>NW_028136062.1:0-494000 GCF_964662115.1 Mustela nivalis | reverse complement strand
TGATTTCCCAAAGAATGCTGTGCTTTCCAAGGGGAGATGCCAAGGCAAAGGGGCTTTCGCTGTATGCCGGTTTCTCCCACCGCGAGACGGGGCTCAGGCACGCAGCAGCAGCCCCCAAAACATTTCTCGGGGAATGCTGTCCTTTCGCAGAGGCTTTGGTTTGGAGCAAACAGCCCTTCGCCATTGCTTCCTCAGCAAGGCTTCTGTCGCGTCAGGGAAGAAGAGCTGCGGGAGAGCTGGTGCCTCTTGGGCCTTGCTTTCCCTGGCTCCATGTTCGCGTCCTGGGTTCACCCTGCCAGGCCGAACTACGCAGACACAGTCACAACCGTGCAGTAGCGCGCTTAGCCTAGGATGGCACTCCATGCACACTACCATCTCCCGGTGTAGGCATCGCTTGGCCTTTTACTCTGGCGCTCAGGCCGACTCGCGGACTAGGCCTGTGCTTTCCCCACAGGAAAGGAGAGGTGACAGGATCCCTGCACACCGCCCGTGCACTGAATAGGGAGCTTTGGGGGACTGTCACCACTCCTTCCCCTTAAAACCCGGGCCTCCTCCAAGCTTCTACATCCCGGAGGAAGACGGCATCTGATGGCCAGGTCTTTCTGGGAGTTGTTTCTCGATTTTTGGGTAGGCGCCTGGTGGCAAGCCCATGGCTCCACCACGGTCAGGTGGCCAAGGAGCTGCTGTCTCCTTGGGCCCAAAGTCTCAGGACAGGCATGCTTTCTGCCCAGACTCCTTCCTCAGAGTGGAGCCCTTTCCCCTGCCCTAATCTTCCCCTCATGTCTCCTTAGCAGCCCGGCTTCCTTCGCTCTGCAGTGACAGATGTGTCCCTTTCCTTAAGGCTCTTTCACAGGCACCACCGCGCTTCTCTCTCAGGCAGAGCGGATGCCCAGGCAAGAGGATTTCGCTCCATGCGGGTTTATTCCACCGTGCAGTGGAGACTAGCTCCGGCAAGCAGCAGGCAGCATCCCACAGACCCGACTCTGATTTCCCAGAGAATGCTGTGCTTTCCCAGAGGGGATACCCCGGCAAAGAAGCTTTCGCTCTATGCGGGTTTCTCCCATCAGGCTGCGAATACTAGGCTAAGGCAAGCAACAAAACTAGCCCACAGAACCGACTCTGATTTCCCAGCGACTGCTATGCTTTCACACAGGTTTTCAGCTTGGCGCAAACCGCACTTCGCTGCTGCTTCCTCAGCAAGGCTGTGGTCGTTTGCTCTGTCGCGGCAGGAAAGAAGAGCCGCGGGAGAGCTGGTGCCTCTTGGGCCTTGTTTTCCCGGGCTCCAAGTTCGCGCCCGGGGTTCACCTTGCTAAGCCGATCTAAGCAGACACAGTCACAACCCTGCAGCAGCGTGCGTGGCCTAGCATGACACTCTATGCCTATTACCATCTCCTGGCGTAGGTAAGGCTTTGCCTTTTGCTCCGGCGCTCAGCAGACTCGGGGTCTAAGCCAGTGCATTCACCACAGGAGAGAAAAGGCGACAGGAAATCAGAGTTGGGTTTGGGGAGGCTGCTGCTGCTTGCCTAAGCGAGTCTCCGCAGCATGTTGGAAGATACCCGCATGGAGCGAAATCCTCTTTGCTTTAGCATCCTTTCTGCCTGAGAGAGAAGCATGGTTGCTCACGTCTGTCACCACGGTCCCCAGGAGCAAGTGTGGGGAAGGCACAGCACGCCGCCCCAGGGAAGAGAAGGATCCCTTGGCCTTGGGGTCTGGAAACGCTCGGGAAGCAGAATAGCCTGCCGAGGCACGAACAGCAGGCCATGAGAAGACAAGTGTCCTCTGCTCACTGTGCGGAGAGATTGAAGCCTGGCTGCTAAGGAGTCATGAGGGGAAGACTTGGGCATGAGTGCGTGCTCCACTCTGAGGAAGGAGTCTGGGCAGAAGGCAGGCCTGTCCTGTGCCTCTTGTCCCAAGGGGAAAGCATCTCTTTGGCCACCTGTCCCAAGGGCAGACTTGGGCATGCCACCAGGTGCCATACCCGGAACTCGCAGAAACAACCCCATGGAGAAACGTGCAGTCAGATGCCGTCTTCCACCAAGATATGGCAGATTGTGGGTGGCCGGGGGTGTGCCGGGGAAAGAGTGGAGACAGACCCCACTGTTCCCCATCCCAGTGCTCGGGCCTTGTGCAGGGATCCTGTTACCTCCTCTCTCCTGTGGTGAAGGCACTGGCCTTGACCCCGAGTCTGCCCGAGCGCCGGAGCAAAAGGCAAAGCCTTACCTACGCCAGGAGATGGTAATAGGCATAGAGTGTCATGCTAGGCCACGCACGCTGCTGCAGGGTTGTGACTGTGTCTGCTTAGTTCGGCTTAGCAAGGTGAACCCCGGGCGCGAACTTGGAGCCCGGGGAAACAAGGCCCAAGAGGCACCAGCTCTCCCGCGGCTCTTCTTTCCAGCCGCGACAGAGCAAACGACCAAAGCCTTGCTGAGGAAGCAGCAGCGAAGTGCGGTTTGCGCCAAGCTGAAAACCTCTGCGAAAGCATAGCAGTCGCTGGGAAATCAGAGTCGGTTCTGTGGGATGCTGCCTGCTGCTTGCCGGAGACAGTCTCCACTGCACGGTGGAATAAACCCGCATGGAGCGAAATCCTCTTTGCCTGGGCTTCCGCTCTGCCTGAGAGAGAAGCGCGGTGGTGCCTGTGGAAAGAGCCTTAAGGAAAGGGACACATCTGTCACTGCAGAGCGAAGGAAGCCGGGCTGCTAAGGAGACACGAGGGGAAGATTAGGGCAGGGGAAAGGCTCCACTCTGAGGAAGGAGTCTGGGCAGAAACCATGCCTGTCCTGAGCCTTTGGGCCCAAGGAGACAGCAGCTCCTTGGCCACCTGACCGTGGTGGAGCCATGGGCTTGCCACCAGGCGCCTACCCTAAACTCGAGAAACAACTCCCAGAAAGACCTGGCCATCAGATGCCGTCTTCCTCCGGGATGTAGAAGCTTGGAGGAGGCCCGGGTTTTAAGGGGAAGGAGTGGTGACAGTACCCAAAGCTCCCTATTCAGTGCACGGGCGGTGTGCAGGGATCCTGTCACCTCTCCTTTCCTGTGGGGAAAGCACAGGCCTAGCCCGCGAGTCGGCCTGAGCGCCAGAGTAAAAGGCCAAGCGATGCCTACACCGGGAGATGGTAGTGTGCATGGAGTGCCATCCTAGGCTAAGCGCGCTACTGCACGGTTGCGACTGTGTCTGCGTAGTTCGGCCTGGCAGGGTGAACCCAGGACGCGAACATGGAGCCAGGGAAAGCAAGGCCCAAGAGGCACCAGCTCTCCCGCAGCTCTTCTTCCCTAACGCGACAGAAGCCTTGCTGAGGAAGCAGTGGCGAAGGGCTGTTTGCTCCAAACCAAAGCCTCTGACAAAGGACAGCATTCCCCGAGAAATGTTTTGGGGGCTGCTGCTGCGTGCCTGAGCCCAGTCTCGCGGTGGGAGAAACCCGCATACAGCGGAAGCCCCTTTGCCTGGGCATCTCCCCTTGGAAAGCACAGCATTCGTTGGGAAATCAGAGTTGGGTTTGGGGATGCTGCTGCTGCTTGCCTAAGCGAGTCTCCGCAGCATGTTGGAAGACACCCGCATGGAGCGAAATCCTCTTTGCCCTAGCATCCTTTCTGCCTGAGAGAGAAGCATGGTTGCTCACGTCTGTCACCACGCTCCCCAGGAGCAAGTGTGGGGAAGGCACAGCACGCCGCCCCCGAGGAAGAGAAGGATCCCTTGGCCTTGGGGTCGGGAAACGCTCGGGAACAGGGTAGCCTGCCGCGGCTCGAAATGCAGGCCGGTGGCCAGACATGTGTCACCCGCTCCCTGTGCGGAGAGATGGAAGCCTGGCTGCTAAGGAGACATGAGGGGACGACTAGGGCAGGGGCGCGTGCTCCACTCTAAGGAGTCTGGGCAGAAGGCAGGCCTGTCCTGTGCCTCTGTTACCAAGGGGACACCATCTCCTTGGCCACCTGTCCCAAGGGCAGACTTGGGCTTGCCACCAGGTGCCATACCCGGAACTCGCAGAAACAACCCCATGGAGAAACGTGTAGTCAGATGCCGTCTTCCACCAAGATGTGGCAGCATTGTGGGTGGCCGGGGGTGTGCCGGGGAAAGAGTGGAGACAGACCCCACTGTTCCCCATCCCAGTGCTCGGGCCTTGTGCAGGGATCCTGTCGCCTCTTCTCTCCTGTGGTGAAGGCACTGGCCTTGACCCCGAGTCTGCCCGAGCGCCGGAGCAAAAGGCAAAGCCTTACCTACGCCAGGAGATGGTAATAGGCATAGAGTGTCATGCTAGGCCACGCACGCTGCTGCAGGGTTGTGACTGTGTCTGCTTAGTTCGGCTTAGCAAGGTGAACCCCGGGCGCGAAATGGAGCCCGGGAAAACAAGGCCCAAGAGGCACCAGCTCTCCCGCGGCTCTTCTTTCCAGCCGCGACAGAGCAAACGACCAAAGCCTTGCTGAGGAAGCAGCAGCGAAGTGCGGTTTGCGCCAAGCTGAAAACCTGTGCGAAAGCATAGCAGTCGCTGGGAAATCAGAGTCGGTTCTGTGGGATGCTGCCTGCTGCTTGCCGGAGCTAGTCTCCCCTGCACGGTGGAATAAACCCGCATGGAGCGAAATCCTCTTTGCCTGGGCTTCCGCTCTGCCTGAGAGAGAAGCGCGGTGGTGCCTGTAGAAAGAGCCTTAAGGAAAGGGACACATCTGTCACTGCAGAGCGAAGGAAGCCGGGCTGCTAAGGAGACATGAGGGGAAGATTAGGGCAGGGGAAAGGCTCCACTCTGAGGAAGGAGTCTGGGCAGAACGTTTGCCTGTCCTGAGCCTTTGGGCCCAAGGAGACAGCAGCTCCTTGGCCACCTGACCGTGGTGGAGCCATGGGCTTGCCACCAGGCGCCTACCCTAAACTCGAGAAACAAATCCCAGAAAGACCTGGCCATCAGATGCCGTCTTCCTCCGGGATGTAGAAGCTTGGAGGAGGCCCGGGTTTTAAGGGGAAGGAGTGGTGACAGTCCCCCAAAGCTCCCTATTCAGTGCACGGGCGGTGTGCAGGGATCCTGTCACCTCTCCTTTCCTGTGGGGAAAGCACAGGCCTAGTCCGCGAGTCGGCCTGAGCGCCAGAGTAAAAGGCCAAGCGATGCCTACACCGGGAGATGGTAGTGTGCATGGAGTGCCATCCTAGGCTAAGCGCGCTACTGCACGGTTGCGACTGTGTCTGCGTAGTTCGGCCTGGCAGGGTGAACCCAGGACGCGAACATGGAGCCAGGGAAAGCAAGGCCCAAGAGGCACCAGCTCTCCCGCAGCTCTTCTTCCCAGACGCCTCAGAAGCCTTGCTGAGGAAGTAGTGGCGAAGGGCTGTTTGCTCCAAACCAAAGCCTCTGCGAAAGGACAGCATTCCCCGAGAAATGTTTTGGGGGCTGCTGCTGCGTGCCTGAGCCCACTCTCGCGGTGGGAGAAACCCGCATAGAGCGAAAGCCCTTTGCCTGGGCATCTCCCCTTGGAAAGCACAGCATTCATTGGGAAATCAGAGTTGGGTTTGGGGATGCTGCTGCTGCTTGCCTAAGCGAGTCTCCGCAGCATGTTGGAAGATACCCGCATGGAGCGAAATCCTCTTGCCCTAGCATCCTTTCTGCTTGAGAGGAAGCATGGTTGCTCACGTCTGTAACCACGCTCCCCAGGAGCAAGTGTGGGGAAGGCACAGCACGCCGCCCCCGAGGAAGAGAAGGATCCCTTGGCCTTGGGGTAGGGAAACGCTCGGGAACAGGATAGCCTGCCGCGGCACAAAATGCAGGCTGGTGGCCAGACATGTGTCACCCGCTCCCTGTGCGGAGAGATGGAAGCCTGGCTGCTAAGGAGATATGAGGGGACGACTAGGGCAGGGGCGCGTGCTCCACTCTAAGGAGTCTGGGCAGAAGGCAGGCCTGTCCTGTGCCTCTGTTACCAAGGGGACAGCATCTCCTTGGCCACCTGTCCCAAGGGCAGACTTGGGCTTGCCACCAGGTGCCATACCTGGAACTTGCAGAAACAACCCCATGGAGAAACGGTCAGTCAGATGCCATCTTCCACCAAGATGTGGCAGCATTGTGGGTGACAGGGGGTGCGGCGAGGAAGGAGTGGAGACAGTCCCCCACAGTTCCCCATCCCAGTGCCCGGGCCGTGTGCAGGGATCCTGTTGCCTCCTCTCTCCTGTGGTGAAGGCACTGGCCTTGACCCCGAGTCTGCCCGAGCACCGGATCAAAAGGCAAAGCCTTACCAGAGCAGGAGATGGAATTAGGAATAGAGTGCCATGCTAGGCCACGCACGCTGCTGCAGGGTTGTGACTGTGTCTGCCTAGTTCGGCTTAGCAAAGTGAAATCCGGGCGCGAACATGGAGCCAGGGAAAGCAAGGCCCAAGAGGCAACAGCTCTCCCGCAGCTCTTCTTCCCTGACTCGACTGAAGCTTTGCTGAGGAAGCAGCGGCGAAGTGCTGTTCGCTCCAAACCAAAGCCTCTGCGAAAGCACAGCATTCGCTGAGAAATGTTGTGCGGGCTGCTGCTGTTTCCCTGAGCCCAGTCTTGCGGTGGGAGAAACCCGCATACAGCGAAAGCCTCTTTGCCTGGGCCTCTCCCTTAGGAAAGCACAGCATTCGTTGGGAAATCAGAGTTGGGTTTGGGGATGCTGCTGCTGCTTGCCTGAGCGAGTCTCGGCAACATGGTGGAAGATACCCGCATGGAGCGAAATCCTCTTTGCCCTAGCATCCCCTCTGCCTGAGAGAGAAGCATGGTTGCACACGTCTGTCACCGCGCTCCCCAGGAGCAATTTTGGGGAAGGCACAGCACGCCGCCCCAGGGAAGAGAAGGATCCCTTGGCCTTGGGTCTAGAAATGCTCGGGAGTCAGAATAGCCTGCCGAGGCACGAACAGCAGGCCATGAGAAGACAAGTGTCCTCTACTCCCTGTGCGGAGAGATTGAAGCCTGGCTGCTAAGGAGACATGAGGGGACGACAAGGGCAAGGGTGCTTGCTCCACTCTGAGGAAGGAGTCTGGGCAGAAGGCAGGCCTGTCCTGTGCCTCTGGTCCCAAGGGGAAAGCATCTCCTTGGTCACCTGTCCCAAGGGCAGACTTGGGCTTGCCACCAGGTGCCATACCCGGAACTCGCAGAAACAACCCCATGGAGAAACGTGCAGTCAGATGCCCTCTTCCACCAAGATGTGGCAGCATTGTGGGTGGCCGGGGTGTGCCGGGGAAAGAGTGGAGACAGTCCCCACCGTTCCCCATCCCAGTGCTCGGGCCCTGTGCAGGGATCCTGTTGCCTCCTCTCTCCTGTGGTGAAGGCACTGGCCTTGACCCCAAGTCTGCCCGAGCGCCGGAGCAAAAGGCAAAGCCTTACCTACGCCAGGAGATGGTAATAGGCATAGAGTGTCATGCTAGGCCACGCACGCTGCTGCAGGGTTGTGACTGTGTCTGCTTAGATCGGCTTAGCAAGGTGAACCCCGGGCGCGAACTTGGAGCCCGGGAAAACAAGGCCCAAGAGGCACCAGCTCTCCCGCGGCTCTTCTTTCCTGCCGCGACAGAGCAAACGACCAAAGCCTTGCTGAGGAAGCAGCAGCGAAGTGCGGTTTGCGCCAAGCTGAAAACCTCTGCGAAAGCATAGCAGTCGCTGGGAAATCAGAGTCGGTTCTGTGGGATGCTGCCTGCTGCTTGCCGGAGCTAGTCTCCACTGCACGGTGGAATAAACCCGCATGGAGTGAAATCCTCTTTGCCTGGGCTTCCGCTCTGCCTGAGAGAGAAGCGCGGTGGTGCCTGTGGAAAGAGCCTTAAGGAAAGGGACGCATCTGTCACTGCAGAGCGAAGGAAGCCGGGCTGCTAAGGAGACACGAGGGGAAGATTAGGGCAGGGGAAAGGGCTCCACTCTGAGGAAGGTGTCTGGGCAGAAAGCATGCCTGTCCTGAGCCTTTGGGCCCAAGGAGACAGTAGCTCCTTGGCCACCTGACCGTGGTGGAGCCATGGGCTTGCCACCAGGCGCCTACCCTAAACTCGAGAAACAAATCCCAGAAAGACCTGGCCATCAGATGACGTCTTCCTCCGGGATGTAGAAGCTTGGAGGAGGCCCGGGTTTTAAGGGGAAGGAGGGGTGACAGTCCCCCAAAGCTCCCTATTCAGTGCACGGGCGGTGTGCAGGGATCCTGTCACCTCTCCTTTCCTGTGGGTAAAGCACAGGCCTAGTCCGCGAGTCGGCCTGAGCGCCAGAGTAAAAGGCCAAGCGATGCCTACACCGGGAGATGGTAGTGTGCATGGAGTGCCATCCTAGGCTAAGCGCGCTACTGCACGGTTGCGACTGTGTCTGCGTAGTTCGGCCTGGCAGGGTGAACCCAGGACGCGAACATGGAGCCAGGGAAAGCAAGGCCCAAGAGGCACCAGCTCTCCCGCAGCTCTTCTTCCCAGACGCCTCAGAAGCCTTGCTGAGGAAGTAGTGGCGAAGGGCTGTTTGCTCCAAACCAAAGCCTCTGCAAAAGGACAGCATTCCCCGAGAAATGTTTTGGGGGCTGCTGCTGCGTGCCTGAGCCCACTCTCGCGGTGGGAGAAACCCGCATAGAGCGAAAGCCCTTTGCCTGGGCATCTCCCCTTGGAAAGCACAGCATTCGTTGGGAAATCAGAGTTGGGTTTGGGGATGCTGCTGCTGCTTGCCTAAGCGAGTCTCCGCAGCATGTTGGAAGATACCCGCATGGAGCGAAATCCTCTTGCCCTAGCATCCTTTCTGCTTGAGAGGAAGCATGGTTGCTCACGTCTGTAACCACGCTCCCCAGGAGCAAGTGTGGGGAAGGCACAGCACGCCGCCCCCGAGGAAGAGAAGGATCCCTTGGCCTTGGGGTAGGGAAACGCTCGGGAACAGGATAGCCTGCCGCGGCACAAAATGCAGGCTGGTGGCCAGACATGTGTCACCCGCTCCCTGTGCGGAGAGATGGAAGCCTGGCTGCTAAGGAGATATGAGGGGACGACTAGGGCAGGGGCGCGTGCTCCACTCTAAGGAGTCTGGGCAGAAGGCAGGCCTGTCCTGTGCCTCTGTTACCAAGGGGACAGCATCTCCTTGGCCACCTGTCCCAAGGGCAGACTTGGGCTTGCCACCAGGTGCCATACCTGGAACTTGCAGAAACAACCCCATGGAGAAACGGTCAGTCAGATGCCATCTTCCACCAAGATGTGGCAGCATTGTGGGTGACAGGGGGTGCGGCGAGGAAGGAGTGGAGACAGTCCCCCACAGTTCCCCATCCCAGTGCCCGGGCCGTGTGCAGGGATCCTGTTGCCTCCTCTCTCCTGTGGTGAAGGCACTGGCCTTGACCCCGAGTCTGCCCGAGCACCGGATCAAAAGGCAAAGCCTTACCAGAGCAGGAGATGGAATTAGGAATAGAGTGCCATGCTAGGCCACGCACGCTGCTGCAGGGTTGTGACTGTGTCTGCCTAGTTCGGCTTAGCAAAGTGAAATCCGGGCGCGAACATGGAGCCAGGGAAAGCAAGGCCCAAGAGGCAACAGCTCTCCCGCAGCTCTTCTTCCCTGACTCGACTGAAGCTTTGCTGAGGAAGCAGCGGCGAAGTGCTGTTCGCTCCAAACCAAAGCCTCTGCGAAAGCACAGCATTCGCTGAGAAATGTTGTGCGGGCTGCTGCTGTTTCCCTGAGCCCAGTCTTGCGGTGGGAGAAACCCGCATACAGCGAAAGCCTCTTTGCCTGGGCCTCTCCCTTAGGAAAGCACAGCATTCGTTGGGAAATCAGAGTTGGGTTTGGGGCTGCTGCTGCTTCTTGCCTGAGCGAGTCTCGGCAACATGGTGGAAGATACCCGCATGGAGCGAAATCCTCTTTGCCCTAGCATCCCCTCTGCCTGAGAGAGAAGCATGGTTGCACACGTCTGTCACCGCGCTCCCCAGGAGCAATTTTGGGGAAGGCACAGCACGCCGCCCCAGGGAAGAGAAGGATCCCTTGGCCTTGGGTCTAGAAACGCTCGGGAGTCAGAATAGCCTGCCGAGGCACGAACAGCAGGCCATGAGAAGACAAGTGTCCTCTACTCCCTGTGCGGAGAGATTGAAGCCTGGCTGCTAAGGAGACATGAGGGGACGACAAGGGCAAGGGTGCTTGCTCCACTCTGAGGAAGGAGTCTGGGCAGAAGGCAGGCCTGTCCTGTGCCTCTGGTCCCAAGGGGAAAGCATCTCCTTGGTCACCTGTCCCAAGGGCAGACTTGGGCTTGCCACCAGGTGCCATACCCGGAACTCGCAGAAACAACCCCATGGAGAAACGTGCAGTCAGATGCCCTCTTCCACCAAGATGTGGCAGCATTGTGGGTGGCCGGGGTGTGCCGGGGAAAGAGTGGAGACAGTCCCCACCGTTCCCCATCCCAGTGCTCGGGCCCTGTGCAGGGATCCTGTTGCCTCCTCTCTCCTGTGGTGAAGGCACTGGCCTTGACCCCAAGTCTGCCCGAGCGCCGGAGCAAAAGGCAAAGCCTTACCTACGCCAGGAGATGGTAATAGGCATAGAGTGTCATGCTAGGCCACGCACGCTGCTGCAGGGTTGTGACTGTGTCTGCTTAGATCGGCTTAGCAAGGTGAACCCCGGGCGCGAACTTGGAGCCCGGGAAAACAAGGCCCAAGAGGCACCAGCTCTCCCGCGGATCTTCTTTCCTGCCGCGACAGAGCAAACGACCAAAGCCTTGCTGAGGAAGCAGCAGCGAAGTGCGGTTTGCGCCAGCTGAAAACCTCTGCGAAAGCATAGCAGTCGCTGGGAAATCAGAGTCGGTTCTGTGGGATGCTGCCTGCTGCTTGCCGGAGCTAGTCTCCACTGCACGGTGGAATAAACCCGCATGGAGTGAAATCCTCTTTGCCTGGGCTTCCGCTCTGCCTGAGCGAGAAGCGCGGTGGTGCCTGTGGAAAGAGCCTTAAGGAAAGGGACGCATCTGTCACTGCAGAGCGAAGGAAGCCGGGCTGCTAAGGAGACACGAGGGGAAGATTAGGGCAGGGGAAAGGGCTCCACTCTGAGGAAGGAGTCTGGGCAGAAAGCATTCCTGTCCTGAGCCTTTGGGCCCAAGGAGACAGCAGCTCCTTGGCCACCTGACCGTTTTGGAGCCATGGGCTTGCCACCAGGCGCCTACCCTAAACTCGAGAAACAACTCCCAGAAAGACCTGGCCATCAGATGCCATCTTCCTCCGGGATATAGAAGCTTGGAGGAGGCCCGGGTTTTAAGGGGAAGGAGTGGTGACAGTCCCCCAAAGCTCCCTATTCAGTGCACGGGCGGTGTGCAGGGATCCTGTCACCTCTCCTTTCCTGTGGGGAAAGCACAGGCCTAGTCCGCGAGTCGGCCTGAGCGCCAGAGTAAAAGGCCAAGCGATGCCTACACCGGGAGATGGTAGTGTGCATGGAGTGCCATCCTAGGCTAAGCGCGCTACTGCACGGTTGCGACTGTGTCTGCGTAGTTCGGCCTGGCAGGGTGAACCCAGGACGCGAACATGGAGCCAGGGAAAGCAAGGCCCAAGAGGCACCAGCTCTCCCGCAGCTCTTCTTCCCAGACGCCTCAGAAGCCTTGCTGAGGAAGTAGTGGCGAAGGGCTGTTTGCTCCAAACCAAAGCCTCTGCGAAAGGACAGCATTCCCTGAGAAATGTTTTGGGGGCTGCAGCTGCGTGCCTGAGCCCAGTCTCGCGGTGGGAGAAACCCGCATACAGGGAAATCCCCTTTGCCTGGGCATCTCCCCTTGGAAAGCACAGCATTCGTTGGGAAATCAGAGTTGGGTTTGGGGATGCTGCTGCTGCTTGCCTAAGCGAGTCTCCGCAGCATGTTGGAAGATACCCGCATGGAGCGAAATCCTCTTTGCCCTAGCATCCTTTCTGCCTGAGAGAGAAGCATGGTTGCTCACGTCTGTCACCACGCTCCCCAGGAGCAAGTGTGGGTAAGGCACAGCACGCCGTCCCCGGGAAGAGAAGGATCCCTTGGCCTTGGGGTCGGGAAACGCTCGGGAAGCAGAATAGCCTGCCGAGGCACGAACAGCAGGCCATGAGAAGACAAGTGTCCTCTCCTCCCTGTGGGGAGAGATTGAAGCCTGGCTTCTAAGGAGACATGAGGGGAAGACAAGGGCATGGGTGCGTGCTCCACTCTGAGGAAGGAGTCTGGGCAGAAGGCAGGCCTGTCCTGTGCCTCTTGTCCCAAGGGGAAAGCATCTCTTTGGCCACCTGTCCCAAGGGCAGATTTGGGCTTGCCAACCAGGTGCCATACCCGGAAGTCGCAGAAACAACCCCATAGAGAAACGTGCAGTCAGATGCCATCTTCCACCAAGATATGGCAGCATTGTGGGTGGCCGGGGGTGTGCCGGGGAAAGAGTGGAGACAGTCCCCACCGTTCCCCATCCCAGTCCTGGGCCCTGTGCAGGGATCCTGTCGCCTCTTCTCTCCTGTGGTGAAGGCACTGGCCTTGACCCCGAGTCTGCCCGAGCGCCGGAGCAAAAGGCAAAGCCTTACCTACGCCAGGAGATGGTAATAGGCATAGAGTGTCATGCTAGGCCACGCACGCTGCTGCAGGGTTGTGACTGTGTCTGCTTAGATCGGCTTAGCAAGGTGAACCCCGGGCGCGAACTTGGAGCCCGGGGAAACAAGGCCCAAGAGGCACCAGCTCTCCCGCGGCTCTTCTTTCCAGCCGCGACAGAGCAAACGACCAAAGCCTTGCTGAGGAAGCAGCAGCGAAGTGCGGTTTGCGCCAAGCTGAAAACCTCTGCGAAAGCATAGCAGTCGCTGGGAAATCAGAGTCGGTTCTGTGGGATGCTGCCTGCTGCTTGCCGGAGACAGTCTCCACTGCACGGTGGAATAAACCCGCATGGAGCGAAATCCTCTTTGCCTGGGCTTCCGCTCTGCCTGAGAGAGAATCGCGGTGGTGCCTGTGGAAAGAGCCTTATGGAAAGGGACACATCTGTCACTGCAGAGCGAAGGAAGCCGGGCTGCTAAGGAGACACGAGGGGAAGATTAGGGCAGGGGAAAGGCTCCACCCTGAGGAAGGAGTCTGGGCAGAAACCATGCCTGTCCTGAGCCTTTGGGCCCAAGGAGACAGCAGCTCCTTGGCCACCTGACCGTGGTGGAGCCATGGGCTTGCCACCAGGCGCCTACCCTAAACTCGAGAAACAAATCCCAGAAAGACCTGGCCATCAGATGCCGTCTTCCTCCGGGATGTAGAAGCTTGGAGGAAGCCCGGGTTTTAAGGGGAAGGAGTGGTGACAGTCCCCCAAAGCTCCCTATTCAGTGCACAGGCGGTGTGCAGGGATCCTGTCACCTCTCCTTTCCTGTGGGGAAAGCACAGGCCTAGCCCGCGAGTCGGCCTGAGCGCCAGAGTAAAAGGCCAAGCGATGCCTACACCGGGAGATGGTAGTGTGCATGGAGTGCCATCCTAGGCTAAGCGCGCTACTGCACGGTTGCGACTGTGTCTGCGTAGTTCGGCCTGGCAGGGTGAACCCAGGACGCGAACATGGAGCCAGGGAAAGCAAGGCCCAAGAGGCACCAGCTCTCCCGCAGCTCTTCTTCCCTGACGCGACAGAAGCCTTGCTGAGGAAGCAGTGGCGAAGGGCTGTTTGCTCCAAACCAAAGCCTCTGACAAAGGACAGCATTCCCCGAGAAATGTTTTGGGGGCTGCTGCTGCGTGCCTGAGCCCAGTCTCGCGGTGGGAGAAACCCGCATACAGCGAAATCCCCTTTGCCTGGGCATCTCCCCTTGGAAAGCACAGCATTCGTTGGGAAATCAGAGTTGGGTTTGGGGATGCTGCTGCTGCTTGCCTAAGCGAGTCTCCGCAGCATGTTGGAAGATACCAGCATGGAGCGAAATCCTCTTTGCCCTAGCATCCTTTCTGCCTGAGAGAGAAGCATTGTTGCTCACGTCTGTCACCACGCTCCCCAGGAGCAAGTGTGGGGAAGGCACAGCACGCCGCCCCCGAGGAAGAGAAGGATCCCTTGGCCTTGGGGTCGGGAAACGCTCGGGAACAGGGTAGCCTGCCGCGGCTCGAAATGCAGGCCGGTGGCCAGACATGTGTCACCCGCTCCCTGTGCGGAGAGATGGAAGCCTGGCTGCTAAGGAGACATGAGGGGACGACTAGGGCAGGGGCGCGTGCTCCACTCTAAGGAGTCTGGGCAGAAGCCTGGCCTGTCCTGTGCCTCTGTTACCAAGGGGACACCATCTCCTTGGCCACCTGTCCCAAGGGCAGACTTGGGCTTGCCACCAGGTGCCATACCCGGAACTCGCAGAAACAACCCCATGGAGAAACGTGTAGTCAGATGCCGTCTTCCACCAAGATGTGGCAGCATTGTGGGTGGCCGGGGGTGTGCCGGGGAAAGAGTGGAGACAGACCCCACTGTTCCCCATCCCAGTGCTCGGGCCTTGTGCAGGGATCCTGTCGCCTCTTCTCTCCTGTGGTGAAGGCACTGGCCTTGACCCCGAGTCTGCCCGAGCGCCGGAGCAAAAGGCAAAGCCTTACCTACGCCAGGAGATGGTAATAGGCATAGAGTGTCATGCTAGGCCACGCACGCTGCTGCAGGGTTGTGACTGTGTCTGCTTAGTTCGGCTTAGCAAGGTGAACCCCGGGCGCGAAATGGAGCGCGGGAAAACAAGGCCCAAGAGGCACCAGCTCTCCCGCGGCTCTTCTTTCCAGCCGCGACAGAGCAAACGACCAAAGCCTTGCTGAGGAAGCAGCAGCGAAGTGCGGTTTGCGCCAAGCTGAAAACCTGTGCGAAAGCATAGCAGTCGCTGGGAAATCAGAGTCGGTTCTGTGGGATGCTGCCTGCTGCTTGCCGGAGCTAGTCTCCACTGCACGGTGGAATAAACCCGCATGGAGCGAAATCCTCTTTGCCTGGGCTTCCGCTCTGCCTGAGAGAGAAGCGCGGTGGTGCCTGTGGAAAGAGCCTTAAGGAAAGGGACACATCTGTCACTGCAGAGCGAAGGAAGCCGGGCTGCTAAGGAGACACGAGGGGGAGATTAGGGCAGGGGAAAGGGCTCCACTCTGAGAAAGGACTCTGGGCAGAAAGCATGCCTTTCCTGAGACTTTGGGCCCAAGGAGACAGCAGCTCCTTGGCCACCTGACCGTGGTGGAGCCATGGGCTTGCCACCAGGCGCCTACCCTAAACTCGAGAAACAACTCCCAGAAAGACCTGGCCATCAGATGCCGTCTTCCTCCGGGATGTAGAAGCTTGGAGGAGGCCCGGGTTTTAAGGGGAAGGAGTGGTGACAGTCCCCCAAAGCTCCCTATTCAGTGCACGGGCGGTGTGCAGGGATCCTGTCACCTCTCCTTTCCTGTGGGGAAAGCACAGGCCTAGTCCGCGAGTCGGCCTGAGCGCCAGAGTAAAAGGCCAAGCGATGCCTACACCGGGAGATGGTAGTGTGCATGGAGTGCCATCCTAGGCTAAGCGCGCTACTGCACGGTTGCGACTGTGTCTGCGTAGTTCGGCCTGGCAGGGTGAACCCAGGACGCGAACATGGAGCCAGGGAAAGCAAGGCCCAAGAGGCACCAGCTCTCCCGCAGCTCTTCTTCCCAGACGCCTCAGAAGCCTTGCTGAGGAAGCAGTGGCGAAGGGCTGTTTGCTCCAAACCAAAGCCTCTGCGAAAGGACAGCATTCCCCGAGAAATGTTTTGGGGGCTGCTGCTGCGTGCCTGAGCCCAGTCTCGCGGTGGGAGAAACCCGCATACAGCGAAAGCCCCTTTACCTTGGCATCTCCCCTTGGAAAGCACAGCATTCTTTGGGAAATCAAAGTTGGATTTGGGGATGCTGCTGCTGCTTGCCTAAGCGAGTCTCCGCAGCATGTTGGAAGACACCCGCATGGAGCGAAATCCTCTTTGCCCTAGCATCCTTTCTGCCTGAGAGAGAAGCATGGTTGCTCACGTCTGTCACCACGCTCCCCAGGAGCAAGTGTGGGGAAGGCACAGCACGCCGCCCCCGAGGAAGAGAAGGATCCCTTGGCCTTGGGGTCGGGAAACGCTCGGGAACAGGGTAGCCTGCCGCGGCTCGAAATGCAGGCCGGTGGCCAGACATGTGTCACCCGCTCCCTGTGCGGAGAGATGGAAGCCTGGCTGCTAAGGAGA
Source organism: Mustela nivalis (assembly GCF_964662115.1). Classification (NCBI taxonomy): domain Eukaryota; kingdom Metazoa; phylum Chordata; class Mammalia; order Carnivora; family Mustelidae; genus Mustela; species Mustela nivalis. The sequence continues at coordinate 477,991 of NW_028136062.1, read as the reverse complement.
CATGAGGGGACGACTAGGGCAGGGGCGCGTGCTCCACTCTAAGGAGTCTGGGCAGAAGGCAGGCCTGTCCTGTGCCTCTGTTACCAAGGGGACACCATCTCCTTGGCCACCTGTCCCAAGGGCAGACTTGGGCTTGCCACCAGGTGCCATACCCGGAACTCGCAGAAACAACCCCATGGAGAAACGTGTAGTCAGATGCCGTCTTCCACCAAGATGTGGCAGCATTGTGGGTGGCCGGGGGTGTGCCGGGGAAAGAGTGGAGACAGACCCCACTGTTCCCCATCCCAGTGCTCGGGCCTTGTGCAGGGATCCTGTTGCCTCCTCTCTCCTGTGGTGAAGGCACTGGCCTTGACCCCGAGTCTGCCCGAGCGCCGGAGCAAAAGGCAAAGCCTTACCTACGCCTGGAGATGGTAATAGGCATAGAGTGTCATGCTAGGCCACGCACGCTGCTGCAGGGTTGTGACTGTGTCTGCTTAGATCGGCTTAGCAAGGTGAACCCCGGGCGCGAACTTGGAGCCCGGGAAAACAAGGCCCAAGAGGCACCAGCTCTCCCGCGGCTCTTCTTTCCAGCCGCGACAGAGCGAACGACCAAAGCCTTGCTGAGGAAGCAGAAGCGAAGTGCGGTTTGCGCCAAGCTGAAAACCTCTGCGAAAGCATAGCAGTCGCTGGGAAATCAGAGTCGGTTCTGTGGGCTGCTTTTGTTGCTTGCCTTAGCCTAGTATTCGCAGCACAATGGGAAAAACCCGCATAGAGCGAAAGCTTCTTGGCCGGGGCATCCCCTCTGGGAAAGCACAGCATTCTCTGGGAAATCAGAGTCGGGGCTGTGGGATGCTGCCTGCTGCTTGCCGGAGCTAGTCTCCCCTGCACGGTGGAATAAACACGCATGGGGCAAAATTCTCTTTGCCTGGGCTTCCGCTCTGCCTGAGAGAGAAGCGCGGTGGTGCCTGTGGAAAGAGCCTTAAGGAAAGGGACACATCTGTCACTGCAGAGCGAAGGAAGCCGGGCTGCTAAGGAGACACGAGGGGAAGATTAGGGCAGGGGAAAGGGCTCCACTCTGAGGAAGGAGTCTGGGCAGAAAGCATGCCTGTCCTGAGCCTTTGGGCCCAAGGAGACAGCAGCTCCTTGGCCACCTGACCGTGGTGGAGCCATGGGCTTGCCACCAGGCGCCTACCCTAAACTCGAGAAACAAATCCCAGAAAGACCTGGCCATCAGATGACGTCTTCCTCCGGGATGTAGAAGCTTGGAGGAGGCCCGGGTTTTAAGGGGAAGGAGTGGTGACAGTCCCCCAAAGCTCCCTATTCAGTGCACGGGCGGTGTGCAGGGATCCTGTCACCTCTCCTTTCCTGTGGGGAAAGCACAGGCCTAGTCCGCGAGTCGGCCTGAGCGCCAGAGTAAAAGGCCAAGCAATGCCTACACCGGGAGATGGTAGTGTGCATGGAGTGCCATCCTAGGCTAAGCGCGCTACTGCACGGTTGCGACTGTGTCTGCGTAGTTCGGCCTGGCAGGGTGAACCCAGGACGCGAACATGGAGCCAGGGAAAGCAAGGCCCAAGAGGCACCAGCTCTCCCGCAGCTCTTCTTCCCAGACGCCTCAGAAGCCTTGCTGAGGAAGTAGTGGCGAAGGGCTGTTTGCTCCAAACCAAAGCCTCTGCGAAAGGACAGCATTCCCCGAGAAATGTTTTGGGGGCTGCTGCTGCGTGCCTGAGCCCACTCTCGCGGTGGGAGAAACCCGCATAGAGCGAAAGCCCTTTGCCTGGGCATCTCCCCTTGGAAAGCACAGCATTCGTTGGGAAATCAGAGTTGGGTTTGGGGATGCTGCTGCTGCTTGCCTAAGCGATTCTCCGCAGCATGTTGGAAGATACCCGCATGGAGCGAAATCCTCTTGCCCTAGCATCCTTTCTGCTTGAGAGGAAGCATGGTTGCTCACGTCTGTAACCACGCTCCCCAGGAGCAAGTGTGGGGAAGGCACAGCACGCCGCCCCCGAGGAAGAGAAGGATCCCTTGGCCTTGGGGTAGGGAAACGCTCGGGAACAGGATAGCCTGCCGCGGCACAAAATGCAGGCTGGTGGCCAGACATGTGTCACCCGCTCCCTGTGCGGAGAGATGGAAGCCTGGCTGCTAAGGAGATATGAGAGGACGACTAGGGCAGGGGCGCGTGCTCCACTCTAAGGAGTCTGTGCAGAAGGCAGGCCTGTCCTGTGCCTCTGTTACCAAGGGGACAGCATCTCCTTGGCCACCTGTCCCAAGGGCAGACTTGGGCTTGCCACCAGGTGCCATACCTGGAACTTGCAGAAACAACCCCATGGAGAAACGGTCAGTCAGATGCCATCTTCCACCAAGATGTGGCAGCATTGTGGGTGACAGGGGGTACGGCGAGGAAGGAGTGGAGACAGTCCCCCACAGTTCCCCATCCCAGTGCCCGGGCCGTGTGCAGGGATCCTGTTGCCTCCTCTCTCCTGTGGTGAAGGCACTGGCCTTGACCCCGAGTCTGCCCGAGCACCGGATCAAAAGGCAAAGCCTTACCAGAGCAGGAGATGGAATTAGGAATAGAGTGCCATGCTAGGCCACGCACGCTGCTGCAGGGTTGTGACTGTGTCTGCCTAGTTCGGCTTAGCAAAGTGAAATCCGGGCGCGAACATGGAGCCAGGGAAAGCAAGGCCCAAGAGGCAACAGCTCTCCCGCAGCTCTTCTTCCCTGACTCGACTGAAGCTTTGCTGAGGAAGCAGCGGCGAAGTGCTGTTCGCTCCAAACCAAAGCCTCTGCGAAAGCACAGCATTCGCTGAGAAATGTTGTGCGGGCTGCTGCTGTTTCCCTGAGCCCAGTCTTGCGGTGCGAGAAACCCGCATACAGCGAAAGCCTCTTTGCCTGGGCCTCTCCCTTAGGAAAGCACAGCATTCGTTGGGAAATCAGAGTTGGGTTTGGGGATGCTGCTGCTGCTTGCCTGAGCGAGTCTCGGCAACATGGTGGAAGATACCCGCATGGAGCGAAATCCTCTTTGCCCTAGCATCCCCTCTGCCTGAGAGAGAAGCATGGTTGCACACGTCTGTCACCGCGCTCCCCAGGAGCAATTTTGGGGAAGGCACAGCACGCCGCCCCAGGGAAGAGAAGGATCCCTTGGCCTTGGGTCTAGAAACGCTCGGGAGTCAGAATAGCCTGCCGAGGCACGAACAGCAGGCCATGAGAAGACAAGTGTCCTCTACTCCCTGTGCGGAGAGATTGAAGCCTGGCTGCTAAGGAGACATGAGGGGACGACAAGGGCAAGGGTGCTTGCTCCACTCTGAGGAAGGAGTCTGGGCAGAAGGCAGGCCTGTCCTGTGCCTCTGGTCCCAAGGGGAAAGCATCTCCTTGGTCACCTGTCCCAAGGGCAGACTTGGGCTTGCCACCAGGTGCCATACCCGGAACTCGCAGAAACAACCCCATGGAGAAACGTGCAGTCAGATGCCCTCTTCCACCAAGATGTGGCAGCATTGTGGGTGGCCGGGGTGTGCCGGGGAAAGAGTGGAGACAGTCCCCACCGTTCCCCATCCCAGTGCTCGGGCCCTGTGCAGGGATCCTGTTGCCTCCTCTCTCCTGTGGTGAAGGCACTGGCCTTGACCCCAAGTCTGCCCGAGCGCCGGAGCAAAAGGCAAAGCCTTACCTACGCCAGGAGATGGTAATAGGCATAGAGTGTCATGCTAGTCCACGCACGCTGCTGCAGGGTTGTGACTGTGTCTGCTTAGATCGGCTTAGCAAGGTGAACCCCGGGCGCGAACTTGGAGCCCGGGAAAACAAGGCCCAAGAGGCACCAGCTCTCCCGCGGCTCTTCTTTCCTGCCGCGACAGAGCAAACGACCAAAGCCTTGCTGAGGAAGCAGCAGCGAAGTGCGGTTTGCGCCAAGCTGAAAACCTGTGCGAAAGCATAGCAGTCGCTGGGAAATCAGAGTCGGTTCTGTGGGATGCTGCCTGCTGCTTGCCGGAGCTAGTCTCCACTGCACGGTGGAATAAACCCGCATGGAGTGAAATCCTCTTTGCCTGGGCTTCCGCTCTGCCTGAGAGAGAAGCGCGGTGGTGCCTGTGGAAAGAGCCTTAAGGAAAGGGACACATCTGTCACTGCAGAGCGAAGGAAGCCGGGCTGCTAAGGAGACACGAGGGGAAGATTAGGGCAGGGGAAAGGGCTCCACTCTGAGGAAGGAGTCTGGGCAGAAAGCATGCCTGTCCTGAGCCTTTGGGCCCAAGGAGACAGCAGCTCCTTGGCCACCTGACCGTTTTGGAGCCATGGGCTTGCCACCAGGCGCCTACCCTAAACTCGAGAAACAACTCCCAGAAAGACCTGGCCATCAGATGCCATCTTCCTCCGGGATGTAGAAGCTTGGAGGAGGCCCGGGTTTTAAGGGGAAGGAGTGGTGACAGGCCCCAAAGCTCCCTATTCAGTGCACGGGCGGTGTGCAGGGATCCTGTCACCTCTCCTTTCCTGTGGGGAAAGCACAGGCCTAGTCCGCGAGTCGGCCTGAGCGCCAGAGTAAAAGGCCAAGCGATGCCTACACCGGGAGATGGTAGTGTGCATGGAGTGCCATCCTAGGCTAAGCGCGCTACTGCACGGTTGCGACTGTGTCTGCGTAGTTCGGCCTGGCAGGGTGAACCCAGGACGCGAACATGGAGCCAGGGAAAGCAAGGCCCAAGAGGCACCAGCTCTCCCGCAGCTCTTCTTCCCAGACGCCTCAGAAGCCTTGCTGAGGAAGTAGTGGCGAAGGGCTGTTTGCTCCAAACCAAAGCCTCTGCGAAAGGACAGCATTCCCCGAGAAATGTTTTGGGGGCTGCTGCTGCGTGCCTGAGCCCAGTCTCGCGGTGGGAGAAACCCGCATACAGGGAAATCCCCTTTGCCTGAGCATCTCCCCTTGGAAAGCACAGCATTCGTTGGGAAATCAGAGTTGGGTTTGGGGATGCTGCTGCTGCTTGCCTAAGCGAGTCTCCGCAGCATGTTGGAAGATACCCGCATGGAGCGAAATCCTCTTTGCCCTAGCATCCTTTCTGCCTGAGAGAGAAGCATGGTTGCTCACGTCTGTCACCACGCTCCCCAGGAGCAAGTGTGGGTAAGGCACAGCACGCCGTCCCCGGGGAAGAGAAGGATCCCTTGGCCTTGGGGTCGGGAAACGCTCGGGAAGCAGAATAGCCTGCCGAGGCACGAACAGCAGGCCATGAGAAGACAAGTGTCCTCTCCTCCCTGTGGGGAGAGATTGAAGCCTGGCTTCTAAGGAGACATGAGGGGAAGACAAGGGCATGGGTGCGTGCTCCACTCTGAGGAAGGAGTCTGGGCAGAAGGCAGGCCTGTCCTGTGCCTCTTGTCCCAAGGGGAAAGCATCTCTTTGGCCACCTGTCCCAAGGGCAGATTTGGGCTTGCCAACCAGGTGCCATACCCGGAAGTCGCAGAAACAACCCCATAGAGAAACGTGCAGTCAGATGCCATCTTCCACCAAGATATGGCAGCATTGTGGGTGGCCGGGGGTGTGCTGGGGAAAGAGTGGAGACAGTCCCCACCGTTCCCCATCCCAGTCCTGGGCCCTGTGCAGGGATCCTGTCGCCTCTTCTCTCCTGTGGTGAAGGCACTGGCCTTGACCCCGAGTCTGCCCGAGCGCCGGAGCAAAAGGCAAAGCCTTACCTACGCCACGAAATGGTAATAGGCATAGAGTGTCATGCTAGGCCACGCACGCTGCTGCAGGGTTGTGACTGTGTCTGCTTAGATCGGCTTAGCAAGGTGAACCCCGGGCGCGAACTTGGAGCCCAGGGAAACAAGGCCCAAGAGGCACCAGCTCTCCCGCGGCTCTTCTTTCCAGCCGCGACAGAGCAAACGACCAAAGCCTTGCTAAGGAAGCAGCAGCGAAGTGCGGTTTGCGCCAAGCTGAAAACCTCTGCGAAAGCATAGCAGTCGCTGGGAAATCAGAGTCGGTTCTGTGGGATGCTGCCTGCTGCTTGCCGGAGACAGTCTCCACTGCACGGTGGAATAAACCCGCATGGAGCGAAATCCTCTTTGCCTGGGCTTCCGCTCTGCCTGAGAGAGAAGCGCGGTGGTGCCTGTGGAAAGAGCCTTAAGGAAAGGGACACATCTGTCACTGCAGAGCGAAGGAAGCCGGGCTGCTAAGGAGACACGAGGGGAAGATTAGGGCAGGGGAAAGGCTCCACTCTGAGGAAGGAGTCTGGGCAGAAACCATGCCTGTCCTGAGCCTTTGGGCCCAAGGAGACAGCAGCTCCTTGGCCACCTGACCGTGGTGGAGCCATGGGCTTGCCACCAGGCGCCTACCCTAAACTCGAGAAACAACTCCCAGAAAGACCTGGCCATCAGATGCCGTCTTCCTCCGGGATGTAGAAGCTTGGAGGAGGCCCGGGTTTTAAGGGGAAGGAGTGGTGACAGTACCCAAAGCTCCCTATTCAGTGCACGGGCGGTGTGCAGGGATCCTGTCACCTCTCCTTTCCTGTGGGGAAAGCACAGGCCTAGCCCGCGAGTCGGCCTGAGCGCCAGAGTAAAAGGCCAAGCGATGCCTACACCGGGAGATGGTAGTGTGCCTGGAGTGCCATCCTAGGCTAAGCGCGCTACTGCACGGTTGCGACTGTGTCTGCGTAGTTCGGCCTGGCAGGGTGAACCCAGGACGCGAACATGGAGCCAGGGAAAGCAAGGCCCAAGAGGCACCAGCTCTCCCGCAGCTCTTCTTCCCTGACGCGACAGAAGCCTTGCTGAGGAAGCAGTGGCGAAGGGCTGTTTGCTCCAAACCAAAGCCTCTGACAAAGGACAGCATTCCCCGAGAAATGTTTTGGGGGCTGCTGCTGCGTGCCTGAGCCCAGTCTCGCGGTGGGAGAAACCCGCATACAGCGAAAGCCCCTTTGCCTGGGCATCTCCCCTTGGAAAGCACAGCATTCGTTGGGAAATCAGAGTTGGGTTTGGGGATGCTGCTGCTGCTTGCCTAAGCGAGTCTCCGCAGCATGTTGGAAGATACCAGCATGGAGCGAAATTCTCTTTGCCCTAGCATCCTTTCTGCCTGAGAGAGAAGCATGGTTGCTCACGTCTGTCACCACGCTCCCCAGGAGCAAGTGAGGGGAAGGCACAGCACGCCGCCCCCGAGGAAGAGAAGGATCCCTTGGCCTTGGGGTCGGGAAACGCTCGGGAACAGGATAGCCTGCCGCGGCTCGAATTACAGGCCGGTGGCCAGACATGTGTCACCCGCTCCCTGTGCGGAGAGATGGAAGCCTGGCTGCTAAGGAGACATGAGGGGACGACTAGGGCAGGGGCGCGTGCTCCACTCTAAGGAGTCTGGGCAGAAGGCAGGCCTGTCCTGTGCCTCTGTTACCAAGGGGACAGCATCTCCTTGGCCACCTGTCCCAAGGGCAGACTTGGGCTTGCCACCAGGTGCCATACCTGGAACTTGCAGAAACAACCCCATGGAGAAACGGTCAGTCAGATGCCATCTTCCACCAAGATGTGGCAGCATTGTGGGTGACAGGGGGTGCGGCGGGGAAGGAGTGGAGACAGTCCCCCACAGTTCCCCATCCCAGTGCCCGGGCCGTGTGCAGGGATCCTGTTGCCTCCTCTCTCCTGTGGTGAAGGCACTGGCCTTGACCCCGAGTCTGCCCGAGCACCGGAGCAAAAGGCAAAGCCTTACCAGAGCAGGAGATGGAATTAGGAATAGAGTGCCATGCTAGGCCACGCACGCTGCTGTAGGGTTGTGACTGTGTCTGCCTAGTTCGGCTTAGCAAAGTGAAATCCGGGCGCGAACATGGAGCCAGGGAAAGCAAGGCCCAAGAGGCAACAGCTCTCCCGCAGCTCTTCTTCCCTGACTCGACTGAAGCTTTGCTGAGGAAGCAGCGGCGAAGTGCTGTTCGCTCCAAACCAAAGCCTCTGCGAAAGCACAGCATTCGCTGAGAAATGTTGTGCGGGCTGCTGCTGTTTCCCTGAGCCCAGTCTTGCGGTGCGAGAAACCCGCATACAGCGAAAGCCTCTTTGCCTGGGCCTCTCCCTTAGGAAAGCACAGCATTCGTTGGGAAATCAGAGTTGGGTTTGGGGATGCTGCTGCTGCTTGCCTGAGCGAGTCTCGGCAACATGGTGGAAGATACCCGCATGGAGCGAAATCCTCTTTGCCCTAGCATCCCCTCTGCCTGAGAGAGAAGCATGGTTGCACACGTCTGTCACCGCGCTCCCCAGGAGCAATTTTGGGGAAGGCACAGCACGCCGCCCCAGGGAAGAGAAGGATCCCTTGGCCTTGGGTCTAGAAACGCTCGGGAGTCAGAATAGCCTGCCGAGGCACGAACAGCAGGCCATGAGAAGACAAGTGTCCTCTACTCCCTGTGCGGAGAGATTGAAGCCTGGCTGCTAAGGAGACATGAGGGGACGACAAGGGCAAGGGTGCTTGCTCCACTCTGAGGAAGGAGTCTGGGCAGAAGGCAGGCCTGTCCTGTGCCTCTGGTCCCAAGGGGAAAGCATCTCCTTGGTCACCTGTCCCAAGGGCAGACTTGGGCTTGCCACCAGGTGCCATACCCGGAACTCGCAGAAACAACCCCATGGAGAAACGTGCAGTCAGATGCCCTCTTCCACCAAGATGTGGCAGCATTGTGGGTGGCCGGGGTGTGCCGGGGAAAGAGTGGAGACAGTCCCCACCGTTCCCCATCCCAGTGCTCGGGCCCTGTGCAGGGATCCTGTTGCCTCCTCTCTCCTGTGGTGAAGGCACTGGCCTTGACCCCAAGTCTGCCCGAGCGCCGGAGCAAAAGGCAAAGCCTTACCTACGCCAGGAGATGGTAATAGGCATAGAGTGTCATGCTAGGCCACGCACGCTGCTGCAGGGTTGTGACTGTGTCTGCTTAGATCGGCTTAGCAAGGTGAACCCCGGGCGCGAACTTGGAGCCCGGGAAAACAAGGCCCAAGAGGCACCAGCTCTCCCGCGGCTCTTCTTTCCTGCCGCGACAGAGCAAACGACCAAAGCCTTGCTGAGGAAGCAGCAGCGAAGTGCGGTTTGCGCCAAGCTGAAAACCTCTGCGAAAGCATAGCAGTCGCTGGGAAATCAGAGTCGGTTCTGTGGGATGCTGCCTGCTGCTTGCCGGAGCTAGTCTCCACTGCACGGTGGAATAAACCCGCATGGAGTGAAATCCTCTTTGCCTGGGCTTCCGCTCTGCCTGAGAGAGAAGCGCGGTGGTGCCTGTGGAAAGAGCCTTAAGGAAAGGGACGCATCTGTCACTGCAGAGCGAAGGAAGCCGGGCTGCTAAGGAGACACGAGGGGAAGATTAGGGCAGGGGAAAGGGCTCCACTCTGAGGAAGGTGTCTGGGCAGAAAGCATGCCTGTCCTGAGCCTTTGGGCCCAAGGAGACAGCAGCTCCTTGGCCACCTGACCGTTTTGGAGCCATGGGCTTGCCACCAGGCGCCTACCCTAAACTCGAGAAACAACTCCCAGAAAGACCTGGCCATCAGATGCCGTCTTCCTCCGGGATGTAGAAGCTTGGAGGAGGCCCGGGTTTTAAGGGGAAGGAGTGGTGACAGTCCCCCAAAGCTCCCTATTCAGTGCACGGGCGGTGTGCAGGGATCCTGTCACCTCTCCTTTCCTGTGGGGAAAGCACAGGCCTAGTCCGCGAGTCGGCCTGAGCGCCAGAGTAAAAGGCCAAGCGATGCCTACACCGGGAGATGGTAGTGTGCATGGAGTGCCATCCTAGGCTAAGCGCGCTACTGCACGGTTGTGACTGTGTCTGCTTAGTTCGGCCTGTCAGGGTGAACCCAGGACGCGAACATGGAGCCAGGGAAAGCAAGGCCCAAGAGGCACCAGCTCTCCCGCAGCTCTTCTTCCCTGACGCGACAGAAGCCTTGCTGAGGAAGCAGTGGCGAAGGGCTGTTTGCTCCAAACCAAAGCCTCTGCGAAAGGACAGCATTCCCCGAGAAATGTTTTGGGGGCTGCTGCTGCGTGCCTGAGCCCAGTCTCGCGGTGGGAGAAACCCGCATACAGGGAAATCCCCTTTGCCTGAGCATCTCCCCTTGGAAAGCACAGCATTCGTTGGGAAATCAGAGTTGGGTTTGGGGATGCTGCTGCTGCTTGCCTAAGCGAGTCTCCGCAGCATGTTGGAAGATACCCGCATGGAGCGAAATCCTCTTTGCCCTAGCATCCTTTCTGCCTGAGAGAGAAGCATGGTTGCTCACGTCTGTCACCACGCTCCCCAGGAGCAAGTGTGGGTAAGGCACAGCACGCCGTCCCCGGGGAAGAGAAGGATCCCTTGGCCTTGGGGTCGGGAAACGCTCGGGAAGCAGAATAGCCTGCCGAGGCACGAACAGCAGGCCATGAGAAGACAAGTGTCCTCTCCTCCCTGTGGGGAGAGATTGAAGCCTGGCTTCTAAGGAGACATGAGGGGAAGACAAGGGCATGGGTGCGTGCTCCACTCTGAGGAAGGAGTCTGGGCAGAAGGCAGGCCTGTCCTGTGCCTCTTGTCCCAAGGGGAAAGCATCTCTTTGGCCACCTGTCCCAAGGGCAGACTTGGGCTTGCCAACCAGGTGCCATACCCGGAAGTCGCAGAAACAACCCCATAGAGAAACGTGCAGTCAGATGCCATCTTCCACCAAGATATGGCAGCATTGTGGGTGGCCGGGGGTGTGCCGGGGAAAGAGTGGAGACAGTCCCCACCGTTCCCCATCCCAGTCCTGGGCCCTGTGCAGGGATCCTGTCGCCTCTTCTCTCCTGTGGTGAAGGCACTGGCCTTGACCCCGAGTCTGCCCGAGCGCCGGAGCAAAAGGCAAAGCCTTACCTACGCCAGGAGATGGTAATAGGCATAGAGTGTCATGCTAGGCCACGCACGCTGCTGCAGGGTTGTGACTGTGTCTGCTTAGATCGGCTTAGCAAGGTGAACCCCGGGCGCGAACTTGGAGCCCGGGGAAACAAGGCCCAAGAGGCACCAGCTCTCCCGCGGCTCTTCTTTCCTGCCGCGACAGAGCAAACGACCAAAGCCTTGCTGAGGAAGCAGCAGCGAAGTGCGGTTTGCGCCAAGCTGAAAACCTCTGCGAAAGCATAGCAGTCGCTGGGAAATCAGAGTCGGTTCTGTGGGATGCTGCCTGCTGCTTGCCGGAGACAGTCTCCACTGCACGGTGGAATAAACCCGCATGGAGCGAAATCCTCTTTGCCTGGGCTTCCGCTCTGCCTGAGAGAGAAGCGCGGTGGTGCCTGTGGAAAGAGCCTTAAGGAAAGGGACACATCTGTCACTGCAGAGCGAAGGAAGCCGGGCTGCTAAGGAGACACGAGGGGAAGATTAGGGCAGGGGAAAGGCTCCACTCTGAGGAAGGAGTCTGGGCAGAAACCATGCCTGTCCTGAGCCTTTGGGCCCAAGGAGACAGCAGCTCCTTGGCCACCTGACCGTGGTGGAGCCATGGGCTTGCCACCAGGCGCCTACCCTAAACTCGAGAAACAAATCCCAGAAAGACCTGGCCATCAGATGACGTCTTCCTCCGGGATGTAGAAGCTTGGAGGAGGCCCGGGTTTTAAGGGGAAGGAGTGGTGACAGTCCCCCAAAGCTCCCTATTCAGTGCACGGGCGGTGTGCAGGGATCCTGTCACCTCTCCTTTCCTGTGGGGAAAGCACAGGCCTAGCCCGCGAGTCGGCCTGAGCGCCAGAGTAAAAGGCCAAGCGATGCCTACACCGGGAGATGGTAGTGTGCATGGAGTGCCATCCTAGGCTAAGCGCGCTACTGCACGGTTGCGACTGTGTCTGCGTAGTTCGGCCTGGCAGGGTGAACCCAGGACGCGAACATGGAGCCAGGGAAAGCAAGGCCCAAGAGGCACCAGCTCTCCCGCAGCTCTTCTTCCCTGACGCGACAGAAGCCTTGCTGAGGAAGCAGTGGCGAAGGGCTGTTTGCTCCAAACCAAAGCCTCTGCGAAAGGACAGCATTCCCCGAGAAATGTTTTGGGGGCTGCTGCTGCGTGCCTGAGCCCAGTCTCGCGGTGGGAGAAACCCGCATACAGCGAAAGCCCCTTTACCTTGGCATCTCCCCTTGGAAAGCACAGCATTCTTTGGGAAATCAAAGTTGGATTTGGGGATGCTGCTGCTGCTTGCCTAAGCGAGTCTCCGCAGCATGTTGGAAGACACCCGCATGGAGCGAAATCCTCTTTGCCCTAGCATCCTTTCTGCCTGAGAGAGAAGCATGGTTGCTCACGTCTGTCACCACGCTCCCCAGGAGCAAGTGTGGGGAAGGCACAGCACGCCGCCCCCGAGGAAGAGAAGGATCCCTTGGCCTTGGGGTCGGGAAACGCTCGGGAACAGGGTAGCCTGCCGCGGCTCGAAATGCAGGCCGGTGGCCAGACATGTGTCACCCGCTCCCTGTGCGGAGAGATGGAAGCCTGGCTGCTAAGGAGACATGAGGGGACGACTAGGGCAGGGGCACGTGCTCCAATCTAAGGAGTCTGGGCAGAAGGCAGGCCTGTCCTGTGCCTCTGTTACCAAGGGGACACCATCTCCTTGGCCACCTGTCCCAAGGGCAGACTTGGGCTTGCCACCAGGTGCCATACCCGGAACTCGCAGAAACAACCCCATGGAGAAACGTGTAGTCAGATGCCGTCTTCCACCAAGATGTGGCAGCATTGTGGGTGGCCGGGGGTGTGCCGGGGAAAGAGTGGAGACAGACCCCACTGTTCCCCATCCCAGTGCTCGGGCCTTGTGCAGGGATCCTGTTGCCTCCTCTCTCCTGTGGTGAAGGCACTGGCCTTGACCCCGAGTCTGCCCGAGCGCCGGAGCAAAAGGCAAAGCCTTACCTATGCCTGGAGATGGTAATAGCCATAGAGTGTCATGCTAGGCCACGCACGCTGCTGCAGGGTTGTGACTGTGTCTGCTTAGATCGGCTTAGCAAGGTGAACCCCGGGCGCGAACTTGGAGCCCGGGAAAACAAGGCCCAAGAGGCACCAGCTCTCCCGCGGCTCTTCTTTCCAGCCGCGACAGAGCGAACGACCAAAGCCTTGCTGAGGAAGCAGAAGCGAAGTGCGGTTTGCGCCAAGCTGAAAACCTCTGCGAAAGCATAGCAGTCGCTGGGAAATCAGAGTCGGTTCTGTGGGCTGCTTTTGTTGCTTGCCTTAGCCTAGTATTCGCAGCACAATGGGAAAAACCCGCATAGAGCGAAAGCTTCTTGGCCGGGGCATCCCCTCTGGGAAAGCACAGCATTCTCTGGGAAATCAGAGTCGGGGCTGTGGGATGCTGCCTGCTGCTTGCCGGAGCTAGTCTCCCCTGCACGGTGGAATAAACCCGCATGGGGCAAAATTCTCTTTGCCTGGGCTTCCGCTCTGCCTGAGAGAGAAGCGCGGTGGTGCCTGTGGAAAGAGCCTTAAGGAAAGGGACACATCTGTCACTGCAGAGCGAAGGAAGCCGGGCTGCTAAGGAGACACGAGGGGAAGATTAGGGCAGGGGAAATGGCTCCACTCTGAGGAAGGAGTCTGGGCAGAACGTTTGCCTGTCCTGAGCCTTTGGGCCCAAGGAGACAGCAGCTCCTTGGCCACCTGACCGTGGTGGAGCCATGGGCTTGCCACCAGGCGCCTACCCTAAACTCGAGAAACAAATCCCAGAAAGACCTGGCCATCAGATGATGTCTTCCTCCGGGATGTAGAAGCTTGGAGGAGGCCCGGGTTTTAAGGGGAAGGAGTGGTGACAGTCCCCCAAAGCTCCCTATTCAGTGCACGGGCGGTGTGCAGGGATCCTGTCACCTCTCCTTTCCTGTGGGGAAAGCACAGGCCTAGCCCGCGAGTCGGCCTGAGCGCCAGAGTAAAAGGCCAAGCGATGCCTACACCGGGAGATGGTAGTGTGCATGGAGTGCCATCCTAGGCTAAGCGCGCTACTGCACGGTTGCGACTGTGTCTGCGTAGTTCGGCCTGGCAGGGTGAACCCAGGACGCGAACATGGAGCCAGGGAAAGCAAGGCCCAAGAGGCACCAGCTCTCCCGCAGCTCTTCTTCCCAGACGCCTCAGAAGCCTTGCTGAGGAAGTAGTGGCGAAGGGCTGTTTGCTCCAAACCAAAGCCTCTGCGAAAGGACAGCATTCCCCGAGAAATGTTTTGGGGGCTGCTGCTGCGTGCCTGAGCCCACTCTCGCGGTGGGAGAAACCCGCATAGAGCGAAAGCCCTTTGCCTGGGCATCTCCCCTTGGAAAGCACAGCATTCGTTGGGAAATCAGAGTTGGGTTTGGGGATGCTGCTGCTGCTTGCCTAAGCGAGTCTCCGCAGCATGTTGGAAGATACCCGCATGGAGCGAAATCCTCTTGCCCTAGCATCCTTTCTGCTTGAGAGGAAGCATGGTTGCTCACGTCTGTAACCACGCTCCCCAGGAGCAAGTGTGGGGAAGGCACAGCACGCCGCCCCCGAGGAAGAGAAGGATCCCTTGGCCTTGGGGTCGGGAAACGCTCGGGAACAGGATAGCCTGCCGCGGCACAAAATGCAGGCAGGTGGCCAGACATGTGTCACCCGCTCCCTGTGCGGAGAGATGGAAGCCTGGCTGCTAAGGAGATATGAGGTGACGACTAGGGCAGGGGCGCGTGCTCCACTCTAAGGAGTCTGGGCAGAAGGCAGGCCTGTCCTGTGCCTCTGTTACCAAGGGGACAGCATCTCCTTGGCCACCTGTCCCAAGGGCAGACTTGGGCTTGCCACCAGGTGCCATACCCGGAACTTGCAGAAACAACCCCATGGAGAAACGGTCAGTCAGATGCCATCTTCCACCAAGATGTGGCAGCATTGTGGGTGACAGGGGGTGCGGCGGGGAAGGAGTGGAGACAGTCCCCCACAGTTCCCCATCCCAGTGCCCGGGCCGTGTGCAGGGATCCTGTTGCCTCCTCTCTCCTGTGGTGAAGGCACTGGCCTTGACCCCGAGTCTGCCCGAGCACCGGAGCAAAAGGCAAAGCCTTACCAGAGCAGGAGATGGAATTAGGAATAGAGTGCCATGCTAGGCCACGCACGCTGCTGTAGGGTTGTGACTGTGTCTGCCTAGTTCGGCTTAGCAAAGTGAAATCCGGGCGCGAACATGGAGCCAGGGAAAGCAAGGCCCAAGAGGCAACAGCTCTCCCGCAGCTCTTCTTCCCTGACTCGACTGAAGCTTTGCTGAGGAAGCAGCGGCGAAGTGCTGTTCGCTCCAAACCAAAGCCTCTGCGAAAGCACAGCATTCGCTGAGAAATGTTGTGCGGGCTGCTGCTGTTTCCCTGAGCCCAGTCTTGCGGTGGGAGAAACCCGCATACAGCGAAAGTCTCTTTGCCTGGCCTCTCCCTTAGGAAAGCACAGCATTCGTTGGGAAATCAGAGTTGGGTTTGGGGATGCTGCTGCTGCTTGCCTGAGCGAGTCTCGGCAACATGGTGGAAGATACCCGCATGGAGCGAAATCCTCTTTGCCCTAGCATCCCCTCTGCCTGAGAGAGAAGCATGGTTGCACACGTCTGTCACCCCGCTCCCCAGGAGCAATTTTGGGGAAGGAACAGCACGCCGCCCCAGGGAAGAGAAGGATCCCTTGGCCTTGGGTCTGGAAAGCTCGGGAGTCAGAATAGCCTGCCAAGGCACGAACAGCAGGCCATGAGAAGACAAGTGTCCTCTACTCCCTGTGCGGAGAGATTGAAGCCTGGCTGCTAAGGAGACATGAGGGGACGACAAGGGCAAGGGTGCATGCTTTACTCTGTGGAAGGAGTCTGGGCAAAAGGCAGGCCTGTCCTGTGCCTCTTGTCCCAAGGGGAAAGCATCTCCTTGGCCACCTGTCCCAAGGGCAGACTTGGGCTTGCCACCAGGTGCCATACCCGGAACTCGCAGAAACAACCCCATGGAGAAACGTGCAGTCAGATGCCCTCTTCCACCAAGATGTGGCAGCATTGTGGGTGGCCGGGGTGTGCCGGGGAAAGAGTGGAGACAGTCCCCACTGTTCCCCATCCCCGTGCTCGGGCCCTGTGCAGGGATCCTGTTGCCTCCTCTCTCCTGTGGTGAAGGCACTGGCCTTGACCCCGAGTCTGCCCAAGCGCCGGAGCAAAAGGCAAAGCCTTACCTACGCCAGGAGATGGTAATAGGCATAGAGTGTCATGCTAGGCCACGCACGCTGCTGCAGGGTTGTGACTGTGTCTGCTTAGTTCGGCTTAGCAAGGTGAACCCGGGGCGCGAACTTGGAGCCCGGGAAAACAAGGCCCAAGAGGCACCAGCTCTTCCGCGGCTCTTCTTTCCTGCCGCGACAGAGCGAACGACCAGAGCCTTGCTGAGGAAGAAGAAGCGAAGTGCGGTTTGCGCCAAGCTGAAAACCTCTGTGAAAGCATAGCAGTCGCTGGGAAATCAGAGTCGGTTCTGTGGGCTGCTTTTGTTGCTTGCCTTAGCCTAGTATTCGCAGCACGATGGGAAAAACCCGCATAGAGCGAAAGCTTCTTTGCCGGGGCATCCCCTCTGGGAAAGTACAGCATTCTCTGGGAAATCAGAGTCGGGTCTGTGGGATGCTGCCTGCTGCTTGCCGGAGCTAGTCTCCACTGCACGGTGGAATAAACCCTCATGGGGCGAAATACTCTTTGCCTGGGCATCCACTCTTCCTGAGAGAGAAGCGCGGTGGTGCCTGTGGAAAGAGCCTTAAGGAAAGGGACACATCTGTCACTGCAGAGCGAAGGAAGCCGGGCTGCTAAGGAGACACGAGGGGAAGATTAGGGCAGGGGAAATGGCTCCACTTTTTGGGGGCTGCTGCTGCGTGCCTGAGCCCAGTCTCGCGGTGGGAGAAACCCGCATACAGCGAAAGCCCCTTTGCCTTGGCATCTCCCCTTGGAAAGCACAGCATTCGTTGGGAAATCAGAGTTGGGTTTTGGGATGCTGCTGCTGCTTGCCTAAGCGAGTCTCCGCAGCATGTTGGAAGATACCCGCATGGAGCGAAATCCTCTTTGCCCTAGCATCCTTTCTGCCTGAGAGAGAAGCATGGTTGCTCACGTCTGTCACCACGCTCCCCAGGGTCAAGTGAGTGGAAGGCACAGCACGCCGCCCCCGGGGAAGAGAAGGATCCCTTGGCCTTGGGGTCGGGAAACGCTCGGGAACAGGATAGCCTGCCGCGGCACGAAATGCAGGCCGGTGGCCAGACATGTGTCACCCGCTCCCTGTGCGGAGAGATGGAAGCCTGGCTGCTAAGGAGACATGAGGGGTCGACTAGGGCAGGGGCGCGTGCTCCACCCTAAGGAGTCTGGGCAGAAGGCAGGCCTGTCCTGTGCCTCTGTTACCAAGGGTCACCATCTCCTTGGCCACCTGTCCCAAGGGCAGATTTGGGCTTGCCACCAGGTGCCATACCCGGAACTCGCAGAAACAACCCCATGGAGAAACGTGCAGTCAGATGCCCTCTTCCACCAAGATGTGGCAGCATTGTGGGTGGCCGGGGTGTGCCGGGGAAAGAGTGGAGACAGTCCCCACTGTTCCCCATCCCAGTGCTCGGGCCTTGTGCAGGGATCCTGTTGCCTCCTCTCTCCTGTGGTGAAGGCACTGGCCTTGATCCCGAGTCTGCCCGAGCACCGGAGCAAAAGGCAAAGCCTTACCAGAGCAGGAGATGGAATTAGGAATAGAGTGCCATGCTAGGCCACACACGCTGCTGCAGGGTTGTGACTGTGTCTGCCTAGTTCGGCTTAGCAAAGTGAAATCCGGGCGCGAACATGGAGCCAGGGAAAGCAAGGCCCAAGAGGCAACAGCTCTCCCGCAGCTCTTCTTCCCTGACTCGACTGAAGCTTTGCTGAGGAAGCAGCGGCGAAGTGCTGTTCGCTCCAAACCAAAGCCTCTGCGAAAGCACAGCATTCGCTGAGAAATGTTGTGCGGGCTGCTGCTGTTTCCCTGAGCCCAGTCTTGCGGTGCGAGAAACCCGCATACAGCGAAAGCCTCTTTGCCTGGGCCTCTCCCTTATGAAAGCACAGCATTCGTTGGGAAATCAGAGTTGGGTTTGGGGATGCTGCTGCTGCTTGCCTGAGCGAGTCTCGGCAACATGGTGGAAGATACCCGCATGGAGCGAAATCCTCTTTGCCCTAGCATCCCCTCTGCCTGAGAGAGAAGCATGGTTGCACACGTCTGTCACCCCGCTCCCCAGGAGCAATTTTGGGGAAGGAACAGCACGCCGCCCCAGGGAAGAGAAGGATCCCTTGGCCTTGGGTCTGGAAACGCTCGGGAGTCAGAATAGCCTGCCGAGGCACGAAGAGCAGGCCATGAGAAGACAAGTGTCCTCTACTCCCTGTGCGGAGAGATTGAAGCCTGGCTGCTAAGGAGACATGAGGGGACGACAAGGGCAAGGGTGCATGCTCCACTCTGAGGAAGGAGTCTGGGCAGAAGGCAGGCCTGTCCTGTGCCTCTGGTCCCAAGGGGAAAGCATCTCCTTGGCCACCTGTCCCAAGGGCAGACTTGGGCTTGCCACCAGGTGCCATACCCGGAACTCGCAGAAACAACCCCATGGAGAAACGTGCAGTCAGATGCCCTCTTCCACCAAGATGTGGCAGCATTGTGGGTGGCCGGGGTGTGCCGGGGAAAGAGTGGAGACAGTCCCCACTGTTCCCCATCCCAGTGCTCGGGCCCTGTGCAGGGAACCTGTTGCCTCCTCTCTCCTGTGGTGAAGGCACTGGCCTTGACCCCGAGTCTGCCCAAGCGCCGGAGCAAAAGGCAAAGCCTTACCTACGCCAGGAGATGGTAATAGGCATAGAGTGTCATGCTAGGCCACGCACGCTGCTGCAGGGTTGTGACTGTGTCTGCTTAGTTCGGCTTAGCAAGGTGAACCCCGGGCGCGAACTTGGAGCCCGGGAAAACAAGGCCCAAGAGGCACCAGCTCTCCCGCGGCTCTTCTTTCCTGCCGCGACAGAGCGAACGACCAAAGCCTTGCTGAGGAAGCAGAAGTGAAGTGCGGTTTGCGCCAAGCTGAAAACCTCTGCGAAAGCATAGCAGTCGCTGGGAAATCAGAGTCGGTTCTGTGGGCTGCTTTTGTTGCTTGCCTTAGCCTAGTATTCGCAGCACAATGGGAAAAACCCGCATAGAGCGAAAGCTTCTTGGCCGGGGCATCCCCTCTGGGAAAGTACAGCATTCTCTGGGAAATCAGAGTCGGGTCTGTGGGATGCTGCCTGCTGCTTGCCGGAGTTAGTCTCCACTGCACGGTGGAATAAACCCGCATGGGGCGAAATTCTCTTTGCCTGGGCATCCACTCTGCCTGAGAGAGAAGCGCGGTGGTGCCTGTGGAAAGAGCCTTAAGGAAAGGGACACATCTGTCACTGCAGAGCGAAGGAAGCCGGGCTGCTAAGGAGACACGAGGGGAAGATTAGGGCAGGGGAAAGGGCTCCACTCTGCTGAAGGAGTCTGGGCAGAAAGCATGCCTGTCCTGAGCCTTTGGGCCCAAGGAGACAGCAGCTCCTTGGCCACCTGACCGTGGTGGAGCCATGGGCTTGCCACCAGGCGCCTACCCTAAACTCGAGAAACAACTCCCAGAAAGACCTGGCCATCAGATGCCGTCTTCCTCCGGGATGTAGAAGCTTGGAGGAGGCCCGGGTTTTAAGGGGAAGGAGTGGTGACAGTCCCCCAAAGCTCCCTATTCAGTGCACGGGCGGTGTGCAGGGATCCTGTCACCTCTCCTTTCCTGTGGGGAAAGCACAGGCCTAGTCCGCGAGTCGGCCTGAGCGCCAGAGTAAAAGGCCAAGCGATGCCTACACCGGGAGATGGTATTGTGCATGGAGTGCCATCCTAGGCTAAGCGCGCTACTGCACGGTTGCGACTGTGTCTGCTTAGTTCGGCCTGGCAGGGTGAACCCAGGACGCGAACATGGAGCCAGGGAAAGCAAGGCTCAAGAGGCACCAGCTCTCCCGCAGCTCTTCTTCCCTGACGCGACTGAAGCTTTGCTGAGGAAGCAGCGGCGAAGTGCTGTTCGCTCCAAACCAAAGCCTCTGCGAAAGCACAGCATTCGCTGAGAAATGTCCGGGCTGCTGCTGCTTCCCTGAGCCCAGTCTCGCGGTGGGAGAAACCCGCATACAGCGAAAGCCTCTTTGCCTGGGCCTCTCCCTTAGGATAGCACAGCATTCGTTGGGAAATCAGAGTTGTGTTTGGGGATGCTGCTGCTGCTTGCCTGAGCGAGTCTCAGCAACATGGTGGAAGATACCCGCATGGAGCGAAATCCTCTTTGCCCTAGCATCCCCTCTGCCTGAGAGAGAAGCATGGTTGCACACGTCTGTCACCGCGCTCCCCAGGAGCAATTTTGGGGAAGGCACAGCACGACGCCCCCGGGGAAGAGAAGGATCCCTTGGCCGTGGGGTCTGGAAACGCTCGGGAGTCAGAATAGCCTGCCGAGGCACGAACAGCAGGCCATGAGAAGACAAGTGTCCTCTGCTCCCTGTGCGGAGAGATTGAAGCCTGGCTGCTAAGGAGACATGAGGGGACGACAAGGGCATGGGTGCGTGCTCCACTCTGAGGAAGGAGTCTGGGCAGAAGGCAGGCCTGTCCTGTGCCTCTGGTCCCAAGGGGAAAGCATCTCCTTGGCCACCTGTTCCAAGGGCAGACTTGGGCTTGCCACCAGTTGCCATACCCGGAACTCGCAGAAACAACCCCATGGAGAAACGTGCAGTCAGATGCCGTCTTCCACCAAGATATGGCAGCATTGTGGGTGGCCGGGGGTGTGCCGGGGAAAGAGTGGAGACAGTCCCCACCGTTCCCCATCCCAGTGCTCGGGGCCTGTGCAGGGATCCTGTCGCCTCCTCTCTCCTATGGTGAAGGCACTGGCCTAGACCCCGAGTCTGCCTGAGCGCCGGAGCAAAAGGCAAAGCCTTACCTAGGCCAGGAGATGGAATTAGGCATAGAGTGCCATGATAGGCCACGCACGCTGCTGCAGGGTTGTGACTGTGTCTGCCTAGTTCGGCTTAGCAAAGTGAAACCCCGGGCGCGAACATGGAGCCCGGGAAAGCAAGGACCAAGAGGCACCAGCTCTCCCGCGGCTCTTCTTTCCTGCCGGGACAGAGCAAACGACCACAGCCTTGCTGAGGAAGCAGCAGCGAAGTGCGTTTCTCGCCAAGCTGAAAACCTCTGCGAAAGCATGGCCGTCGCTGGGAAATCAGAGTCGGTTCTGTGGGCTGCTTTTGTTGCTTGCCTTAGCCTAGTATTCGCAGCACTTTTGGAGAAACCCGCATAGAGCGAAAGCCTCTTTGCCCGGGCATCCCCTCTGGGAAAGCACAGCATTCTTTGGGAAATCAGAGTCGGGTCTGTGGGATGCTGCCTGCTGCTTGCCGGAGCTAGTCTCCACAGCACGGTGTAATAAACCCGCATGGAGCGAAATCCTCTTTGCCTGGGCATCCCCTCTGCATGGGAGAGATGCATGGTTGCACACGTCTGTCACTGCGCTCCCCAGGAGCAAGTGTGGGGAAGGCACAGCACACTGTCCCTGGGGAAGAGAAGGAGCCATTGGCCTTGGGGTCTGGAAAATTGAACAGCCACATGCAGAAAATGAAATTGGACCATCCTAACACCATACATTATAATCGACTGGAAATGGATGAAGAAGCATAATGTGAGAAAGGAATCCATCATAGTCCTTGAGGAGAGAACAGGTAGCAACTTCTTTGACCTCAGCAGCAGCAACTTCTTCCTAGGAACATCGCGAAAGGCAAGGGAAGCAAGGGCAAGAATGAACTATTGGGATTTCATCAGATCCAAAAGCTTTTGCACTGCAAAGGAAACAGTTAACAAAGCCAAAAGATCACTGTCAGAAGTTATCTGGGAGAAGATATTTGCAAATGACATACCAGATAAAGGGCCAGTATCCAAAATCTATAAAGAGCTTATCAAACTCAACACCCTAAAAACAAATAATCCAATGAAGAAATGGGCAGAGGACATGAACAGACATTTCTGCAAAGAATACATCCAAATGGCCAACAGACACATGAAAAAATGCTCCACATCACTCGGCATCAGGGAAATACAAATCAAAACCAGAATGAGATACCACCTCACACCGTTCAGAATGGCTAAAATGAACAAGTCCGTCAATGACAGATGCTGGCGAGGATGTGGAGAAAGGGCAACCCTCCTACACTGTATGTGGGAATGCAAGCTGGTGCAACCACTCTGGAAAACAGCGTGGACGTGCCTCAAAAAGCTGAAAATAGAACTACCCTATGACCCAGTGCTTGTAGTACTGGGTATATACCCTACAGATACAAACGTGGCATTCTGAAGGGGCACATGCACCCAAATGTTTATAGCAGCAATGTCCACAATAGTTAAACTATGGAAAGAAACTAAATGTCCTTCAACAGATGAATCAATAAATAAGATGTGGTATATATGTTCAATGGAATACTATGCAGCCATCAAAAGAAATGAAATCCTGCTATTTGTGATGACGTGGATGGAACTAGAGGGTATTATGCTTGGAGAAATAAATCAATCTGAGAAAGACAACTATCATATGATCTCCCTGATATGATGAAGTGGAGATACAACATAGGCAGTTTCGGGCGTACGAAAAGAAAAATAAAAAAAAAGATGGTATTAGGAGGGAGACAAACCATAAAAGACTGAATCTCACAAAACAGACTGAGGGTTGCTGGGGGGAGGTGTGTTGGGAGAGGATGGTGGGGGTATGGACATTGGAGAGGGCAGGTGCTATGGTGAGTGATGGTGAGTGCTGTGAAATGTGTAACCTGGTGATTCACAGACCTGTACCCCTAGGGATTAAAACACATTATATAAAAAATTTTAAAAAATAATTTAAAAAACCCATTAAAGAAAAAACACAGATTGCAAGCCCAGAGCTAATCTCATATTCAATCAAAACTTTTGAAAGTTTTCCCCTTAAAGATCAGAAGAAAGACAAGTGTGTCCATTTTCACTACTCTCATTTGACACAGTAGTGGATGTCCTAGCCAGAGAAACAAGGAACACAAAGAAACAAGAGTCTCCAAAAAAAAAAAAAAGGAAGAAGTAAAATTTTCTTTTTTTGGATAACATGAACTTACATGTTAAAAAATCCTAAAAAATTCACAAAAAATTTGAATAAACAAATTTAGTAAAATTACCAAATACAAGATCAATATATAAAAGAAAAGAATTTTGTTTTGTTTCTTTTTTTTATGGACTGCTTCCCAGTTTGTCATGTCATCCTTGTTCAGTGATCACGCTAATCTTCTCTGCATCATTCCAATTTTAGTATATGTGCTGCCAAAGTAAGCACAAGACAGGAGCATTTTAACATTCTAATGATGAACTATCTGAAAAAATAAAGAAAACAATCTAATTCACAATAGCATCAAAAATAATAAAATACTTAGGAATAGATTTAACTAAGAAGATGAAAGATCTGTACTCCATAAACTATGACATTGATAAAGAAATTGAAGGTGACAGAAATGGAAAGATAGCTCATATTTATGAATGGTAAGAATTAACATTGTTAAAATGTCCATACTACCGTAAACCATCTGTAAATCCAATTCCTATCAAAAATCCAATGTTAGGGGCGCCTGGGTGGCTCAGTGGGTTAAGCCGCTGCCTTCGGCTCTGGTCATGATCCCAGGGACCTGGGATCGAGCCCCGCATCAGGCTCTCTGCTCAGCAGGAAGCCTGCTTCCTCTTATCTCTCTGCCTGCCTCTCTGCCTGCTTGTCATCTCTCTCTGTCAAATAAATAAATTAAAAATCTTTAAAAAAATCCAATATTATTGTTTTACAGAAGTAAGTAAAGAATCCTAAAGTTTATATGAGACCATGAAAGACAACAAATAATCAAAGCAGTTCTGAGAAAGAATGAAGGGAGATTACACTTCTTGATTTGAAACTATACTACAAAGCCCTCATGCTCAAAACAATAAAGTATACTGGCATAAAAACAGACCAATAAACAAGTAGACAGAATTGAGAGTCCAGAAATAAATCCTTTCATACAGTCACCTAATATTTGACAGGGGCCAACATATGTAATGGGGAAAGATAGCCTGTTCAATAAATGATATTTAAAACTGAATAGTCACATAAACAGTATGAAAAGGGAACCTTATATCACTCATAAGTCTGAACTTGAAATAGATTAAAGACTTAAAGGTGATGCATGAAACTAAATTTCCTAAAGGAAAACATAGGAAAAATTCTCCTTGACATTGGTCTTGCCAATAGTTTTTTGGATACCAGACTAAAAACACAAGCAAAAAAAGAAAAAATAAATAAATGGTATTACATCAAACTAACGTTTCTGCATTGCCAAAAAAAGGGAGAGAGAATGAAAACACAATCCACAGAATGTAAGAAAATACTTACGAATCTTATATCTGAAAAGAGGTTAATAACCAACAGATACAAATAGAAAAAAATATATGATTAAAAAAATAGCAAAAGGATCTCAATAGACTTTTTTTTTCAAAAAAGTTATATAAATGACCAACAGGAGCATTAAAAAGTGCTCAACGTAAAAATCTCAGGGCAAAGTCCTTATGTTGTTGTTGTTGTTGTTTACCTCTGAAAAACACAGCAAGATATTAGAATATATACTACCAAAAAATTGAAACTAACCAATTTTGGTAAATATTGGGGAAAACGGGGAACTTATGCACTGTAATAGGGATATAAATTTGTATGGAAAACAGTATGGAGATTATTCATATTATTAAAAGTAAAATTACCATATGATTCAGTAATCCCACTTCTAGGTATCTATCTAAAGGAAACGAAGTCACTGTTCAAAGACATATCTGCACTCTTATGTTTATTATAAAATTATTAACTCTAAGCAAGAGATGGAAATAACTTCAGTATCCATTAATGGATGAAAGAATAAAATAAGTATGGTAAATATATACTACGGAATACTACTTAACCATGAAAAATTAAGAAATACTGCCATTTACAACAGCATGGATGGATCTTGAAGGTATTATACTAAGTGAAATATTTCAAAGATTTTATATATTTTTTAATTTTATGTATTATGATATCCCTTACATACAGAATCTGAGGAAAAGGAAAACTAATGGAAACTTAGAGTTGAGTTGACAAGGGGTGAACCTGGGGTGGAGTAAGGTGGTCCAAGGGTGCAAACTTGCAACTATAATATGAAAAAGTTCTGGGGATCTAATGTACAGCATGATGATCATAGTTAATAAAATATACATACTTTTTTTATTGTACTTCCCTTTATTAAACTTTGCATATATCACATTCTTACAAGTTGAAAGTTTATAGCAATCTTGTATAAAAAAAGTCTGCTGCCACCATTTCTCTAACAACATTTGTTCATTTTGTGTCTCTCTGTCACATGTTGGTAATTCTTGCAATATTTCAAGTTTTTTACATTATTATTGTATTTGTTATGGTGAACTGTGATCAGTAATTATGACCCACTGAAAACTCAGAACTAGTTTACTTAAGGTATATACATTGTTTTTCTTTAAAAACATAATGCTTTTGAACAGTACAGTATAGTGTCTATTTTTTATATGCACTGGGAAACCATAAAAAATAATAATTTGACTTAGTTTATTGAGATAATCACTTTATTGAGGCGGTCTGGAACAAAACCCACAAGACCTCTGAAGTTTATCTCTACTATACTATATACATAAAAGTTGCTAAGAGAGTAGATCTTAAAATTCCTTACGATACATGCATAAAAATCAGTGGCAACTATACGAGATAGTAGATGTATTAACATTTTTGTGTAGATTATATTGCAATAAAGATGTATACCAATTTATCAAATTGTACAAAATTTACACAATGTTAAAAGTTTGCAATGTTATAAGAAATCATTTCTTAAATTTACAAATATGTCGATTTTTTTCAATAAAGCTGGAAAAAACTTTTTGTAGAATTAATCTATTTTTCAAAAAAGGAAGTAAGGCAGTAGAAACTGCAACTAACTCTGAAATAATAGAATATAAAATCCATTTTTGTTATATACACTGTGACAAAAACTATTACTTAGTTTACAATGGAGGAGTACTTATGAAGCATGAAGGATGGTCTATAAAAAAGGCTGAAAGAGCTCAGTTTTAAGGTTTAAATTTAAAATCTTCTTTTGAAATACTAAACTGACCACCCAGTGTTCCAAACATCAATGTCTTAACTGCATGAATTTATTTCATACAACTCTATAATCTAGTTTCATAAGAAAGCAGCATGCAAAGTTTGAATAAGACAGACTTGCTTAAGTTTCTTTATGTTCAACAGTAAAGGATACCTCCTTAAAAACAAATAGAAGAAAAATCAGCATATTTATTATGATAATTATTATTCATAAGGAGATTCATATTGAATTAGGGAATATATATCCTCAGAGGGGGTAAAGTAAAATGAAATTTATGTTGGTAAATGTGTCTAATAATAGTCAATACAATGCCTCAATATAAATGAATATTACCATTTTGAACAATTTAATTACTATTACTAGAATTATTATAAGTATAAAAATAGCTATCATTTTAGCATGGAATATGAGACTCTCATGCTCCATGCTTCATCACATCCACACAACAACGCTGCATAATAAGTATTATCATCACCATTTCATGGGTGAAAAAACTGAGGCTAACACATTTAGATAACTGGTTTATGATTACATGGGTAGCAAAAATGCATCACACTAATTTAGGCTTTATGATTTCAGAATTGTACTCTTTCCACTGCACATTCTATTACTCTGTAAATACTTGGCCTGTTTTCATTTGGTTCTTTAATTTTATTCATGTGGTGATGGCTTAAAGCTTCCTTTAAAGGAAGCTTAAAAATTTCATTTAACCAAAAGCTCCCAAGAATTAAAAATGCCACGGATCTAATGTAGACATGGATATCATTAGTTAATGGGTAACTATATATTTTCCACCCTAGTGAGATAACAATCAGAGTATTTTTCTAAGTTTTAGTCTCTCAGTGTTAAAAAGCACTTTGTTAAAATAGAAATATTTAGACAAAGGTGATCAAAAGTCTGAATCAGGTCACCTTAAGGTAAATATTAGGAACCTGAGGAAACAAATGGAGATTTGAACACTGAGCTATGATATAATGAATGGTTTCAAGTATTTAGTAGAGTATAGAAAAGCCCTTTAAAGCCTGGTCTTAGCCTAGCATTGCAGCTTCTGGGATATCTGTCTATCTATCATCTATCTATCTAGATATAAATTTGAAAACTTTTTTAACTTAAAGATTTTGAGAAATAGAACATAATCAGCACCATAGAAGATCTGTTTCTGATAACAACCTAGCCCCTCCTCCCAGTTTGTTAATATTCTCTCTTATTTAATGTAACATTGTGCAAATAGACCACTACTGATCTGCCGTTATGAATGAAATAGCTATAATCATCTGTTTGCATATCCTGGTGAAAATATTCATTTAGTTCCATGTTGTATTTCTAGGAATGGACCAAATTTTTATTTTTATTTTTAAGTTTTCTAAATATTGTCCAACTTACCTCAAATGTTTTTATTATGGGCACTTTCATTCTTTCACATTCTTGCAAGGCAATTTTACTGTTGCCCAATATGGTAAGTGTGTAATAGTATGTCATTTTAGGTTTTAATTTATTTTTAATTTATTTTAATTTAATTCCAGATTCATAATAAAGATAAACAGTTTTTATATATGAGTGGCCATTTGGATTACCCTTTCTGTAAAGTACATGCTCAAATCTTTTGATATCTTAACACTGTGTCATACTGACTTCTTTAATAGTAGATTTTCTGAATGAACTTTTAGCTGTGTAGGTCTTCTCTATTTTATTTTGAACTTGTTTTCATTTCAAAATCTTTATATTTATTTTCATAATCTGCTTTTATTTTGCTTTGTCTATTATCTATCTATCTATCTATTTATTTGCAAGCAAGAGAGAGTGAGCAAGTGAGAGTGCAGGGAGGGATAGAAAAAGAAGGGAAAAGAATCTTAAGCAGGCTCCAGGCTCAGCACAGAGCCCAACTCTGGGCTCTATTTCACAACCATGACATCATGACCTGAGCCAAATTGAAAGAGATAAAATAAAATTAAGGTGTTAAAAAAAAAAGGAAAAAGAATTGGAGGTTTAATTAAGTGAGCCACCCAGGCACCCCTGTGGTATCTTAAATTAGCTGTCATATCTTTAAAGTTCTAGAGTATCCATTTGGTTCATTTATAAAACCTTTCTCAATATCATTTTTAGTGTCAGCTTTTTGTTCAATTTGCTTCCCCTCTCATTTCTTTGAGCAGAGTAATCAAGCCATTTTACAATCTTTATTGATCATTTTAACATCATACTTAATCCCATTTTGTCTATCCAATCTTGTTAATGGTTTTTCTTTGTGTGCTTTGTTACATTTTGCTATGTTCAAGACATTATATTTGAAACTCTTATTGAGTAGGGATAATTAAGAGCTATAATAACGGTATGGTCCTCCTTGGTAGGATTTTCTCTTATATCTGAGACTCTACAAGACAATCATACTCCAAATTCAGTGATTGGCTTTCTCAGTTTACACAGAAGGCAAGGTAGGCTATAGTCTTATTTCTGCTTCTCCTTGTGCTTTGGGGATCTCAACTTAAATTTGGGTTGTACCAAAGTCCTCAAATTTGATTGCTGCTGGATTTGTTTCTCTAGTATCAAGAGTCTATGAACAACACAGCTCAGTGTGTTTTAGCAGTTTCAAATGCTCTCATAGCTAAAATGGCTTCAGGGCATATATCTCTAGGCTCTCATTGTATTTCGTATTTTGGCCCAGTAATCCCTCACTTATTTTTATAATCATTCTGATATTTTTAACTTTAAAAGCTATTTTGTCTGGATTTTTAGTTGTCTTAAGTAGGAGTTTTTAGATCACCATTACTAGAAGCAACAACAAATATACATGAAAATATCTGCAGTAGTTTATCACATCTTTATGGCTTTGAACTTCCATAAGCTGAGGCATCCTTCTCTAATCACTTAGGCAAACTCCAATTTAACCTTTAATACAACCCAAGAATTGCTTCATTTAAGAACATGTTCAGGGATGACTCTTCCCCACTGTTCTTACCAACATTCCCACACACTCTTTGCTACCCACACCTTGCTTATGAACTTTCGTTAGGTATATCAGCGTGACCAGAATTTTGCTCTATTGTATTTTTGTCCTTTAGAGCTTTAATTAAATATGAATTCCATAGAAAGTCTGTCCCTTTTCTTTCAAACCTGGGTTAGTTATTTCTTCTCATTCTTTGTCAGAAGTTACTTTATTAGAGAAACTTATAGCTCTATTGTGACTTTGGAGCCTTTACAGATTTTCGACTGGAAAAATCACCCATCCCTGAGATTTTTACGCAGCTTCCTAGCTGATATTATTCAGAAATCTGTTCAAAACAGACTTTTTCAGGGAGGCCCTTTCGGACCACTCAGTTAAAAAACCTCTTCTCAATCACTGCTCTTTTAAAAATGTGCTTATTTAGTTCAAATATGCATCTCTATTAAAGAAAAAGCAGTACGATTTTTTTTTTTTAAAGTTGGCTTACCTATTATCTATCTCTCCCATTAAAATGATTCCTCTGGCCTGGGGTTTTGTTGTGCTCATTTTAGGCCAGGCACTCAATAAATTGTCACTGAATGATTGAATTGTTTGACTCCCTTGCTAGATTCTCAACTTCATGAGGCCAAGGATTGTTCTATTCAGTCCTTCTTTATCCTCAATGTCTGTTATATTGCAGTCACTTACGTGACTAATGGGAAAAATCACAGAAAGAAAGAGTTAAAACTACAGAAAAACCCTGTAGGTTCAATAACACAAAGCTTTCTAAAATTATTTAGCCCAGGAATTGAATACTGGCTGCACTTTTGATTTTTTTTAAATGGTATTGAATTTAATTTAAATGGAAATACTGGAATGGTAGAATAATAAAAAAATTATAAAAGCAACTTGCTCCTTAAAGTAAGAATTATATAGGGCATCTCTTCTAGAAGCAAAATTTTCAAATGTCAAACATCTGAAAGCATAGAAGGAGAAGTAAGAGTGTGAATTGTACTTCAATGCTCTTTTCTTTATATTCAGCAAACAGCTTCATTCACACACCTTTCCAATTTTTTCAACTCTTTTGACAAAGCCTTCAGAGGAGTTACTGCTGATGACAACCATCACAGCCTAACAGGAGAAATTTTATAAAGAAAAATAATAGCATGTTTTTCCCAAATTGTTAAGGATATGGTGAAGCTCTGTCGGATTCAAAGGAGGAATGTGCAATTCCATGCTATATATAATAATAACTTGTTTTAATAGTGGCTTTGCAATTTTTCAGATATATCCATTTTCTGAAACCACTATCAAATAAACAAAAACAAAGAAATGAACAGGGGTTCGAGACAGAAATTATCTAATCTAAAAATAGCACATGTTCACAGAATACACAACACATATCCCAAGTACTACTATAGGTTTCAAGTAATAGTCAAAACAATAGTAAAAATGATTCAGACCACACCAGTCAAATCATAAATGGGACCTTAACTGTAAATCCTTATCTTTAGATCAAAGCGGGTAATTGGGGGCTGAAGATACATTATAGAACTAATATGTTATAGAACTCCTCTGAAATGAGTCATTTATTCCATCACTTTTCCTGCACAGCTGCTGACCCATGTTTTGGTTCCTGGAAATAGCTGCTACCCTGTCATACTTCTTAAAAGCACATATATTGATAACTCTACTCATTCCTCCATTCTCTGTGACTGTCACTGTGTTAAAATGTGGAGTCAGCTGACTCACTTGTGATGGTAATAAAGTAGATGAGTTTGCAAAGTATTTTGTTATTTCTAAAAATGCAAAAACCAAATTACATTGAAATCATAAGGGGTGTTTCAGGGAGAGCTGTAGGATGTGGTTTCTTGTGTAATCCACAGAGATTAGCTCCAACACATATTTAAACTCTCCTCTAGGAGCAACCTTAGTGGTAAAGCAAGAAGATAAACAGATGTAAACACACCCTGGCACAAAATTATCACTTATGTTTGGCTTCCTAGTCTCCTCGTGTTACTTATTTATCTTAACTTCTCTCTGAAATCAGGGAACACAGAATCTCAATCAGTTGACATTTTTCTACTGAATTACCCAATAGTCTGATCATACCCCAAGACTTTTTTAAATTATTTCACTCATAATCCCAAATCTGCTTTGCTTCCTCATCTTAGTACACTGTAATTTGATTTCAAAATGAGGACAGTTGTCAGTAATGCCACATTCGTTCATCTATTTTACAATTCCATGTGCTTATAACTATGAAGATATGTTAATAACATCCATTCCAATAAGCCACCCTAAATTTATTATCATGAAACAAGACCTCAAGAAAGAGAATTCAAAATCATCCATGTATTTGCAACTTATTGCAATAAAGCCTTTATCAATAGACTTCCCTGTGCACATGGTGGTCAAATTGCTGGTGAAAACCAGCCAGATCTATTACAAGCTTTCTCATGGCTTCTAGGTAACCCAAGTGAGCCTTTATTGATACTGGGAAGGGATAAAGCAGGGAAGGGATAAACAGTGCTGTAAGAATTGGCTAGACAAAAGTAATGACTCTCATTACAAAGTGAGTATTTTAAAGCAAAAGAGCCTGTTGGGAATATAGTTTTATAAAATAGTGGTTTTTTTATTAACTTTTTAAAATTCAATTAGGTAACATATAGTCTACCATTAGTTTCAAATGTAGATTTCAGTTATTCATCCATAGCATATAATAGCTAATGCTCAGTACTTACTGTGATAGCTTCTTGAAAGCAGAATTTTAACCCACTGAGCCACCCAGGCGCCCTTGAAAGCAGAATTTTAGATCACATTTTCTGATTACTTCCATGTCGTACAACACTTTCCTGCTAGCAACCTTCAAAACATACTGTTTGTTAGAGGAATTTCTTTAATAATAAATAAATAGAAATTTATTTAAATTTATAAATATATAAAATAAATAGGAATTTATTTAAATTAATTTAAATATTGCACACTGTTTCATTGTTCATAAATAAGGTGATGATATTATAGCCATTAGTTGGTAGCACTGATATATCACTTTCTTTTTACTTCTCAGTGCATTCTCTTTACACAAAATAGATATATATTTTAAAAGAATCTGAATCTGTGGCAAACTTGTAAAAAACCCTATACAGTAAAGTTTATCATTTTAAGTAATCTCAATTATCTTCCTCAATTGTGATAGTATATCCTTCTATCTAGGCCAGATATTGTATGAGGGATTTGAAAAGACATACTTTTCTAAATTTCACTTTTCTCATCTGCAAAATGCTTATCATATCCTACAATAAAATACACTTACAATTTTTTGATGAAAATTTATTTATTTATTTTAAGATTTTATTTCTTTATCAGAGAGAGTGGGCGAGAGAGCAAGCACAGGCAGACAGAATGGCAGGCAGAGGCAGAGGGAGAAGCAGGCTCCCGGCCGAGCAAGGAGCCCGATGCGGGACTCGATCCCAGGACGCTGGGATCATGACCTGAGCCAAAGGCAGCTGCTTAACCAACTGAGCCACCCAGGCGTCCCTTTTGATGAAAATTTAATCTGTATAAACAATATATTTGCTGTAATGCGTGGTTCATGGAAAACATCTTATTTAATTATAAGCAACAACAGTATTAGAAATTAAGTAAATGTGTCTATAATATTTAAAGTTTTAACACATAATTCCACTGCTTTGCCTTATTTTCTCAAATCCCTTTACCACTTTCACTGACAGAGTCAAATGTACTTTTTCTACTAGTAGCCAGCTCTTTGTCTTTTGTCAGAAAGATGCCCTTGTGAATTATTTATAATAGAGATATTAGCAATAATAATAATAATAATAAATAGCAATGAAAATGTTAAAAAAAAGTTTTCTTAACTAATTAGGGTTCTTAGACATCAATTAGAGGAACCACCTCGGGCAAGCAAATTAATCTGCAAGACATTCCCAGAATTAACAAGTCAGTCAGATACAGGGTTGTCCGTAGACTGAAAGGTGAAGCAAAAGGACTAGGTTTGGAAAATAGGTAAGGACAGTGAAAAAAGTGATCAAATTTTGGGGCAAAATAAATTCTTAGGTGTCCTTTCAATGGAGTCCTGTTCATTATGTAGCAGAAACTCTAGAGATTATCTCAATCCATTGGAGTCACCCCGTTTATTAGCTTGCTATTGACAAAGTTATTTACAAACTGTAGAGCAAGAGGTTATAATGGAGAAAACTGATGGTAATGCACAGGATTCTTGTTAACAATAATGCAAGTTAGTGATTTTTCATTAGAAAACATAAATTCTATAACCCAAATTATGGGCCCAGAGCACTTCTGCTGCACAACTCTGCTCATATCCCAAATAACCATGTGAACTAGTTTTAATATCTGCTTCTCTTATTAATTTTTGAATAAAAATTCTTGACACAAGTATTTTATAATTGTGTGATAACCATGCATTTAATTTCTTGGAGAACGAAACACACTTTAGCATAACTAGGTTCGTTCACAGAACCAGCCTTGATAACACACTTCTATATGTTAGAAATGATGTAATAAATGTAGAATATTGGGCACTTGTTTGGTATTCTTTGCCATGTTTTGCACTATCTAAAAAGAGATCAGTGAACTTGGACTGGAGTTAGTAGACATGGAAGAAAATAAAATATTACAGAGAAGAATACTCTGTGGTCCACAACCTAAACGGGCTGGGATTCCCATCATTTGGATCCCTGTAGCTTTACAAAAGTCAATTAAATTTTTGTATCTCCGATTAAAGTTGATTCCCCAGTACTTTTTCAAACATATCTTGTAAAGTATTGTTTCCCAGAAAAAAAGGGATTTTGCACATGTATCTGCCTTTGTCTCTGGTCATGATCTCAGTCAGGATCCTGGGATCGAGCCCCATTTCGGGCTTCCTGCTCATTAGGGAGTATATTTCTCAGTCTCTCTCTGCAGCTACATCCCCCTGCCCCACTCATGCTCTCTCTCTCTCTCAAATAAATAAATACAATCTTTAATTTTTTAATTAAAAATAAGATAAATAAAATAAAATAATAAGTCTGGTCTTACTGCCCCATTTAGCTCCTTTTGTTTTTTTGAGTTGTATTTAAAGCAGCATGAGAGAACATGAGGCTCTCAAACTTTAAAAAAAAAAGGAAAAAATTGAGTTTTGTTAGGATTTAAGATCTTGTCTGCTAGACAAAAACGTTGGCTTTGTTAACATGTGAAAATCAACAAAAGAGAATAAGATCGAATTCTAATAATTTTTGTAGAAATTAAAAATTTCCTCCAACCCAATTACATACAGACCCATTAAGTAAATTCATTCCAATGTCCCAAACCAACCTTTTCTAATAGTAATGCATCTGTGTAAACAGGGTCAACCCAAGGAATAAATAAATATTATTATTTTTTTTCCTGTCTCTTCCACAGTCACATCTGGGTATATTGGTAGCAAGCCAATTATCTATCTTATAAGACATGATATCATAAGGAAGGTTATTCTGTCCATTTGGAACAACTGAAAATCATTGTAATTTTATCTTGGTGCAGTAACTTGAGATGGCACAGTGTGGGTTATGAATATATTTTATTTTTTTTACTGGGAAGAAGAGATTATAGAGATATTGGTTATCCAAGAGAGACTGACAGGTGTTGATAGTTGCCAGGTCAATATCCATCTACTCTTTCCTTTAATATCAGAAAGCACTGAGGGATTGACAACAAGGAAACTTAAAACAACATCAAATATTTTATTGTCTCTTTTCTAGTTACATTGTAACCTTATGACAAAGTATCAGTCGTACAAGATATCATTCTCTTTTACCTCTATCTTTCTGCCAGAAATGTGGGCTTAATAGTGAGAACTCCAACAGCAATTTTTGCA
This sequence comes from Mustela nivalis, assembly GCF_964662115.1. Lineage (NCBI taxonomy): Eukaryota > Metazoa > Chordata > Mammalia > Carnivora > Mustelidae > Mustela > Mustela nivalis. The sequence continues at coordinate 443,236 of NW_028136062.1, read as the reverse complement.
ACTGTGAATAAAAAGCCATGAAAACCTCTAAGATAGTTCACTTGACTTTCTTAAGACTCTGAACCAACACATTACATTTTTGCAACTGTGAATGAAAAGCCATGAAAACCTCTAAGATAGTTCACTTGACTTTCTTAAGACTCTGAACCAACACCAGAAAACACTCTCTGTAGTCTTCTTGTTAAATGAAAAATATGGTTAAACCACTTTTGACAGTCTACTACCTACAGCAAACTGTAAATCTTAATTGAAATATGTCCTCTCAGCTGTGCTTAAGCAACTGAGTCCTGAGCTTTTTAGGTTTTCAGTCTGAAAGAGTACACCTCGGGTGCTCTGAAAGGGAAGAGAAAGGACACCCTGTTCTCCATATAAATTAAAGAAGAGAAATCTGTGCATTTAAGTGGGCCATATAAAATTTATCAAGCAATTATCTCCTAACTCCTTCCTATCCAAATTACCTGATATGCTCTCCCTACTCCTTTATTCCACGTTACTGCCTTTTCCAGGATTCTGTATCACATCACAGCATGTCTTCTGTTATTTCCTTCTTGCAAGCTAGTTTTGTTTTCTCCATCTAAAAAAATCAACAATCATTGTGTATTTCAATTCCCATTTTCCTCAAATGCATTGATTCTTCTTATCTATTACTCTTTTCTCATACTCAGTGTCTTTGTCTTTATGGGGTTTGTACTTTGCTTTTCCCCATTCTTTACTGCCATTATATAATCAAATCTAATAACTTCTTAGAGAAAGTTAAAAATTCCTGCATAGCCACACGTGAACACAAAGTCACTGATTTTTAGCAAACCTATAAGATAGTCAGACATCCATTCAATTTCTTTTTAAGATTTTATTTATTTATTTGACAGAGAGGGATGAAAAGCAGGCAGAGAGGCAGGCAGAGAGAGAGGAGGAAGCAGGCTCCCTGCTGAGCAGAGAGCCTGATTTGGGGCTCGGTCCCAGGACCCTGGGATCATGACCTGAGCCGAAGGCAGCGGCTTAACCCACTGAGCCACCCAGGCGTCCCTCCATTCAATTTCTTAACTGAGTCCCAAATGCATCCTGACTTCTAACCTAAACCTAAGTTCTACTTCTTACACGTTGTTATATGACCAAATTCTTTCAGTTCAGTATTTTGTAACATTTAAATATTAGTCAATTGATGCTTTGTTTGTGTATTTCTATGAAAATAATTTGAATACTGTAGATTTATTGTTATATTTATAGGTTTATAATCAAAGTTTCATCAGTTGAAGTTTTTGGAAATTTCAGATATAATGATTAACCTAAAATGATACTGCCTCAAATCCCTCTGATATCAAGGCCCAACTCCTGATCATAGCCAAACCTGTGGTGGATAGTTCCATGGGAAATTGCAGTTACTTAACACTGATAGGATCTCATGTTCTCTCTCTCATTTTGGAATGTCTCCAACACAACCCAAAAGTGTAGGAGAGTTAATGTCCTCTGAGGACAGCTCTCAGTGAAGTGGAAATAAGAACCATAGGTAAAATTGTCAGTTTTCAGGTCTTCATGAGGACAACTTAAAGAAGTTTCTCAGGACCTTTCAGTAAAAGCAAGCCTTCATTTTCTATCCACAACAATTATATCAACAATGTACCTCTTTGACAAAGTTGCTTCTTCACTGTATCACTTTCCCATTCTTTTCTACCTTGGATAATCTCCCAGATAAACTAACAGTACTCAAATCCTTTGTCCTACTCTTTGCTCTCAGGATAAATGGAGCCAAAAGACTTAGATTAATATCAAGTTCTGAATGGGATCTTAGAGCTATTTCTGTCCAGATTTTCATAAACATAGGGACCTTTGAATTATCAGGCTATAAATAAGTTCTAAATGGAGGGGGCAAAAGCAAAAAGTAGAAATTTTTATGTTTGATTTTTAATCATGATTAATTGACTTTATTGATTATTAAAAATACTAACATTATAAAAGTGTGGATCTTTGTAAAACAATGTCTTAATGTAAGAAAGAAGTTGCATAGTCCTTTTGAGAATATTAAACCAAGTGTTCAGGTGCCATCTAATTTCTTGTTTAATCCAGAACTTTGGTGTGCATCATCTTGAGGAATAGGATTTTGAAGTCCAGACAGACTAACAGAAAACTGATCCAAATGTGTGTGTTTATATTTCTGCTTTTGTTGTAAAAATCAAAGTGTGATTGCTGGTTTAAAATGGTAAAACTAATAATGTTCATGGACTCGATTATAAATTTTCTAATTGTATGGGAAGAATCCAACAAAGATAGAATTAATTGATTTGCAAATCCTCAAAGAGCTACAGGATCAGGTAGTGGTATGTTCTGATTCAACAGCATCATAATGCAGCATTTTATATGTGTGGCTAATGGATATTTTCATGAATGTTTGCTAGCTAGTCAGCCAATACAGAGAAATATTAGGTAGGGTAATTACTCACAGTTGTGTTTAATATAATGAGAGAAAATTATCAAATGGCACTAATAATAATAATCCTATAGCAGGCTAAATAATTCAATGATAATTACAAGTATTAATCTAGCTTTCTTCCCTGATTATGACTCTTCTCTCCTTTATCATAATGGGAGTAGCACATTGTCTGCAATGAATTGTGAAAACCCAGCAGTGACTTTGGCAGTGAAGGCCTCCCATCAATTTTGATAGGTTAAAAGGATTCTGGTTGGTCTTGAGCAAATGTGTCAATTTTTTTATTCTGTGTGTGTCATAAAAGAAAGAAGCAATAGTAAATTCTTGCTGTTATTCCATGGAGCCAATAAAATCATACTGCCAACAAGAGGCTGTTGACACCATAGGTGTAGTTAACTGTCTTGAAATACTACGCCTGGAAATAAAATCCTAATATTTCACATAACCTCTTTTTTTAAAAGAAACAAAACAAAACAAAACAAAACAACTATACTGCTTACATTTAGGGCCCTGCTGTTGTGTAACTATTTTTGAACATGTCTTCTGTAAGTGTATATATATATATATATATATATATATATATATATACATATTTTTCTGTGCAATAAATTCATTTAGAGATAAATTTGGATTGCAAATTATTTTGGGGGAGGCGTGGTATTTGTGGCTAGTCTTACAAGTAAAAAGGACTAAAAGAAAGAAGAAAAACATTTTTTATTACAGCATATTTACATCTGTCCAAAGTACTTATCTACTATAATACTGACTAATGTATAATACTGTACACAAAGAAAGAAGCTAAATGAGTTATAATTCAGTCAGTGTATAGCTGGCCATTTTAAAACTTACCACTGAATCTTTCTGGTATGCAATGTGATATCTGGCAATCTGGTCCAGTTCATTACATCAGGTCATTTGTATGTTCTTATTACCATTTTGATAGCATAGCACATTTTATAACCCAGACATTTTACAATGGAACTATGATGCATGTATTTTCAAAAGTATAGACATACATGAAGCTATGAGGTCAAAAAAGATGAATGTCCGTAGTACCATATAGACTCAACAAATAAAAGTGTCCAAGGGTCTGAGTGTGACTTATGAATATTGTATAAGATTAGGCCAACATGTGGTTTTGATATAAATAATCTGTTCTTAAATTAGAATTACAATCGTTGAGTACAGTGTTGAAAATGGCAGATAGATTTTAGCTATCTTTGCTCACTAGGGAAAATGGAAAAATGTTTAGTTTGGTCAGATTTTCACTTAACTTCTGAAAAATCTTACGTTTGAGAGAACCCTTCTGAAATAAGAATCCTTAAAGACATAACCCCTTTGGCACAAGTTTTCAAGAAACTTGTTTGATGTTGTAGACAATTCTATGGCACACGTACTGTTCTAGATGTTTCATGCCAATAATATGTAAGCCATACCAAGGCTACATATACATATAGAGATGTTCCTCAGCTTACAAGGGGGCTATGTACAGAGAAACACATAAAAAATTGAAAATGCATTTAATACCCCTAAACAATCAAATATCATAGCTTACCTTAAGCTTATTTAAACATACTCAGAACACTTACATTTGCCTGCATTTGGGCAAAATCATCTTAAGCAAAGCCTATTTTATAACAAAGTATCAAATATCACATGCAATTTATTAAATATTACATTAAAAAAAGAATGCTTGTAAGAATATCAGGTGTTCACCCCTGTAATCTTCTAGCTGACTGGGAGCTGTGGCTCAATGCCGCTGCCCAGCATCACAAGATGGCACCATATAGAACAAGAGTTTCAGGTGGTAGGTGTTGTAAATTTTACCCAAACTGACATTGGTCAAACTCGTTTTTGTCATCATATATATCAAGTAGTTTTCTCGGGTTGTTTTTAGAATATCCTTGTATAATGAATATTTACACTGATATCTAGTATAAAAATCTTGCAATTTAACAGTAGAAACATTAAGATATTGAAAATCAATCTATTTCTTTAATTCATTGAAGACATTTTTGGCTTGTTTCCAGTACTTTCTTACTGGTTAAAAAGTGAATTTGAAGTAGTCTGGATTTCATTATTATATGGCACTTTCCCTTTGATGAATACAAAGACGATATCCTATATTAGCTATCTGAGAAGAATTTATTTTTTTAATTTTATTTATTTGTAAGAGAGAGAGTGAGAGAGAGCACAAGCAGGGGGAGCAGCAGGATGAGGGAGAAGCAAACTCCCGGCTAAGCAGGAAATCTGTTGCAGAACTGAGTCCCAGGACCCTAAGATCATGACCCTAGCTAAAGGCTCAGGCGTTTAACTGACTGAGCCACCCAGGTGTCCCAATCTGAGAAGAGTTCTGTATGCTATTCCTATTAATATGCAGTTTAAAGTCTAGGTAATTAACTTAATATTTTAGTGGCTATTGTATAGATAGCACTATGTTCCAGGCAGAGAGTAAGAAAGAAATATTAAATCAACCATATTCTATGCATTCTAAATGAAAATAATTAATCAATCATAATAAATCCTTCTATTTATGGAATATCAACTTATAAGCTTTCCTCCATATGAACAATGCCAAATACCAGAATAAAGGGTCATCTAATACAAATAAAGGATAGAATTAAAGAATTCTGGTAAGCCATTTAATTTTGAAAAATGGTGTTCTATTGTTGCTGAGTTGTGGTTTTCCGTTACATAATATCTGATAAGTGTAGAAGTAACATGAGTGTTACGTGAGATGAGAAATGGTATATAATTAAGATATTTTTAAAAGTACAGATAAATACAAATTTGTAAACATAGCATTATGGAGGAGTAAAAATAAATGATAGCTACACACTCTAAAGTGAATAAAACTTGGAAAGCTAATAGAGAAGTAAAACAAGGACAGTGCAAAAAGTATGGTACATTTTTATGAAGTTCAAACAAATTCTGTGAAACCATAGATGGACTTAAAGATACTATTATGTATCAAATATTGTAAAAATTAAGCAAGGAAATAGCAAACATAAAACAACCAAAGCATACAAACTTGGGTAGATACAAGAGGTGTGATCATGTTCTACTTCATAAAGAGATGAGTTAATAGATAAATACAAGTAACTAGACTTTTTAGAAGTTCATAAAACGTTGCCTGTTATTTCTTAGTAATATAAAATATATGGTTTTCTAACAAAAACGTTTATCTTAAAAATATTTAAAAATAAATTTCAGGCTACTCCTAAGGTTATATTTACTTTTCCACTGTGGGAAAAGCTGGTTGTTGTAGTTGTAGTTGTTTGTTTGTTTTAGTCTCCTCCTAGTTTTTATTATTATAATGTGGAATGAGGAATGTTAGATTGAAAAGTGAATTATTTTATAGACAAAAATCATTACTTGATTCACCTCCTGGTACAGCAGATGGAACTCCTGAAAATATGCCCTTTTGCCTTATGGAAGAGTAACAGTTATGCTTACTTCTGAAACATACTTGGTGGTGGCCCTAAATAGTGACACCATAGTAAACATTTTGAATATTTGCAATTAATTTTTATAGTCATAGGGCTCCAAAAGGCACTGCAGGTATCTTAGCAGGTATTTCAATAAGGCTAAAAGTTGCCTGACTGTTTAAAAATATTAGCAAGGCACAAAACATGGCAGAAGTATTGTCCTCAGATATTATTTTTTTCCATATGCTCCTGATTTCACACATGACAAGTTATTTTTTCAAATATTTATTATAAAAGTTTTTATTTATTTATTTGACAGAGATCACAATTAGGCAGAGTCAGGCAGAGAGAGAGAGGAGGAAGCAGGCTCCCTGCTGAGCTGAGAGCCCGATGTGGGCCTCGATCCAAGGATCCTAGGATCATGACCTGAGCCGAAGGCAGATGCTTTTACCTACTGAGCCACCCAGGCTCCCCCATGACAAGTTATTTTGATAGATGTATATACAGTGTATTTTCCAGTTATAAGAAAAATGGTTCTGCTATTTTTAACCTTTTTTTAAAATTAAATAATTTTTTTCATTGAAATTTTATTTTTTAATGTTTTACTTCTCTTTTCTTTTTTTTTAAAGATTTTATATATTTATTTGAGAGACAGAGATCACAAGTAGGCAGAGAGGCAGGCAGAGAGAGGGGGGGGGGAAGCAGGCTCCCTGCGGAGCAGAGAGCCAGATGCGGGGCTCAATCCAAGGACCCTGAGATCATGACCCGAGCTGAAGGCAGCAGCCCAACCCACTGCATCACCCAGGCGCCCCAATGTTTTACTTTTCAATATACTACTTAGAATATAAAACCTATTCCATTTTGTAAGATGTTTACCATTTAAAAACTGGTAATTTTCTCATTGTGTCTTCCCCTCACATTGCTTTATTTTGAATAAAAAATTTCACAATAAACATAACTGATGCTTTCCTTCTGATGGTCCCTCTGTTGGTCATATTGTATATGAGCCATGACAATTAGTTTTACAAAATTTATTGATGTTTGTTGATATGTTTTATCATAACTAATTTTCCCTCCCTTATCTAGATTCCCCAGCTTTCAGACAGGTGGACACTTCAATAAACCATACCCAAGGGATGTATCAAGTACTTCTTAGACATTCTCTCAGATCCTTGAGGTGTCATTTTGCCTAGGGACTTGCAATAGGTTCTGCCAGAGGCACCACTGTGACAACTGATGTCCATGGTCTATCTCCTGCTAAGCTCAAGAGGTCACTGGTTTCCAAGTTTATCTATACAATTAATGCATACCAGCAAGTTCTTTTTTTTTAATATTAACAAACTTATTTTAAAGTTTATATGGAGAGGCAAAGACTCACAATAGTCAACATAGTGTTGAAGGAGAACAAAGACTGAGGACTGACTTCAAAGTTTACCATAACGATTGGGCGCCTGGGTGGCTCAGTGGGTTAAGCCTCTGCCTTCCGGCTCAGGTCATGATCCCAGGGGCCAGGGATCGAGTCCCGCATTGGGTTCTCTGCTCAGCAGGGAGCCTGCTTCTCCTCATCTCTCTTTCTGGCTGTCTCTCTGCCCATTTGTGATCTCTCTCTCTGTCAAATAAATAAATAAAATCTTAAAAAAAAGTTTACCATAACGATAATTGTAAGCATGATATTGTAATACCACAGAAAGACTAGATTAAAGCAACAGAATATATATTATCAATTATATTTTATATATAATAGAAAAGCAAAAGCAATACAAGAGAGCAAAATACAATCTTTTAAACAAATGGTTCTGTAGCAATGGTGAAGCTAAATCTAAAAATATAAAATAAAATAAATCCAGGCAGATATCCTACACTCTTCACAAAAATTAACTCAGATTGGATTATAAACCTAAACATGAAACATGTAGAAGGTAATATAGAAGAAAATTTAAATGACCTTGGTTTTCGCAATAACTTTAGCTAAAAAACACAAGCACTGAATTTAAAAATGTCTACTCTGTGAAACACAATGCCAAGAGAATGAAAAGGCAAAGCACAGACTATGAAAAAAAATTTGCAAAATACACATCTGGCAAAGGACTGTTAATCAAAAATACACAAAGACCCCTTAAAACTCAACAATGGGGGAAAAACCGGATTAAAATTGAGCCAAAGACCTTAGCAGATACCTCACAAAAGAAAATATTACAGATGGCAAATAAGCATATAAAAAGATGCTTCACATCAAAGGTCATCAGGAAAATGCAAATTAAAACAAAAAAGAGACACCAGTACATACCCAGAATCCAGAGCACTGACAACAGAACATGAAATGTTGGTGAGGATGTGGAGCAACAGGAATGTTCTTCCATGTGTATTGAGAATAAAGAATGGAAAACAACTTGGCAGTTTCTTACAAAACTAAACATATTCTTGCCAGATGATTCAGCAGTAGCAGCTCTTGGTATTTATCCAAAGAAGATGAAATCTATACCCACAAAGATGTCTATAGTAGTTTTATTCATAACTGACAAAAGCTTGGAAGCAACCAAGATATCCTTCCATAAGTGAAAGGTCAAAGAAAGTGTAGTACATGCAAACAATGGAATATTATTTAATGCTAGAGAAATGAATTACCAAGCTATGAAAAGATATGGATATAAATATTTAATAAATATTTGGTTTTAGGCTTCTACCAGTCTATCAATAGTATTAGTATATTTTAACAGTGAATGCTCAGCATTCATGAATTTACCTAATAAAACATTTTGGGTTCAATATTTTAAATACTTCAACCTCTATGATTATATTCCTAATAATTTTGAATTGGGGTAAATAAACCTTAATTTTTTGTAACTTGTTTCTTATTGCAAGAGAGCTCAATGAAATTTTAGAAAATAAAAATTTACAAAAAAAAAGTTTAGTTTACTATTGCCAAATAATTTAAAACTTTATCTTATATTCAAATACATATATTTTTCTAAATTGATTTATATGCTACTAAAACCAAAAACTTTTAGTTATACTAGATTTCATATCCTGCAATCAATGCCAGAAATCCATCTGGCAATGATTTGTCTTAAATAGAGTTAAGATGGGTGTTATTACAATGCAAGATGGAAACAAAGATAGTATAACAATTGGTGTTACATAACTTTTCCGTTTTGATCAAGTTACTAATCTACAAAAGGCTTTTATCAGTGACAGACTTGGGACTTTAACAAAACTTTTAAACTAGCATGTGCGACTCATTCCTAGAAAACAACACAATCAATAACACTTTATTTAGATTAAATCATGACTATTTCTCCATTTGAATAAAAAAGGTAGCAACCCCAATAAGTTTATTGAACATGAAAAGTTGAAATGCTATAATGCTCCTAAGGAATTAAATGATCCAGTCAAGAATTACTAAAAAAGGATATAAATTACCAAAGTGTTTGTATAATTGTAATGTACAACTGCCCATTATCGTTCCATAGTGTAGGCTTGTACAAGAACTCTATAAAAGAACTCCACTTCTAAACTGTGGAAAATATGTTCCCTTTTCCCCTATATACAACTATTAAGCCATTCATTTAGCTTTTAAAATATCCACTTAATACAGGCTTTTTACACATTTGAACAGGCAGCAGGGCTCTATTCTTATCGCTTACATCTGAAGGATAGACTTCTAGCGTAAGAGGTAAAGCCCATAAAGGAGCCCAATAATAACAACAAAATACAGTTTAGTGAGCCCTTACAATCTGCCAGCTACCTTTCTGAGAATACTTCAATTAATAAAACATATAAAATACCTGACCACAAAGAGCTTACATTCTTTTGAAATATAATAGTGAAATAAACCAATAATAGAGGGGCACCTGGGTGGCTCAGTCCATTGAGTGACTGCCTTTGGCTTGGGTCATGATCTCAGGGTCCTGGGATGTAACTCCCCAGCAGGCTTTCTAGGCAGTGGGGTGTTTTCTTCTTCCTCTGCGCACCCTCCCAATTCTCTCTCTCTCTGTCTCAAATAAGAAAATAAACCAGTAATAGAATAATGATTGATGGTTGATGGTGATAAGTGATACAAAGAAATACAAGAAAGGTAAAAGCCATTGGAGAATGCTGGGATGAAAGTTAATTTTATTTTGTGTTGGGTGGTTATATCTCATTTATGAGATGTTATTTGCACAAAGACCCAGGAAGTGAAGGAGAGTGTTATACAAATATTAAAGGAAAAGATTGCTCTAGGCAGAGCAAGTAAGTATATAGATTTTGTGTGAACAGCTTGTCTGTTACTTTTGAGGAAAAGCAAGGAGGCCAATGAGGAGTTCATAGTGGTGGAGAGAGGAAGAACGTATTGATGTATGACCTTCTAGTACATTAAAACGCCTTCAGTTTTTATTTAATATGAAAGGGGAAGATACCAAAAGACCCTCAACAGCAGAATAAAATCATCTGACTTGATTTTTAGGTTAAATTGCTGTACCAAAATAAATTTGCAGGGATAAAGGAGTGCAGTTTGTGCGGAAGTGGGGTTATCAATCAAGTCAATAATTCAGGAACATATGATGGTGTTTTTAGCATGCTGGGTGGTAATAGAAGTGGTGAGGTATGGTTTTCATTGTGTATATATTTTGATGGTGAATATTCTGGTGAACAGGATGGGGTATGTGCAGGACAGACATCAACGTTTATTTTACCTGCACAAACAGAAGGGTGGAGTCTTCATTCCCTGATATGGAGAGAACTCTGAGTTCAAATGTTCTTTCTCATTAAATGGCATAGTGATGATGAGGATTTAGTCAGACAGTGAAAGAGAGCAGTAAGCATAGTGTTAAGCGGTAAGACATTATAATACATTGGAACATCAAAAAACGTTGTGTTGGATCATCTGTTTATGTGAGTAAATAAATAAATAAAGCTTCCTGGGGTTCTGATAGAGGTAAAGAAGACTGCTATATGATCCAAAGGGGCACGTGCACCAAATGTTTATAGCAGTAATATCCACAATAGGCAAACTATGGAAAGAACATAGATGTCCATCAACAAATGAATGATATATATATATATATATATATATATATATATATATATATACACACACAATGGAATACTACTCAGCCATCAAAAGAAATGAAATCTTGCCATTTGCGTTGACATGGATGGAACTGGAGGGTATTATGCTCAGCAAAATAAGTCAACCAGAGAAAGGCACTATCATATGATCTCCCTGATATGAGGAAATGGAGGTGCAATGTGGGGGGTTTGGGGAACAGGAAAAGAGTAAATGAAACAAGATGGGATCGGGAGGGAGACAAACCATAAGAGACTCTTAATCTCACAAAACAAACTGAGAGTTGCCGGGGGGGGGGTGGGGAGGTTAGGGAGAGGGTGGTGGGGTTATGAACATTGGGGAGGGTATGTGCTGTGGTGAGCGCTGTGAAGTGTGTAAACCTGGTGATTCACAGACCTGTACCCCTGGGGCTAATAATACATTATATGTTAATGAAGAAGAAGAAGAAGAAGAAGAAGAAGAAGAAGAAGAAGAAGAAGAAGAAGAAGAAGAAGAAGAAAAAGACTACTATAAATCAAATGCTATGGTTTTCAGCATAGAGTGTGTAATCAGGCATATTTTATTAAAGTAACCAAGTAAAATGATGGTCGAAAACTGGAATAACAGAAAACATAAAAATCAGAGATTTTAAAAAGAGATATGGGACAGTGTAGAGAATATAGTCAATGATATTATAATAGTGTTATATGGTGACAGATGGCGGCTATATTTGTAGTGATCATAGAATAATGTATGGAGATATTGAAAACCTGAAACCAATGTAACACTGACTATCAACTACACTCAAATAAAAAAATAGTAAAAATAAAACATTTTAATTTAAAAAGATAAAAAGAGGGACAAGAATTTGAAAAGTGAATTTCAAAAAGAGTAAAGATGAGGCTAAGACATACTCTGAACCTTGAGGAAAACACCATTTTGAAAATTCTTCCCATTTTGAGAAAACTCAAATGAATCAAAACCATAAAAGAACCCATTTTAACTGAGAGATGTAATGAATGCTCAAGAAATAATTTTATGACAGGATAATTCTTCCCTATGAAACAGCATACAGAAACCCGGGGAAACACCTGGAAGCCAAATAAACTATACTGAAAATAAGAATTAGGAAAAAGATAAATGATGAAAGATAAGAAAATTAGACCTGCGACAGAGACCTAGTGAAGAGAATTTTTAGCTTGTGGTTTAATGTTTTTGAGGATAATCTAGAGTTCATAACTGCCTTGAGGCAGGCTGGTTGTAGGCAGTTTAGGCAGACCCCTAAGAGAGGCCTACTTTGGGCAAGTGGTGTTGGAGGAGGCCATTGGGCTGGACAAAGACAAATCCAACCATTTGACTAAAGTGTCTGTGAAGATGTTGAAGTCAGATGCAGCAGAGAAAGACCTGTCAAACCTAATCTCAGAAATGGAGATGATGAAGATGATTGGACAGCACAAGGACACCATCAACCTGCTGGGTCCTGCACACAGGATGGTCCTTCGTACACTATCATGGAATATGCCTCCAAAGACAACATACAGGAGTACCTGCAGGCCCAGAGGCCTCCTGACCTGGAGTACTGTTTACAATATCAGCCACAATGCAGCAGAGCAACTCTCCTCCAAGCACCCGGTATACTTTGCCTACCAGGTAGCCTGAGGCATGGAGTACCTTGCCTCCAAGAAGTGCATACACCAAGACCTGGCCACCAGGGAAGTGCTGGTGACAAAGGACAACATGATGAAGATCTCAGACTTCAGCCTTGCCAGAGATATCACCACATCAGTTACTATAAAATGAGAACCAACAGTGGACTGCCTGTGAAGTGGATGGTCCCTAAGGCCATGTTTGACCAGATCTACATCCACCAGAGTGACTTCTGGTCTTTTGGGGGTGATCCTGTGCAAAATTTTCACTCTGGAAGCCTCCCATATCCTGGAGTGCCTGTGGAGGTGGTTTTCAAGCTGCTGAAGGAGTCATTTGATGGATAAGCCAATAAGTGCACCAGAGAGTTATACACAATAATGAGGGGTGGCTGGCATGTGGTACCTTCAAGCTGCTGGTAGAAGACCTGGATCATACTGTGGCCTTGACCTCCAACCAGGAGTACCCGGACCTGTCCTTGGCCCTGGAACAATACTGTCTATGCTTTCCCAACACCCAAAGCTTCACCTGCTCCTCAGAGAAGAATTCCACCTTCTCTCATGTGCCGTTGCCCAGGGAGGCCTATCTGCCCTGACACCCAGCCCAGCTTGCCAATGGTGGACTCAAATGACTAGTATCCCTATTACTCCTGTCCAGATTCCGTCATAAGCTGTAACCCTTACCCCCCACCCTCCCTGCAAGACTCACTGCCTTCTCCTTTGTCCCTTTCCTACTGGCAGGAGCCAGCTGCCTACCTGAGGCCTTCACCCCTTGAAGTTCACCTCTCTTCCCCTTCCTCTTCCTCCTCCTTACAACCTGCTCATGAAAGAAAGGAACAGAGAGGCAGGTACTTGCTCGTGGCTACTTCCTTCCCTCCCATATGTTGGACCAAGACCCCTCCCTGTCATCTGGTACTGCCTAGACGTCGAGTGAGTTGGAGATGAGGCATGCCAGTGAAAGCTGTCGGAGCTTTCCTGGTTTGGTTTTGTCTGCTTAGCATAACATGTAAGACTGAGTTCTGGTGGCAGGGACCTAGTCCTTGGGGCTATAGCACTAGTGAGGGGAGGTCAACTGCTCTGGGCCTTGGCTAAGAGCAAGCCCTGCTCCAGAGATATGGTGCCAAGGGCTTATCAATTTTGATACTAATTTGCTTTGCTGACCAAATACCTGGTATCAAAAGATGGGAAGGCAAAGACTGGAAGCAGTGTTGTGACCATGGGGTCCAGCCCCAAACTATGAAGAAAACACAAAGTGTATAAATCTGAGTAAGTATATATTTACACACCTTTTTAAATAGGTTGTTATCAAAGATTTAATCAATGTGTAATATGCTCCTCGTGGCTGGGAAGCATCAGTTGCCATATATTAAAAACAAAGAAAAGAGGTGTCTGGGTGGCTTCCTCCAAGAAGTGTCCCTTCTTTTCAGGTCATGATCCCAGGGTCCTGGGATGAAGCCCCACATCAGGCTCTCTGCACAGTGGGAAACCTGCTTCTCCTTTTCCCTCTGCCCTGCTTATAGTTCCTCTTCCTGTCTCTCTGTCTGTCAAATAAATAAAATATTTAAAAAAAAAAACAAGAAAGAAACAAAATGTTTTAAAAGGCCTTTTTTTTTTTTAATTTTCTAGGGGTGCCTGGATGACTTAGTTGTTTAAGCAGATGTTTGCCTTTGGCTGAGGTCATGATTCCAGTGTACAGGGATCCAGCCCTGCATGGGACTACTTGCACCCCAAGGAGCTTGCTTCTTCCTCTCCCTTTGCACATGATTCCCCCTGTTTGTGTGCTTCTTCTCTCTCTCTCTCTCTCTCTTGCTGTCAATAAATAAAATAAAATCTTTTACTAAATAAATAAAAAAATAAATAAATTTCTAAACCTACTTTCAGTTTAGGTCCCTTAACAAAAATTGCTACTGCTTCATTAAAAAAAAAAAAAAGGATAATTTAGAAAGATGCTTCCAGAGTTAAAAATCTGTTTTGTTTCTTTGTCAGGATTCAATATAGAAGTGCTTTAAAAAGTAAAAGAAAAAATATGCTATATTAACTCTAATCACACTATAACTTTGGTGGTTATATCAAGATAATGAAAAGTGATTTTAAAGCAAATTTCATTATCAGACATAAAGATCAAGTCAAAATTACAGAAGAGTAAAAGGATGAATTCATCAGGGAGTATAATAATTCTTTTTTTTTTTAAAGATTTTATTTATTTATTTGACAGAGAGAGATCACAAGTAGGCAGAGAGGCAGGCAGAGACAGAGAGAGGAGGAAGCAGGCTCCCTGCTGAGCAGAGAGCCCGATGCGGGACTCGATCCCAGGACCCTGAGATCATGACCTGAGCCTAAGGCAGCGGCCTAACCCACTGAGCCACCCAGGCGCCCCGGGAGTATAATAATTCTTGAATTTTAATACGTAACAACAGATTTGGGGATATATAGGGAAAAACTAAGAACAAAAATCATAACTTCTACCTTGGACGACAAATGGAAAATAATTTCAACACCCTTATTTTAAGATTACATAGACAAATGGTCATCATATTGGTAAGATATGTAAGACTTGAACAAAATGATCAACTAACTAGATATGCTTGATATTACATTACAGTAACTGAACTAACTGAGGTCAGTCTTTGGTGAATCACAGAAACAGGTGGAGTTGTCAAACAAAGGAATCTTTGTTTACAACATACAAGGAGTTCAAAGGGAATAAGTTCCAAAGCCTTGACTGTTTGAACAGGAGAGAGATTTTTATTTAGTATTTAAGATGAATACTCAGAAGGGAGAGTTTTATTATCCCGTGTATGGTTGGTCATAAGGTTGTGGATGCATGCACATCCACATATGTATTTGTGCAATATGTATTGCATGTTCACCTGAATGAAGCTTGTATTCCACCGAGGGCAGAAACTTCAACGTTAGAATAAAGCAGAGGTAACTGTTGGACAAGGGAAAGGAACTCTGCAGGCTTCAAGAGCAGATAGAAACTAGATGGGGTCTTGAGCTCATTTTCTGGGACAAGGAATGAAAGGCCTTGATTGCTTTTGAAATAGCACTAGGAGTTTTACCACTGATTTATTGTCTCAATAGCTTAGGCTATTTCCTGCTCTGGTGGTGACTGTTAGTTTTCCCATTGCCTTGTTCCCTCAAAATCCTTAGGAGTGAGGTTTTTGCATTTCTTTGTAAGAACCTCCCAGGAATTTTTGGAAGAAGTGTGCTGGGGCAAGTACACAGGTGGGGTATAGATCATTGAAAATAGCTGGGGACAAAAAATGACTTTTCTTATGTCAGGAAAACTATATCTCTTCTTTAATTTTCTAGGAACCTCTAACTCTTTCTGCTGATGTTACCAGCAGGCATCTGAGATATTACTGATTGTTCTCTTGAACCTAAGGAAAAGGAAATGTAGAAAGCAAAAGACAAAACTTTAAAATCTATCCTGCAACTCATCAATTCACTGCAGCCACCTCTCTGTCTTTCCCTTTCTCTTTTTCTCTCTTTCTCTTTCTCTCTCACTTTCTCTCTCACATACGCACAACACACGCAAATCGACTTAAAGCAATTTTTAATTTTCCCTATTCCATTTTAATATACTTGGGCATGATCATTTTCTTAGTAAATACAAGGAAAAAAAATCTAGGATTCCATCATTCTGTGTGATTAAAGTATTGAGGAATTTACTTCCAATAGCACTTATAAAAACATATTTTATTTAAGGAATATTATATAATCAGGTGCCTGCATTTTTCTTATTCTCTAACTAGTGTTATTTGGCAATTAATATTTTGTCAATCAATATTCCCCTATACCTGAATGTGTGGGCAGTGAGAGATGAGTTAGAGGCAAGGATGGTGAACACTCCCAACAACTGCAGACTACATATATCTTAAGCCATGATTTTCTTTGCAAAGGTCAACATTGATAATGTTCTAGTCATACCTCCGTGTACCAGGAAAGAAGTAGCATATTTCTTGAAAGACACAGCTATCAAAGCTCCATTGAGAAACCATAAAGATGGAGAAGGGATTTGCAAATTAAATATCTGATAATGGACATCTACTCTGATTATTTAAAAATGAATAAAAATAAAAAACCTTACTAATAACCAAACAGAGTATCCAATTTTACATGTGAAGGAAATAATGGAAGAGACATGTCACCAAAAGTATATGGATGGCTTATAAGCACATGGCCAATTTCTCAACATTTAAACATTAAAGAAATACAAATTAAAATCATAATGAGACATGCTTACATATCTATTAGAATGGCTAAAATTATAAAGGCTAATTGTACTTGGTCTGAGCTAGATTGAGAAGCAACAAAAAAATCTAAACTGTTGTTGGCATATATCATGATACAACCACTTTGGAAAATAGTTTCAAAAATTTTTAAATGAAAAATATGTTGCAGTTACACAAATAGCCATTTTATTCTAGGCATTTAACCAAGAAAAACAAACCCTATGTTCATACAAGGACTTGTATGTGAATTTCATATCAGCTTTATTTTTAAGAATTGAAAACAGTGGAAATGTTCATCAATGTCCATCAATAGAGCAAAGACAATTGGAGATTCTCAAAGTAATGATGCTGAGAAAAGAAAAGCCAGGCAATGAATAGTATATACTGTGTGATTCCATGACTACAAAAAATCTAGAAAATACAAATTTATATATAGTCACAGTCATCAAATATATTGGTGTGATTTTAGTGCCTTCTTCTGTGCTCCCATAGCTTCCTACACTTGTATCTCCGAGCATTTGTTACACCATGTGAAAATATGAACTCTTTCTCTTTATTCTGTCTTACTAGAATAAGAATCCTTGAAAGTTTATGGACAATTGAACTCTCAGTTATTAGCAGAAATTCTATCACACAGTAAGTTTCCAAATATAAAAGCCAGAGTTTTACAATGACTTCTAAGCTTTTACATGATCTAGCCACTCATTTAACCTCTGTGACCTCTTTCCCTGCTACTCTTCAGTCACTCACAGTGGCCTCCTTGCTATTCCTCAGATATGCCAGGCATGATCCAACCTTATGGCCTTCAAGATAGCCAATTCCTTTGTCTGGAGTGACCTTATTGCTGATAGTTCTGCGCAAATTCATCACCTTTCCATACATTTGTTCAATTGTCAGCTTCATTGTAACTACCCTGATCTTTCTATTAAAAGATTTAACTCCCCATCCCCTGCCTAGCAACCTTGATTTTTCTCACCCTGATCGAATTTTTCTTTTTCCCCATTGTACTCTTCCTTTTTGAATGCACTATGCCATTTTTATTAAGGTTTATAGCTTTGAATTGTCTCACCCATTAAAATAAAAGTTCTACAAAGCCAATTATTTCATTTACCAGTGTAGTCTGAAGTAATATCTGCCATATAATAGTTCAGTAGACAACTGGTAAATTTCAAAATAAATTAATGTTGAGAGTATACTGAATTTCATAAGTCATTTCAATATTTTTTTCCAAAAAATAAACTACATAAAACATACTTTAAATTTACTTTCAAAATATTTTATAGCATATAATGGACAATATACATAAGCCTAAAGAAACAATCCTATAATTAACCATTTCATACCTACTTAAAAACTGCATAATACCACACTCTTAGATCCTCTTTGAATGCTCTAAAATAACCCTTCAAATGAAATACATTTTAAAAACTCACAGATTTTTTGGCAAATAATTTAATAAAATAAAAGTTTCATTCATCTATGTAGATCAAAATAAATGTTTTTAATAAGCATGAAATTATAACTCTGAAGTGTGCTAAAATGAAACCACCTGCTAAGGGTGAGAGAACAAAAATAAACATCCTTTTTCCAAATAAGAGGAATTTATTACCTTTGAATCAAAGCATGTGGATTTGTTTTAACTGGCAATAAAGCAATATGGAGACACAAACCATAGAAAGTCATATTTTAGATTTCTAAAAGACTTCTAAGTGAAGAGTATACATTTTTTAATTGCTACATAATGCTACATAATGACAAGATGACAGGTTGTGGCAAATAGCATTTTAAAAGCTCTACTCATAATGGAACGGAAGATGTCATTTCCCTATAATTTTATATATGTCTTTAATTTAATATATCTGGATACAACATATTACCAAACAGATGTTCATCAAAGACTAAATCATTTTTAATGGAACATAATAATTTGAACCTACATCTATTAATCATTTTTTTCGATCTAACATTTATAGTCTCGCTAAACATTTTATCAGTTGTTGACAAAATTCAAAATAAATAGGATAAAAAGTCGTGTTTGGAAAAGTAGATTTCTTTTCAAATTGGCATTTAAATGAAAATATTTGCTGATATTTTTAAAACTTTAAATGTAATTTTATATATATCTGACCTATCAGATGATATAAAATTTTTGGAGAAAATATGACATATTTTTTGATCTTGGTTGAAGGTATTAATAAAGAGCAACTGTTTGTATTATTTGTATTGTGATATCTTAGTTAATAAACATGAATAACTGGTATAAAATATGTTTTTTTTTAAATTTTATTTATTTACTTGACAGAGATCATAGGAAGGCAGAGAGGCAGCCAGAGAGAGAGGAATGGAAGCATGCTCCCAGCTGAGAAGAGAGCCCACTGTGGGACTCAATCCCAGGAACCTGGAATCATGACCTGAGCCGAAGGCAGAGATTTTAACCCACTGAGCCACCCAGGCGCCCTAAAATATGTTTTTTTTTTTAATATAGAAGTATAGTTCTTGCCAAAATATGGAACTAGCTGGAACTGAATGCCTCCTTCAAAGTCAGCTCTGGAGAAATTATGCAAGTGTAATATGGAACTATTTCAGATATTAACCAAAAACAAAGAAATGATGATAAACGCCTTAAAATACTCAAAGTTGCCCTTGACTGGTATGTTTCAAGCTCTATTCCTGGTTTGAAGACAGGTTTTAACAGGCCTGTCACTGTAGAAATCCGCTGGATGTTTAGAGGCTATCAGAACTGTACAAAACCTTGAAGGGGTAAAGACTTGAAAATTCTTTAGAGAGATTAGCTCCCTAAGGCATTATTCCTCCACACATTTTCCTCCAATCAATTAAGACTGATGGATGAGGGGCACCTGAGTGGCTCTCTCATCACGTGGGTGGTGGGTTAAGCCTCTGCCTTCATCTCAAGTCATGGTCTCTGGGTCCTGGGATCCAGCCCCACATCGGGCACTGCTCAAAAGGAAGCCTGCTTCCCTCCCTGCTTGCCTGCCTCTCTGCTTACTTGTGATCTCTCTCTCTTGCTCTCTTTCTCTCTCTCTGTGTCCAATAAATAAATAAAATCTTTTAAAAAAGGCTGATGGATGATAAATTATGAAAACTGCTCCCTCCAAATGATGCTTCTTCATAAGGATTTAAGAATTTAAAATTGAAACTTGACCGTAGGATTTATCTTATAGAATAACATCAAGTGAAGGCAGTTATTATTAGTTCTGAAGTATTTGTGATTCTGAATTCTTGGCCTCATTAGTAAATTTATTTTTAAATTCTCCCATGGAGTGGTGATTGGCCTTCAGTCTTTCATTGATATACATCATTGGGTCAAATGAGATGTGTGTGCCCAGAACTATATATAATCTTTTTTGTATTTCACTGGAGATGGCATTTCTGAGTTTTGTTCAATTGAATTTGGACAGATGTTTTAATAGTCACTTCTAGAGTTGGCCCTGGAGAATATCTTCCTTTTTTTCTCTTCCCGATTCTCTGAAAAACCCTGACTAATTCACATTATCACAGTAATATCATAATTCAAGTTTTTCCAAACACTATAGCTGCAAAATAGAAGGAAGCTACTCAGAATGGAATACTATTGTGAATGATTGAGAAAGAAAACATTATTATAATTAAGCTACCAGGTTTCAATGTATTTTATTGTTGCTTAGAAAATCCTAGCATACCCAGACTTTACAGAGATTTGATGATCCTAAGAAGAGCTGAACTCATGGACCAAAATAACTATGCACATAAAAAGTACAATTACTTACCTAAAAAATATGATGTGGTTAACTTTATATGCCAATCCAAGTGTTATGGGAACAGGAATTAAAAAAATAGCTTAGGGGCGCCTAGGTGGCTCAGTGGATTAAGCCACTGCCTTCAGCTCAGGTCATAATCTCAGGGTCCTGGGATCAAGTCCTGCATCAGGCTCTCTGCTCAGCAGGGAGTCTGCTTCCCTCTCTTTCTCTCTGCCTGCCCTCTGTCTACTTGTGATCTCTCTCTGTCAAATAAATAAATAAATAAAATCTTAAAAAAAAAAAGAATGACTGTACTTTTAAAAAATAGCTTAAAAGGAGCGCCTGGGTGGCTCAGTGGGTTAAGCCGCTGCCTTCCGTTCAGGTCATGATCTCAGGGTCCTGGGATCAAGCCCCACATCAGGCTTTCTGCTCAGCAGGTAGCCTGCTTCTCTTCCTCTCTCTCTGCCCACCTCTCTGCCTACTTGTGATCTCTCACTGTCAAATAAATAAATAAAATATTTTTAAAAATAGCTTAAAAGTATATGATAAAATAATGATATACATATACAAGGAAAAGAAAGATACTATACTGTGAATATAAATTAAGTGAAAATTGTTGAAATAAAGAATACAATAAATGGAGACTAAGATGAATATAGCTGTAAAATGAATAAATGAGTTGGGAAAAACAAACAAACAAATTAATGACTTCTGCCCAAATACAGCAGAAGAGAAAAAAAAATAAAGAAAATATTTAAATAAGTACTGAGATAAATTTTGGAGAATTAAAGAAAGATAAAAGATACCAGACTTAAAATGATGCCAAACACGAGATATCAGAAACAAAACAAAACAAAACAAAAACTACACACACTAAAAACCACTCGTATACATTATGGTGAGTTTTAAGAATATCAAAAACAGAGAAGAGCATAAATGATGCCCAAGAGAAGAACAGATCACCTAAAATGTACAAGAATAATACTGACAGCACAATTCTCAATAGTAATAGCATATAAAGAGACAGCTGGGAGTTTTTATAGATGGAAAAGATATTTGAAACTAGGTATTATACATCAATCCAAATTATTGATTAAATTTGAGAGCACAGTAAAAATACAATGAAGCATGTTAGGTCTTAGAACATTTATCACACAGAGACACACATTTTGGAAAACTTCCTTGGAAGACAGCTCAATTGAGATCGAGAAAACAGAATTATGTACTCAAAGGCACATTTTGAAGGAAGGATTGAATATAGTCTGCACTGCAAATATTCTTTAATCGTATGTTCTGAATATCCTAAATTTAAGAAGTATTTGTTCAAATATTTACCTTTAAATAAATCCTAGGAGACTTTTTCTTGGATTCTGGAAAATCAGTCCATTTGGATACAAATCTTTTTGTCACTGATGGAAATTTTGATAGCCCTTAACTGTGGAATGCCTAATGTATTGTTACAGCAATTGTGATTTGCCAATACATGGGTGATGTGTGTGTGTTGTGTGTGTTTATTTTTATTTTTGATGGTTTAACTCTTCTATGAGATTTTTAAGTAGACATGATTTTAATAAATTATGATTTGTTGAAATTTATCTGAGGTTATATATAATAAAATGAAATTTGTGTGAACTAAAGAAGTGCATCTCCATTTTTTTTGTTTTAAGAGTAGACTGGTCTTTAAAAATTGTCCAAAGAAGTACATTATATTCATTATTAAATTTGATAATATACTATAAAGTATTTATGGTCATATTGGACCATATCAAATTCTACTATTAATTCATATTAATAATTACCATAAGAGGAAAAAGGGATATTTTTCAAAATAAAAATTAGCGTATTTTTCAGAATATGATATAGTGTTATTCACTGAACTGAGGGAACAAATGTCAAAGTCTAACACAGTTTACAGAATGTTTTAACATAAATTGAAATTTAAATCTGACCAAATTTCACAGTTTTAAGTAAAATGATAGCACTTTATATCCTTGAAAAGTGGTAAGTGACCCAAAACATGGCTTAGAAAAACAAATTTAACACTACACTAGTCTGAGATGGTTAAGTTATGGTACAACTTGCCATTGTGTATCATCAAATGGTATATTTTTTTCTTTTGGGCTTGTCATTATATTTTATTTTAGCCATTCTGGTAAGTGTGTAGTGATATCTCAGTGTCATTTTTTTTTAAAGATTTTATTTGTTTATTTGACAGAGAGAAATCACAAGTAGATGGAGAGGCAGGCAGAGAGAGAGAGGGGGAAGCAGGCTCCCTGCTGAGCAGAGAGCCTGATGCGGGACTCGATCCCAGGACCCTGAGATCATGACCTGAGCCGAAGGCAGCGGCTTAACCCACTGAGCCACCCAGGCGCCCTCTCAGTGTCATTTTAATTGCATTTCCTTGATGTCTAATTGTGTCAAAATATATTACTTTGATGTTTAATGCTCTGAGCTTTCTCAGTTCAGGACCATGAAGCCACTTAGGAAAAATACAGTTGCAGAGGCACTCATAGACCAACTCTTATTTCGAAATAAGAAGAAACATTACTACCCATTCCAACAAAAAATAGATTTGTTATGCAGCAGGGATTTTATAAATTACCTGACACAACTTATATAGTAAGATGAAATGGGACAGGCGGCTTCTTGCAGCTATATACAACATCATTTTAATTTCAATTTTCAGTATAATTTTTCCAAGGTATACACAGAATATATATTTAATGTAAATTGTGAACATTTTAAACTCTGTATATGGAAATTAGTCAATTTTAAGTTTATAACAATCAAAATTAACGGAAGTTTATTTTAAATTAGTTAGCTTTCTCTGCATTGCAAGACAGAATAATCAAGAATTGGTAAGAAAAAAGTAATCTCTGTAAAATTACCGGGGGTGCATTATAAAGTGTTCGGTAACTGATCAAACTCACAATTTGGATTGAATGGCAAGTGATTTTTAAAATCTGGAACTCATTGTCAATTTTTTTTTCTTCATTGTGTCTTAATAATTTACTGTGTTCATTTGCATGGAAGTGAAGAAAAATGCATGACATTTCATCTCAACACTAACACCTTTAACTGGCAACTCTAAATGTACTTTACAGCAGTGTAACAAAGTAAAGATCAATGATGTTTCATGAAATATCTGTTATAATTCTCAAGGAGATAGGGAGTTTGTGCAAAAATGCAAATCACTTTGCGACTAAACACATTGTTTATTTCAGCTAATTTTAAGAAAATATGCTGAGAATCTCTCAAAAAAGGAAGCAATGATTTAGGTTTGCCTTCAAACTCCTTATCTAATCCTGAACCAACAGCACATAGTTCAAAGAGCAACTAATTTGAGTAGCTCCAATTTACACATTTCCTAACAATGCTTAATTTAGTGGAATTTCTGTCCAATTATGTTAATTTGATGTAATGAAAGACAAAAGTTCAAAAAGATCATCCTTAATTTATATAGATGCCAAAATCTGCATTTTCTGAATGACGCCCAGGAACGTATTTTCAAAAACAAACAAACAATGCCAGAACCACTATTAGGTCATCTCTAGGCAGAAAGTGACTCAGAGATTACATTACTCTCTCCCTGAAAGTATACTGTAGGCACTGAAACTACTACCCTGAGTCTGTGCTATCAAATTCCTTAAGTTAGAAAGTTTTAAAACCCGTCTGTGTGGGAGTATTTCATTTACAGATAGAGATTTGGTTGTTTATACATTTTCATACTTGATTTTTAGGGTGTAATAACTATGTTTTAAAATTCATGGTGGTTTTGAATACTGTTGGATAATTGAGCTAAAATGGTATATCCATTCCTCCTAAGAAACAGAAATTATAGAAAGGTAGTGCTTTTCAAATCTGACATCTTTGAGTCATTGCAGTTTCATATAAATGCAATAGGAAAAGTGTCATTCATGTTTATGATATTTTCTATAAATAAATTAGAATGTACTGGAGGCCTGATATAAAGTGGGATGCCTAAACTTCAGTAAGATCTTGTTTTCAATTCAAAATAAATTTTATTTTTTATTTTTTTATAATGTCCCTCAATTTCAGATAAGCACCCCCATAATGTCCACTCCGGTTTTTTTAAGATTTTATTTATTTTATTTGACAGATAGAGATCACAAGTAGGCAGAGAGGCAGGCAGAGAGAGAGGGAAGAGGAAGCAGGCTCCCTGCTAGGCAGAGAGCCCGATGCGGGGCTCGATCCCAGGACCCTGGGATCATGACCTGAGCCAAAGGCAGAGGCTTTAACCCACTGAGCCACCCAGGCGCCCCCAAAATAAATTTTAAATTGAATTATGCACCTCTAAGTTCAGAGACAATAAACATCAACCAACACAATTAATAAGTTCTATTTCTTGAAATTTCGGGAACATTGATAGTCTCATCTCCTGGAAGAACAACAGCTAAAATTTTAGGTCATGGATTCCTGCTAAAATATCACTTTCCCAAAGAAAATTAATGTTAGGAATTTTCATTGATTGTTATTGATCATGAAGAATATAACAACCACGATAAAAAGAGTAGGAAAAACATGATATCTCATCTGTAAGGGCATGTGGAAAGTAGGAAATGCTAATAAAAATAACTACCATTATTTCCTAAGTTAACATAATACAACAGAACAAAAATATTTCAAAACAATGTTTTCTTTTTTTTTTTAATTTTATTTATTTATTTGACAGAGAGAGATCACAAGTAGGCAGAGAGGCAGGCAGAGAGAGAGGAAGAAGCAGGCACCCTGCTGAGCAGAGAGCCCAATGTGGGACTCAATCCCAGGACTCTGAGATTATGACCTGAGCCGAAGGCAGCGGCTTAACCCACTGAGCCACCCAGGCGCCCCCATAACAATATTTTCTAGGCTCATTCTGATAACTCTTTTCTACATTCAAATTTAAAGGTTGAGGCATGTGATATATATTACACAAAAAACATCCCAAGGCATTCGTTAAAAAAAAAAAACTCTTAATAAAGAACAAATCCAAAGGAATTTCTTTTCTAATTTAATTAACAAATTATGAATTGACTTACCTATTTTATCACAGTGTATCAGGCACCAATAATATTTTTTAATCGTCAAACCTGATGCAATAGTTACCATCTTTCAAACATACTGATCACGAACAAGCAAATAAACAAGAGCACCGTAGCTTAAGATCTACCTGCATAAATATAGGCTACTTCAGACAATCTCTTCACCACAACATAGCAATGAATAGAAATCATACATGCTCTGTATGGACATACAGATGAGATAGAATGGGATGATGTTAATATATGCAGAATCTTTATTAATTACATTGTAAACCATAATATGGAAAAACAGAATACAATTTTAGAAATACCCAGGTCACCATCATTGTTTTATTTTTATATGTGTAGATAAGGAGTTTAATAAACAATCCATGACTATTCAACTCCTTATATTTTGAAAATTTTAGCAAAAGTAACAAACCTAGCACCTAGAAAATTGTACCTATCTACAACATACAGCTTTGCCAGCATGGTAGAGGAAAAGCAAAACAAAATAAGTAAGAAAAGTTTAACATTTCACAAGAGTTTTACTTTTATTTTTTTATTTTTTAATTTTTATTTTTCATTTATTATTTACTTCTATTTTCTACTTTATTTTAATGAAAATGTCATGACCATAACATAAGAGCAGAATTAAACCAACATGAGAAATTATTTTTTCATAAGTTAAAATAAACTAGCTTGGTGATTAATTCAAAATTATATTACAAACTTCAGTGTTCTTGCAGTAAGTATCACTGCATAAACAAATCAGTCAGGAGTCATAAACTAATGATGATTCTAAATGTTATTTAGAGAGACATTCTGTTCTTAATATATTTCAAATATTCTACACAAGACAAAGTGGATCCAAGTAATCTGTAGGCAAAATAAGATTTTAGAGAAGTATATATTTCCAACAGTATTTATAAAATATTACCTTTATGTAAGGCATCATCCTGGACTTTGTGGAAAACACACAAAGGAGTAAGAAGTGGCCCTTCAAGAAACATATACAATATCAAGGTTTAACATGAAGCAGCATGTCTTCTCTAATTAAAAAAAAAAAACATTGTACCAACTGACTTTACTGAAACTTTATATTTATTGCTCTCAATTTAGGTCATAGTGTCCTTCTGCATGCAGGCTGCTATAACGGACATGATATAGACTTAATAGCTTATAAAGAACAGGAATTTATTTCTCACAGTTCTAGAACGGAGAAGTTCAAGATTAAGGAATGGGCAGATCCAGGGAGAGCCCACTTCCTCATAGATGGCTATCTTCTCACTGTAAACGTACATGATGAATGAAGCAAGAGAACTCTCTGGGGTCTCCTTTAAAAGGACTGTAATCCCACTTATGACCTAATCACCTCCCAAAGGCCCCTATATTTTAATACTAGCACTTACAGAGTTAGATTTCATAATATGATTTTGGGAGACATAAACATTCACACCATAGTATATATAAACAAAAAAAGACACAAAAACAACAAACAAAAAAATTATTTTAACTACCTATTATTTTCAACTACATAAACTTTTAATTTGTTTCTATATAATATTAAATAACTCATTTGAGTGATTCACTTATATCCAATGCATCTGAGTGCAATTAAATTTGCTTACCCAGCATATCCAGAAGCATATTTCTTCAGACTATCCCATTCCCCACCTTACAGGATTTACCACAATTAGAAGACATGGGATAGAGGATAGATAGATAGATGTATACATAAACACACTTGTACATACCCATATGCATATTTTTTCCTGTTAATGATACTCATGCAAATAAAATTTAAGCTCAAGGAAACCTGTCTTGTGTGTTACTTAATATCCAGTTTTTAGTCAACATCCAAAAACAAATAATCCAATAAAAACATGGATAGAAGACATGAACAAGTGTTTCCCCAAAGAACACATTCAAATGTTCAGTAGATACATGAAAAGATGTCCATCATCATGTATCATCAGGAAATTGCAAAGCAAAACTAGAAAGAGATACCACCTCACACCTGTCAGAATGGCTAAAATTAACACTACAAGAAACAAAAGGTGTTGGAGAGGATGTGAAAAAGTAACACTTGTGGGGGCTGCCTGGGTGGCTCAGTAAGTTAAGCCTCTGCCTTCAGCTCAGGCCATGATCTCAGGGTCCTGGGATCAAGTCCCACATCGGGCTCTCTGCCAGGCATGGAGCCTGCTCCCTCCTCTCTCTCTCTCTACTTGTGATCTCTCTCTGTCAAATGAATAAAATCTTAAAAAAAAAAAGAAAAAGTAACAATTGTGAACTGTTGGTGGTGATGCAAACTGATACAGCCATATTTGAAAACAGTATGGAATTTCCATAAAATTTAAAAATAGAAGTCCTTTTTGATCCAACAAACCTGTTGGTGTGTATTTACCCAATGAATATAAGAAAACTTATTCAAAGGGATGCTAGCACCCCTATATTTATAGCAGCATTATTTATAAAGCTAAGATATGGAAAGCGCCCAAGTATCCATCAATTGATGAATAAATAAAGAATAAGTGGTATGTATATACAATGGAATATTATTCTGCCATAAAAAAGACTGAAATCTTGCCATTTGCAATAACATGGTTGGAACTAGACAGTATAATGCTAAAAGTGAAATAAGTCAGTCAGAGAAAGACAAATACCTTTACTCATATATGGAATAAAAGAAACAAAACAAACAAGCAAAGGGGCAATAATAAGACATAGAAAGAGAAACAAAGCAAAAAACAGACATTTCATTACGGAGAACAAACTGATGGTTACTTGACGGGATCTGAAAGGAGTGATGGATTAAATAAGTGATGGGGGTTAATTAGAGCACTTGTCATGATGAGCACTGAGTGCTATATGTTATATTGTACACATGAATCTAATACAACCATATATGTTAACTAACTGGATTTCAAATGAACATTTTTTAAAATCCCAGTTTTTAGCTCACATTCTGGCTTACAAAAGGGATTTAGTCAGGAATTTGGAGATTAGTTAATGAACAAAAAAGGGGTGAACAGGCAGTTGTTAGATAAAATTACTATCCTTTCTGGCATGATCTTATACCTTTTATCTAGAAGTATTTTTAGCACTTTAGACTCTTCCTATTTTATTTTGAATCATTAAACAAAAATTTCCTCAAAGGACCTTAGACTCCATCCAATTTGAGCAACAGTTTGAGAGAGGAAATGGTGTCCAGGAGGAAAAAAAAAAAAAGATGAAACTACTATTGTTTACTAGTGAATGCATAGTTCTTCCACAGAAGAAGCTCTAAATGGTCATGGCTCCAGCTTTATATGTGCTCAGTCATATGTTCAGAAGTAGGTAACACTATCAAAAAATATAAAGCATCTGAAATTATTTTCCCTTATTTGAAAGCTGGTGTATGAGTCTGCCGTAGTTTCTTGGGTGTTGATAGAAGACGCAGACTCATGTTTCAGAAATAATATAGTTTATTATTCACAGCAATAGAGGTAGCCAGAATATTAACATTATTTGTGTGTGTGTGTGTGTGTGTGTGTGTGTGTGTGTTTGTGTGTGTGTGTGTGTGTGTGTAGGGATGGGAGTTATATATCAGTACTGAGCCTCAGTTCCCACAAGAAGAATCAAAACAGAGGCAGATAATATTTGCAAACACAACAGGTTAAGTTAAAAAAAAAGATACTATTTCTGTCTTCCAAGTCTATTCAATACAACCATCTTCAAAGGATGGCCTAGAACAAATAATAAATGCAGAAATGTAAGCAACCAATTGAAAAGTGTCTCCCAAGAAACACACTTTGAGAGTCTTCATTTGACAAAAATACTATAGGATATTACATGGATCAGGTGCATTGAATACTGGAAGGTTAAAATTACAAGGGACCAAATATTTTTAAGCAGTTCTGGCATCCAGTAGAGTTCAAATAGGTTTTATAAGATTGAGGAAAGAAGCCATCAAAACCTGGGCCCAGGGGCACCTGTGTAGCTCAGTGGGTTAAGCCTCTGCCTTCGGCTCAGGCCATGATCTCAGAGCCCTGGGATCGAGCTCTGCATCAGGCTCTCAGGCTCTCTGTTCAGCAGGGAGCCTGCTTCCCCCCCCCCCCCGCTATTTGCTTACTTGTGGTCTCTGTCTGTCAAATAAATAAATAAAATCTTAAAACAAAACAAAACAAAAATCCTGGGCCCAATTTTCCCAAAAGTATGATTCTGATTCTAGTCTCTATGATGTTATCCCTTGAAGACAATGTCTCTAATTGAGTTGAATTAGTTTACTAAAGAGCATACCCCCATTTGTTGTAGGAGATGAACAATATGCAAGAGGCAAAATGCCACATGGAAGCCACCTTGTCTTCAGTGGAACATAGAATCAGTTCCTTTGGGATGAATTTGTTCCACATTTGACTTCCCACTTAAGGGAAAATAAGAGTGCCTTCTAATAGATTTTAAATAGGAAATGACAACGGAAGCTTATACAAGATTATAAAATGGGAAATTTCATTTAGATAAGCAATCATTTCAAAGTCATCTTCTTAATATTACAGACTCTTCACATAATCATAATTTTATTTTGGTATTATATGGTAATTTCAAATATAGTAAATATAAAGAATTTACCTCTGTAATTATAGCGAGTCTGGTCGTAGTTTAATGGCAACAAATCTTCAATTTAGAAGTATGGTCTACCAATTATTAATACATTTGGAAATGGTGTGTCATCTTCACTCCACTTGTCTCACTAAAACAGTGAGCCAAAAAAAGTAGGTCCAAGCTGTTTACTATGGTCAAAATGGGTTGCTTTTGCACTTGGTAAAGAAGCAGTCATATTTTGGAAGAAAAACTGAGGCTATTAATATTTTCAACTTATTTTCAGAAAAGGAAAGAAAGGATAATCTAACCTAAAGCCAAAATCTTACACAAGGTGGCTGGACAATGATCTTTTCCCAGATAAAGGGTTTTTCAACTTAGCCATGTTAGGAGGAAGAAGAGATGAGACATTGTGGACTTGACTAACGTTTGTACACTGTTCAAAAAGTTTTCAAAATAATGTGTATTATTTTTCTTCTTTTAGTTGAGACAAAAAAAAAAAAAACCCCAAAAAAAAAAAACACTAATGAGCTTACTCTTAAAAGGAGGTAAACAAGAAACTAGCAAAGATTGAGTGTTAGGTATTGTCCCCCTCCTTTTTTTTTTTAAATTATGTTATGTTAGTTACCATACAATACATCATTAGTTTTTGAAGTAGTGTTCCATGATTCATTGTTTGTGTAAAACACCCAGTGCCCCATGCAATATGTGCCCTCCTTAATACCCATCACCAGGCTCACCCATCCCCACATCCTTCTCATCTTTAAAAACCTCAGTTTGTTTCTTGGAGTCCATAGTTTTTCATGTTTCATTTCCCCCTCCAATACCCCCACTTCATTTTTCCTTTCCTTCTCCTAATGTCCTCCATGCTATTCCTTAGGTTCCACAAATAAGTGAAACCATATGATGATTGACTTTCACTGCTTGACTTATTTCACTTAACATAATCTCCTACAGTCCCATCCATGTTGATGCAAAAGTTGGGTATTCATCCTTTCTGATGGCTGAGTGATATTCCA
The DNA here is from genome assembly GCF_964662115.1 of Mustela nivalis. Taxonomy (NCBI): domain Eukaryota; kingdom Metazoa; phylum Chordata; class Mammalia; order Carnivora; family Mustelidae; genus Mustela; species Mustela nivalis. The sequence continues at coordinate 412,118 of NW_028136062.1, read as the reverse complement.
TTGTATCCTTGGATCACATCTTCTTTATCCGTTTGTCTGTTGTAGGGGATCTTGACTCTTTCAACAGAATGGCTATAGTGGACATTGCTGCTATGAACACTGGGGTGCATATGGCCCTTCTTTCCAGTAAAATAGAGCTAGCCTATGACCCAGCGATTGCACTACTGAGTATTGACCTCAAAGATACAGATGCAGTGAAAAGAATTAGGTATTGTTAAAGCACAAATGCAGGGGATAGAAGTTATGGTACAGAAGAGGGAAGGGCAACCATATGGCAGAGTAGAATAAAGTAGCTCAGGAAGAAATTAGTCATATCCAGATATTGTAAGGCATGTGGGGTTGGCAGGGAGAGCATGAGAAATCATAAGAGAATAGAGAGAAAATGGACCAGGCAGGAGAGGTTTATAACATTTTAACATCTAAGGTAAGCATATGCAAAGCAGAATAGGGAAAGAAATAAAAGTTTTTATAAGACTCAATACATAAGGAATAACGTGGAGGACACTGGGAGATGGAGAGAAGTGTGCTGGGGGAAATCGGAGGGAGAGACAAACCATGAGAGACTGTGGACTCTGAGAAACAAACTGAGGGTCTTGAAGAGGAGGGTGGCAGGTGGTTGGGTGAGCCCAGTGGTGGGTATTAAGGAGGGAATTTATTACATGAAGCACTGGGTGTGGTGCATAAACAATGAATTTTGGATCCCTGAAAATAAACTAAAAGAAAAAAAAGACTGACTACAGACATGGAACTCAGTGTAACACAGATATGGAACTCACTGTAATACCAGCCACTTCCCACCGACACACACAGACTATGATAATAATAAATAATAATGCAATTAAGAAAATTGCCTGCCAAATAATTTTTCCTCTTTTTTATTTTTATGATTATTATTTTTATTTTATTTTTAAAGTTTTTATTTAAATTGTAGTTAGTTAAAATAAGGTTAATATTACTTTTAGGTGTACAATATAGTGATCAACACTGCCATACAATGGCTTAAATAAAAAAATGAAAAAAAAATTTTTAAAGATTTTATTTTTAAATAAAACCTCTACACCCAAGGTGGATTTCAAACGTACAACCCCACGATCAAGATTTACATATTTTACTGACTGTTCCAGCCAGGCACCCCAACAAATAAAAATTTTATAAAATTGTTGAGTTTGTGGGAGTCTCATTTGCTTAGTCAGTTAAGTGTCTGCCTTTGGCTCAGATCAGGATCTCAAGAGTCCTGGCATCGAGCCCCATATTGCTCATGCTCTCTCTCTCTCTCTCTGGCTTTTGCTCTTAAATAAATAAATAAAATATTTTTTAAAAAATTGTTGAGTTTTTTTAACTAGTTTTAAACAAGTAGACAGAGATGAAGATAAAGTATGATGTAATGGCACGGAAAAATACAACTTACACGTTTTAAAAAAAAATGTGCAATGCAAGTTACCTCACTTCTTTTATCACCACACTGGAACTTTCCCTACTGAGTTGTTGTAATGTAAGGACCTATTTTATATTTTTATATTTTAGCAAGAGGCTTTCATTGAGGTTAACCCTTAAACTGTCCTTGCTCCCCTTCCCCCAGGGGATTCACTTAAAAACAAGTCCTGGAAATCAGCTCCAGGTAACAAAGCCCATATACAAGGGTGGGTCAGGCCAGGTGGAGACATCAATCAGCGGGAGGGGGGCGGTGTTTGCATATTGTCTCCCTAGATACTAAGGAGTATGCCCCACTCCTCCGCCCTTTGGGAACCTTTTTTGCACCAATCCTAATCAAGGTGTAATAGGCTGTGTCAAATGTGTATACTAGGGTAAATTGAACCTCAATTGGTCACCTAGCCTCACTGTGGAGTTTCCTGTGTGTGTTAAAATCTCATTGGTCACCTGTGCGTGGCCAGGCCTGACTGCATGGCCTTTGCCCTTAAAAGCTAGACTGTGAAACAGCAAAGGGTTTCCTTCTCTCATAAGAGGTGTGGCCCCGAACGTTTGGTTAGATTCTTGATGCTTGGCATGAAATAAAGCTTTGCTTGACCTTTGCTTTACATCAGTCTCGCTCCTTTAATCATAGACCCATTATTGGGGCATAACAGTATTAATCTTAAAGTTATAAGTCCACAATGCATCCATCATCCATTCTACCCCTTAACATTCCCCTTTGGACAGACCCATGATCTAGAACAAGCCTTATTTTATAGTGCCTTGTAGGAGATTTTTGCTGCTGCCTAAATTGCCTACTTTCCTCTCACCATTACCACGGAAATTGGGTCCACTGAAACAAAGGGGTAGTGTAAGAAATTAAGACTTCCATAAATCTCTTTAAATAATAAAGTATAAGATAGTGATACCTTTTTTTCTGCCACATAACCAATTCTTGCAAGAATAAGGTCATATAAAAGAATTTACAACACATGCTAGCATTATCCTACTGGACCCAGACCATTTGTATGTTTCTCTGTCTCTGAGAAATGTAGTTATTTACATGACTGAAACCTAAAAATTGTTTGATATGACCACTAATATCACCTACATTATTTTAAAGCCTGTTTAAAGCTTCTGTAATACATAGGCTTTGTAAACACTTATTAAGCATCTTGTATATATCAAACACTTTAAAAATCTCTGCTTAAAAAAAAAAAAACTCTACCTCAATGGAACTTTGAGTCTGAAAAAGATACAGGCAATATACAAGGCAACAGATAGAATAATTACATATTTGATTATATACTCTGAGGATGTCACCTTAAATTGATATGAAAATGATCAGAAGGATCTGGATTTCTTGTCAAAATTTTTTGCCTTACAAAGAAATTGATATTTAGGGAAAGTTGTTACTGAAAGAGGTCCTGTGTCAACCAAAAATGTTAAACCATGATCTCGCTAAATTTTCCAGTTGTGATCATTGCTTTGTTTAGCTGTCTTCTATTAAGACTGAATTTAGTAATTCAGTCTCAGATTTCAGTAAGTCTTTTTTTTAAAGATTTTATTTATTTATTTATTAGAGAGAGAGAGGGAGGGGCAGAGGGAGAGGAAGAACCAGACTCCTTGCTGAGCAGGCAGCTGATGCAGGACTGGATCCTAGTACCCTGGCATCATGACCTAAGCTGAAGGAAGACACTTAACCAACTGAGCCACCCAGGCACTCTAGACTGTAAACTTCTTAAAGGTAAAAAAGTTTATTCTTCTAGTAGTTCCACAGACATTTCTAACATCCATAAGAAAGCATGTACTGATGTAAAATGCCAGCAAATCAAATTATTTAAAAAAGAAAAAAAGAAAGAAAAGATATATCTGGATAAAGAGAAAAACAGAAAATCTAATAATACATTGAATTATTAGAGCAAAGAGTGGAGGAAGAGAAAATAAATATGAAATAGAGATTTCCACTAAAAGAAAAAAATTGAATAAGGCAGGAGATTTAGAAAATTATTATGACAGACTTGAGAAAAAAATAAAATAGGAATTTTTAGAAAATAGCAATGAATGAAAAGGTAAATTGTTCCTACCTCTATAATATTAGCTGTTTGTTGTTGTTGTTGTTGCTAATTTACCTATTTAATCTAATAAACAAAGAAAGGTTTCATTTAGGGATAAGGTTTCTCTCTCTATATATATATTTTTTCCATTTAGGGATAAGGTATATATATATATATACATAGATATATATGTATATATATATTTTTTAATTTTAATTGTTGGAAAATGTGTCACAGAATGTGTTTAAACTTTAAGATACAGATGCAACATGTAATGAACTGCATTGTTTGAACGTCTAATTTGTAAATGCTGTTAGAGGAAACTTGGTGGAAATGTTCTTATGTGCTTGTGTTTCTGGAACTAAGTATATTTATTAATAAGGAATAGTTTAAAATTATGAAATGACCAGGAGCGGACAATTTTCCTAATCCTATCAGCTCGTTGCAGCTCTTTTATTAGCCCCCTTCAGGAATATCAGCTTTTTTATCTAATTAAATTTTATATTAATGTGCTTTTGACTTTTGGCCTTTCTCTTCCTTCTGTTCTTTTTTTTCCCCTAAATTACATGTTTCTGTTTAACAGCTACTATCAATTCTTTGATATGAATTCTCAACATCAATTTACTAACTCCAGAGATGAAGGAGCATCAATATTTAGAAGCGAAGAATACAAAGCCTTGGGCATCTGGATGGCTCAGTCACTTAAGCATCTGCCTTCGACTCAGGTGGTGATCCCAGGGTTGTGGGATGGAACCCCAGGTTGAACTTTCTACTCAGCTGGGAGCCTACTTCTCCCTCTCCTTCTGCCTGCAGCTCCCTTTGCTTGCATTCTCCCTCTCTTTGTCAAGTAAATAAAATAAAATAAAATAAAATAATGTAAATAATACATTTATTTATTTATTAAAATGCAATTATTACACAATACATAATGTATTGCATAATTATAATAATGATTAAATAATTTATTAAATATTTATATTAAATATATCAATTTAATTAAATAAATATTTTTAGAATTTAAAATATTTCAAATTTAGATTATTAAATATTAAATCATTAATTTAATAAATAAATATCTAAACATAATTAAATAAAATAATTTATTTATTAAAATGAATAAAATAATGTTGTCATTATCTCAGCATGTATTTTTAAATAGTCTAAAAAAAATCTAATAAAGTCTAAATACATTGAGTTCAGATATTTATACAAGTTAACCCAGACACTGAACCCACAGTTTCAAAACTTTTGTTTTTATCTACTACTCAAAATACGATTTTAATGTATTTATTTGTAACTTTGACATAGCAAGGAAACTTGGAGGAAAAGGAGACATTTGCTTTTAATATTTGAAAATTATTTTGTTGATTTAAAAAAATAAAAACCTTAACACGTGAGCATTTCTTCTTAAATAACACTGTGAAGTTTCTGAGTCGCATTCTATTAAAAGTGCTGATAAAATGGCCTCAGTTACTCATTTAAATTATCAGCTGAATGGGTAACAAATGAAGTAGAGAGCTTTTTAATTATTTATGAATGTATTGCTTGTGGATGGAGTGCCACATAGAGTTACCTCTCTTTTTGGCTTTGTTTTGTGAGCAGCAGTGGAATCTATGAATGAGATTAAACATAAGGACATTCACAGAAATTCTTAATGAACTTCTGGGGAAGGGCAATAAGTGCAAGGAAAAACTGCAGCAAGACTAATTACAAATTTCAAGTGGTCATCGCTTAATTATAGAAGCTTTTAAGTTCAAGTAATATATCTTTTTCATGAGCCTATCATATTGTATTAATTACCACAAACTGCACTCTTGAACACTTATCTTTTCACATATTTCTTATTCTTAGTACTTAAAATTACCCTTATGATTGATAAGTAAATGGATTTTACAGACAATGCATTTATTTACATAAATAAATAATGCTGTTTATATATATAAAAACAATTGAATATGTGTATGTGTTCAATGAATTTTTTTTCAAATTAACATCTTAATTCTACCACATTAGTTACAAATAGATATAGACTTTATAGATTCATCAAATATTTTATTCTCAAATTTATATGTCCTTTGTGAAGTAAATGAAACTGTATATATTAAATATAATCCTATCACATGTAACAGTTACTAGTGCATCCCAGGACATACATAGGTCAGGTCCTCCTCAAGGCATCACGGATAACTGGATTTAACTTTCTATCCTAGGAGTCTTCTGTATATTTCTGTGGCTTTTATACTACAATCAGGAGGAAGAATTCTTTTGCTAAAAGCTTCCAAATGACTATGCGAGTAGATTATTTGTAGACTAGTGATATAATATTATAGTTTAATATGTGAAGCATGATAAAATAAAATGCCATTGCCATATTTAATTTGTTCAGTAAAGCATTCATTTAGTTATCAAGCATTCATTTTCTTTTTTTAAAGATTTTATTTATTTATTTGACAGACAGAGATCACAAGTAGACAGAGAGGCAGGCAGAGAGAAAGGAAGGGAAGCAGGGTCCCTGCTGAGCAGAGAGCCTGATGTGGGGCTCTATCCCAGGACTCTGGGATCATGACCTGAGCAGAAGGCAGAGGCTTTAACACACTGAGCCACCCAAGAGCCCCAAGCATTCATTTTCTTTATACAGAAGAGATAGAACAATATTATATAGTAGAAAATACAGTAAATAATCTAGAAACCTTGATCATTTTGTTTTGGCAATTTTAGAACATAAAATTAGCTAAAGCTCAAGTGCAAGTTATATTTGTATCATAGGAGGAAAAGTTAATTAAAAGTTTGTTTATTACCATAGTTTAACACTTCAACGAAATGATAACGAGTCCAAAATCAATGAATATATGAAGTATACAATAAAAACAATAATCTTGAGTGTATGTGACTCACTGTAGGTATTGATAGGCTAGAAATCAAAGGGAAAGTATCTATAGGGTTTGTTCAGTTCCATGCTCATCAGATTAATAGGCTTTCTCATATTGCTTCATTCACCACATTAATTTGTCTAATGAAGTTTTCAAGAGTTAAAGATAGTGATAGGTTCATGGCTGGAGAGAAGGTACAGAATCTAAGATAGTTCAGCAGTGCTTATTATTTAAGAGAAAGACAGCAGGGGTATATCATGCATCCTGTTTTCACTCCCTTTGTGGAGCACCTACCCTTGAGGTCATGTAATAATAACCAATGACCAAAAAACAATAAAAAAACCCAAACATCCATGTGGAAGTGCCATCCCTGCCTGGAGATGAGTAGACTGCTCAAACAGATCCTGGGCAGGCATCTCAGCCCAGGCCTGTGTTGGGGAAGCTGTTTCCTGGCTTTGGGCGCAATCTGGAAGCCAGCAAACTGACGGGAGAGTGCAGCCAGGGTTAACAGGACTGATGATCTTTTTGCAGCCAGGCCGCGGGTGGACACCCGCTCAAGGAGCCAGGCTAGGAGGCTGCCCAGCGCCAGCGCTGGCAAAGCTTGCAGCCCCCGGGGCTTCCCCCGCGCCCCAGCCAGGGCGGGGCCTCAGGAGGGAGGGGGCAGGGGCGGGGCAGAGAAGGGGCTTTGCTAATTGCCAAAGCGAAAAGGGAGCTCGCGGAGGACTCAGGAGGGAGGGGGGCGGGGGCGGGTGGAGGGCGGCGGGGAGAAGGCGCTTTGCTAATTGCCTAAGCTGGAAGTGAGCTCACAGAGGATGTGGCTGAGAGTCTGGGAGGAGGTGGAGGGGCTGGCGGAGGAGGGGCGGGCAGCGCCGCGGTGCTGTGCTGCGGCTCAGTCGGGACTGCAGGACCCACCGGACTCGCCGCCCGTACGCTCCCATGTGAGGCTCCGCTGTCCCGCTCCTGCTGCCTGCTGCCCCTCCCCGCCCCAAGGCTTCTCCGGACCACCCTCTGCACAGGGGTAAAGTGACACCGCGCCGCGCCCTCACCTGGAGCAGAAAGCGCGGACCCGACCTGGGGGCGGAGAGGGGGGTTGTGGAGGCCCAGCCTCCCGCGAACCCCAGGGCACCGGGACCACCCCGGACGCTGCGCCAAACCCGGGTCCTCATGGGGTCGGGCTGGGGACAGCGCCCTGCGAGGTGCCCCCCGCCAGCAGGCACGCTAGCCCCCATCTTTCCGCAGCCCCATGCGCCCGTGCTGAGGACCCCCTTCCCTCCCCCGCCGTGGCCCCGCTGCTTTTGTTCTGGACTTGGGATCCCAGGTGGAAACTAGTCCCTCAGACCTCCCTGGCAGCAAGGAGGGCAGGGAGGGATTCTTGGTTTCCTGCCCTGGGTCCTCCTCTCTCCCCATTCACAAGCCTTCTGGCTTCCCTTTACTCTCCTCATTGTCAGTTTTCTGAAATGGTTTTCTTCTGCATGTTGACCCAAAGAGCTATTTCATGAATGAATATACACGAAACTGAGTTGGAGCCCACCTGTAGAGGCCTTTCATTAGAATGGTCTCTGGTTCTAGCCTCAGTTCAGAATACTGCATGTACCCGAGGACCAAGTCCAGATGTTTCTTTCATCTCTGACTTGAATTTGAAATCCTCCTCAGACTTCAGCTTCCAGGATTTCTCCAGTCCTTGCTCTCCCACTGTCTTGCTGGGGATCCGCCATGAGTGTTGAACACAGGAATGAATGAATGATATATACCCCAGACTGCTGGGGCTTTGTCTTCTTTTGCTGAGGTTGGAAATGCTTGGGAGAGACCCCCTGTATGCAGATAGAGAGCTGCATGCAATTGCTTAGATAAACGTGTTCCCCACTTAATTGCTTGGGCATTGAACATTTCGCCCTTAACCAGTGGCTTGAGCAGTTAGGAGGAGACAATCTGGAGGTGAATCAGAAGATGGCTGAATCCACATGGTGGTGGTCTGGGTTTGGGAGATTTTCCTGGAGATTCAAAGGAAAGATATAAATTCTTCCAGTGTGGAGTGGTAAACATTTTATCGATGGGAGATGGAAAATAAATGGTCTGGTTAAACTTTCCCGCCCCCTCAAAACCCATTATTTGAAAACACAAAAAGGGAAGTGAAGGGAGAAATCCTCCCACTCCCATTCCCACTCACCTCCATAGCCATCTCCTCTTCCAAGAACCTAACAGACAAGGTGCCAAGAAGTGTTAGGTACCAGCAGTGGTCTCAGATCTCATTCAAGAATCATGGTGAAAGGCTTTCAAATAGATTGTGGGGGAACAGGGATCCAATTAGGGGGGGACAAGTTTAAGGTTTGCCTGGTCCCCTAAAAATTAATGGCACTAGAGAAGATGAGCTTTGGGAACTATAGCTTAATGGATACAATGTGTAAAAAGCTTCAGTGAGTCATGGTGGGAAGAGGCCAAGAGGGCAGCAAACACAGTCTTAGATGATGTTATTAATAGCACTACAGGCTCTAGATTTCCTGTGGTGGTGTTCTTGGCAAGACCAGCCCGGCCAAAGTGGATACTCTCAACCTGGAACAGAGGGTCTTGGAGATGCCAGCACGTGAGGTATGATGAGAGGGTAAAATGATAGGAGGTGTCCTTTGGAAGGACTGACTCCTTGACTTTAAAAGGGAGAACCCAAATCTGTAGGTGAAATCTTTCTGGCTACAAAGAGGGCCAAGTCCTCCTAAGGTCAAGGTCTCCTCGTCACTTGCAAAGATGTCGAAGAACATATTCAGACATTTCAAAGATGTCCTCATATCATTGGTTCCCACTCTGGAATTCTATCAATAAGGTGAGAGTTCCTCTAGTTGAAAAAGAGATCTAAAAAGACTTCCCTTTCTCATGTAATTTCTGTAACCTCCAGGACACACCCACCTCCCCCTTCCAGCTCTGTAATGAAGCCACAGCTGGTGCCAATTTGTGGAACTCCTTAAAGGCTATTCTCCCTTATATACCCCGGGACCAAGTTCCCATGCTCCCTCACCCGATTTCCTGCACTCACCTCCCACCTGGTGTGTTCACACCTGCAAGTGCCTTTTACCAACCCCTTTGCCAAAAGGCAGCCAGAGTGACCTTTCAAAGACCTATCAGTTCCTGGCATTTGTCTCCATAGAAATCTGCACTGATCTTCTAACAAATTCTCAGTCCTCCAAAGGCACCCATAATCCTCCCATCAGTCTATTCATACCCCTCCAACTGACTGATGCCTGTTCTGCCCCATCTCTCTGCCCTTCAACCACACTGCCTCCTTCTTCCTGTGGAGACCTCTCATGGCACCTGCCTCCAAGCACAGCTGATTCCCATTGATGGGAAGACCCTCTTCTCTCCCCCATCTCCCCACTCCAGTTACTCCCACTTATTCGTGAGCTCACAAGTCCCATGGTACACACTCTCCATGCAGCCTGCTCTCTCTTTTCTAGCACTGGCCTCCGTTTCTAGCTGTGCTTGTGTCATGGATGTCCCTCCCCAGCCAGCCTCCAAGCTCTCCTTCCCTTTAGCTCCAACACCTGACACAGTGCCTGGCACGTAGTAAGCCCTGGCTAGCTTCTAAGAGCCTCACTGAGGGACTGAAAGCATTTTAAAAATGTCACCACGTAGGCTCCAAACTGTAGGCAGAAAAAGCTTTGCCTGGATTGACATTTTAGAGACGTATTCGTCAAGTTGGATGTGTTCACTGACTTTACCTTGTAAAATTTAAAAAAAAAAAAAGGACCTCTGTATCGCTTCGCATCTAAGGAAGGCGCATGTATACTATTAGACCACGTTATGAGCTTAATGGAAGGAGACAAGATGTTTTCGCTAAGAAAATGTATAAGACTGTTGAGGTCAAGTGGGAGGAAACAGTCCGTTTGTTGGAGCATTGCTATCTTACTCTATCACAGCCACTCATAAAAATCTGACACGGGGTGAGTCAGAATTGTCTGTCGGAGAGGAGTTAGATCTGGCTCATGTTCCTACAGACATGAAAGCCAGAAACGAAAAAGGAGGCTTTAAAAGCGTGGGTTGAGGAGGCGGTGTGGTTCACTGCGATGAGCTAAGTGCCCAGGGCCACCAGCAGACATGCTGGCCTGTGTCCGTCCTTTGTTCTGGGGTCCCTCTTGCACCATGTGGTGAGGCTGGTGGCTGGGAGAAGCTCAGACAGGACCTGGTGGCATCTTATTTCTCCCACCCTCCTGTGGGCTCCAGTGGGCTCCAGTAGGTCCCAAGGGACAGCCTGCCTTCCTTGAAAAGCCCAGTAGCACTGGGAGCAGAAACTGGGGCCAAAGAGTGAGCACCCTGTTTGACAAGCTGGACCAGCCACCTCTTCTTCAGATGCAGGGGGAGCCCTGGCATGCTGACTCCTCCCTTCTCCCTTTCCCCTTTCCTCTTTCCTCCCTCTTTCCTTCCCCTCTCTCCTTCCCTTGTGGTGCCCTTTCCCAATGCCCACTTCATCCCTTTTCCTTTCTACATACCTGTCTTCTAGAGTTTCTTCTCTTTCCTCCCCATTACTTCCCTTCATCTGAATCTCCTCTTTGGTCCCTTTGTCCCTGCTCTCTGCTCCTCCTCCCCTTCCCTGGCCCCTGTTCAGCTCCATACTGAATGCAGGCAGAGCTGGACTAACATGCTCACTTGCTTGCTCAGCCAACCTCCAGAGAAGTCACTCTTCGGTGGCCACCTTCCTGACCCCCTGGTCGCTTCTCCACTTGTTCAGATATTGCTCTGAAGTCTGAGGAGGACAGAGTGGGGCTGCCACAGAAGCAGGCCAGAGGAGAAACCAAACCATGTGTCCACACTGTCCCCCAGCACTGCTGCTCTGAGAGCTTTCGGAGTCCTCAACAGGGTTAGGATTTAGGGGCTTCTTCAGAACCGGGAGTGAAAACAACCATAGGTCAAAAGAAAAGCTATGGCCCACACAAAAATAATAATCACAAATGAAAACTATGTTAACTCTGAAGTCCCAAAGTCGAAGAATTGCCTTGAATCTGTCACTAGAAAGCACCCAAGGCCTCACTCTCTGGGTTCTGGGTGCCCTGGGAATGGCAGGAGGCTCTGACATGCACGTGGGGGTGCCGAACTATGAGGGCTAGCCTGCCCGCTGGCAGGGGGGGCGTACCTCCTGTCGCGCTGTCCTGGCACAACCCCCTGCGTAGGGGGTGTGGCGCGGCGTCCTGGGTGGTCCTGGTGCCCTGGGGTTGCTGGAAGCCTGGGCCCCGACCACTCCCCCCTCCCCCCCCCCTCCTGTCCTGCGTTTTCTGCTTCAGGTGAGGGCGCGTCGAGGTGTCACTTTACCTGTGAACAGAGGGTCCTCCAGAGAAGCCATGGGGCAGGGAGGGGCAGCAGGCAGCAGGAATGAGAACGGGACACCGTGGCCTCTGGGGCTAAGCTGGAGCGTGGGAGCGCAGGGGCAGCGAGTATGGTGGGTCCTGCAGTCCCGAATGGGCTGCAGCACAGCACCCTGGAGCTGTGTGCCCCTCCTTCCCGCCTGGGCAATTAGCAAAGCCCCTTCTCCTGGCCCCCCCCCGCCCCGCCCACGCCCCCCTCCCTCCTGAGTCCTCTGAGAGCTCACTTCCAGCTTTGGAAATTAGCAAAGACCCTTCTCTGCGCCGGCCCTGCCCCCTCACTCCAGGGGCCTGAACCCTGGCTGGGGTGCAGGGCTATGCCCTAGCATGCTGCCCCATTGCCAGCGCCTGCGCTGGGCAGACTCATAGCCTGGCTTTCTGAGCGGGTGTCCACGGGCAGCCTGGCTGCGAAAAGATCATCAGTCCTAAAGGCCAGCTGCACTCTTGGGTCAGTTTGCTGGCTTCCAGATTGCGCCCAAAGCCAGGAACCAGCTTCCCCAGCACAGGCCTGGGCTGAGATGCCTGCCTGGGATCTGTCTGAGCAGTCTCCTCCACTCCAGGCAGGGATGGCACTTCAACCTGGATGTTTGGGTTTTTGGTTTGTTTTTTTGGTCATTGGTTATTACATGACCTCCAGGGTAGGTGCTCCACAAAGGGAGTGAAAACAGGACGCCTGATATATATGCATATGGCCATTCTAGAAAAATAGCTTGGGGTTCTCTCGGAAACGCGGCATTGGTCCTTGCACTATGGTTTAATAGAAAAGGGATTATGCACCAAGTTACTTAAATGAGCATAGGTTGAAATCATTTACTGAGAGTAAATATTTTAAATAGTTATATTTTAACTAAATCTATCATCAATCATAAATCTATTACACGAAGGTTACAGGCAATTTAAAAGCAAGAGCACTCTCTTCAGGGTTTTAAATAATCCCTGTCTGTCTTGGCACATGAGAATGCAAAGATTCGAAATGGTTTGTAAAAGATCATATAATAGCTTTTACTAATTCTATTTATTTGACAGACAGAGATCACAAGTAGGCAGAGAGGCAGGCAGAGAGAAAGATGGGGAAGCAGGCTCCCCGCCAAGCAGAGAGCCTGATGAAGGGCTCGATCCCAGGACCCTGAGATCATGACCTGAGCCCAAGGCAGAGGCTTAACACACGGAGCCACCCAGGCGCCCCCAGATGAAATACATTTCTGACTTAGAAACTTCAGATAGAATTATTTTGTCCATGATGACAACTGAAGAAAATGTGTCATCCCTAAACCTAACCTTAAACCCTACCAACACTGAAACCTAAGCTGACCTTAAAGCCCAAACTAGAACCCTGAATCCCAAACCTGGAATGGAACCCAAAGCCTGTACCTGAGCCCTGGATCCAAGCCCTGAACCAAGAACCCAAACCCTAAACCAGACCTCCAAGTCATGAAACCTGAACCCAAATCTCAGCATGAAGTCAAACCCCAAATTTGACCTTGAACTTTATCCCATAAGCCCTGAGTCTTAAAGCCTAAATCATAAACTTAAAGCCCTAAACTATAACTCTGTTCCCTTGTCCTTCACTCTAAACCCTCACCCTAACACTAAACCCAAAGCCTGATTAGAACTCTGACTAAAACCTGAACCTGAACCCAAATTCAAACCCTTCACCACACTTTGCTTATGCACTTGCCATTGATGGATATTTGCAGTTTGTACCTCTTGATTCTTGTGAACATTGTTTGGGTTGGGGGCTAGGGTTAGGGTCTTGGATTAGGGTAGGGTCCAGGCTTGAGACCAAGTTGAGGTCAGAGTGTGGGTCTGCATCAGGGCCATGTTCAGTGACACTGTTTGGGTCAAGGACTGTTGTAATTCCACATTGTTTCCAATTCATTGTTCCTTAGCTATTTGGGGGGAAGTTGGGGGGTATTGGGCTCCATGCAGCTTGAATTTCCGGAATGAAATGGCATCAGCTGGACCCGGGGAGGGAGCAGGACCTTCCATTGAAGGGTGAGCTCCCACAGTCCTGCACTGCCTTCCACCGCCTGCAGAGGGCGCCAGACCCCAGCACCCGCCCTGAGCCCAGGCTGCACAGCCACAGCTGTGACCTGAGCCCTGCCTTTTCAGGACCCACTGTGGAGACTTCTGGAGAATGTGGGGCGCCTCCCACCCTGACAGGACAAGCTGAGGAGGGTGTGGCTCTGCATCCACACTGACCAGACCCGTTGTGGAGAACGCACCCACACTGGCAGCAGTCCAACCTCCTAAGGACCAGACGCTGGAGGAGGTGAGGAGAAGTCCCTTAGTGGACTGTCAAGGGGTTCGTGGTCTCAGGACCCCACAGAGAAAGGGCGCCCTGTGTAGACACTGGGACTTCCGTCGTTTTGTGTGAGGAGACGTGGCCTCCTGCTGTGCTGTGCGCGGGGCTGTGGGGTCCCCCCTTTCTGGGCTCGGGTGATCCTTGGTCCTTGTCTGTGTTTGTGTGCTCGCGGATTCGGTTCCTTGGGCTCCTCAGATGGTCTGCAGTCAGGGAGCGTCCCCCTGCTTTGGTGCTCGTGCTCTCCCCACCTCAGCCCTGCGGGGTCCTTCCCGTGTCCACACCCACTCCAGGCTTGCGCCTAGTCCGGAAATTCGGGAGCCAAAGTGAGGACTCTGTAGCCGGTTTTGGGGAGAGTAGGTATTTTCCCAGTGTGGGTTCTTCCCTGAGCACAGTGCCTCCCCATCTCCGTGTGTACCCCTCCCTGTCTGTCGTCATTGTTGCAGGGCTGTCACTTTCTTGGTTCAGGGGCCTCCTGGGTATCTTGCTATCTTGGATGCAGGTGTAAATGAGATCGTTCTCAGCAGTCTCTTTCTGATGGGTCCTTCCGAGCACCTAGGAGTGCCACTAATTTGTGCATATTGATTTTGTTCCTTGCAACTTCTTGAATTTATTAGTTCGATTGGCCTTAAACTTAATCTGCCAGTTATTTGACCAGCAGCATGGGTTTAATTGGGAAGAGCAGAGAATGGCAGTCTGGGCTGAGCAAGCTAAGGTCCCATCACAGGCAAGTGCGAGAAACAAAGGAGAGGAACATTATTTCATGGAGGAGGAAGAAGTTGGGAAGGGTGCTTGAAGGAAAGTCCCTTGGAGAAAGGCAGGGTGATGGAGAATTCTCACCAGCTGAGCTGCAAAGCTCCTACAAAAAGTCAGGAGATGAACCTCCAGCTTCCCCTGTGGGGCCTAAAATTGGTGAGTCTCTCCTGTGGGGGATTGCAATGTGGGGTCTGTAATGGGCACTGAGCACCAGGCGCCCCCTTCCAGCCTCCCCTTCTGGCATCCCCAGTCCACTTTACTGGGGCTTCCCTTCCTGCTTTTGCACAGTTCTAACCAGCTTGTGGTGGAACGTTGTGGAAAAACTGAAATTCCAAATCCACTGCTTCTACTGCACCTGAGATACAGGGGCCCATGATTTAATCCTCCCACGAGTCTCTTGCTAGCCCCACCTGTCCGTTACTCATTTTGAGAGTTGATATTACCAAAGTACTGTAATTCTAAAAATTTCTGAATTAGCTGTATTATTTCTTTTTAGGTATGAAGTTAACTTCCAATTATATGAATTTAATATTTTGGTCATTGTTTTCTAATTTTATTGCCTTATTCTTGGAAAATATAGCCTGATATTTAACTCTAGGAATTTATTGGCATATACTTCTGGCCTAAATAATGGCCTGTTTGTGTAAATGTTCAACTTATGCTTATATACTTACTGAAGACTCTTGTTTTGGGGTCAGGATGGCTACATTTATTAATAGATCAGGACTATTAGATTCTCTAAATTTTGATGTCTCCTAATTTAATCTAATTAAATTATCAGTTAATGAAAGAAGTTAAATTTTTTATGTACTACTGCATCTAAACTTATCAAAGTCTTTGCTATAATTAGACAAGTATGTCATCCTGTTTTTATACCAAGTCTCACATTAAAAAAATCATACTATCTGAAATATTATTTATTTTTATTATTATTTATTTTTTTTAAAAGATTGTATTTATTGGGGTACCTGAGTTAAGTGTCTACCTATAGCTCAGGTCATAATACCCGGGTCCTGGGATAGAGCCCCGCAGGGGGTTCCCTGCTCAGTGGCGTGCTTCTCCCTCTCCCTCTGTTATTCCCTCTGCTGTGTGCATGTTTTTCTTTTCTCACTCTCTCTCAAATAAATAAGTAAAATTTAAAGATTATCTCTCTCAAATAAATAAGTCAAATTTTTTTTCTCAATGGGAGGGAGAAGCAGACTCTCCACTGAGCAGGGAGCCTGATGCAGGGCTCAATACCAGGACCCTGGGATCATCACCTGAGCTGAAGGCAGACACTTGAACCGACTAAGTCACCCAGGCACTCCAGCTGTTTATTTATTTATTTATTTTTATTATGCATATGTTTTATCTCTCTTTTCTACAAGTCTTTTTTTTGATCTTTTTACTTTTTTCATAAAACTGAATTATTTCAAGATGACTTGGTCATCCTCTTTTCCCCAACCTCAAAGATCATAGAGTATATTTTAACTGTTAAAATAATATTAGTATTTAAGTGCTGCCTACACAAATTAAGGCAAATTATCTGTGATCTGTATTCCTGAAAATATTTTTTTTATTATGCCTTCCTATGCCAATGACATTTTATAAGGATCTAAATGTTTCCATTTGTGATTTTTTTTTCAAGATAATAAAGCTATTACTTTATTCTTTTTTATATCTGATGTTATTTAAAAAATTTCTGTCAGTCTGATTCTTGTTTCTTTATTAATGAATTATTTTTTTTCTCTCTAACACTTGTGATTTTTTTTGTGTGTCTTTGGTATGTATGCCCTAGTTTGGGATTCATAGAGTCAACTCTAGTTATGAATATTTTCTTTCTTTTCTTGTATGTAAGTTTTAATCCAGTGTCTTGACTATTTTATGCTTGAGAAATAGATGTACATTAATATTCAAATATTTCTTTCCTTTTTCTTCTTTCATTTAAAAAAAGTCATTTATTTTATTTTATTTAAAAATATTTATTTATTTATTTGGAGTAGAGAGAGAGGGTCATGAAGAGTGGCTGATTATATACTTTCAATTTGGGAGGAGGTTAGGGATAGCACAAGCCTCCAAGGTATTTTATAAACAAGGTTTCCAGGACCTTGAGGGGGCTAGCTATTGTTAGGGAAAGGTCATTTATTACTATTTAGAAAAACTCAGGGAAGAGACTCTTCTGATGTGTATCAGTGGGTATATGCTTGGGAGATGATTGCCAATGTATATCTTGAGGGCAGGGGTGGGGAGTAGAGATAAAGAAGTTTCCAAAGTAATTTTTACATGTGAAAGTAGATTTTCAGTATCCTGGGGGGTGGACTAAGAATGCTTTTTGCCCTGAGTAGATGTGTCCACATGGAAGCAGCTGAGTCCCCAGAGGAGCTTCAAGGACTTGTCAACAGGCTATGAGTAGTAAGGAAATCTAATTTCTTCTCTAGCTTTTGTTCCACACACATCACCTACATCTTACACCTCTTTTATATTGATAATTTTAATGCTTTGCTGGTATCCAGATGACTATATCCTTAAGTGACTTCTTATCTCTATTGAATCCATTATGTATTCTATCTATTGTATTCTTAATTCAACTAGATTACATATATTTAATCTATTAGTACCACTATGTTCTTATTCTTGTTTTTATTTCAAAATCTTTCCTTATTTCCTTACATTATTTATTGGGTATATTTTAAATCCCTGAAATACTCACTTATTATATATAAGCTGTCAACCGTATTCTTATTTTGAGGTAGCTATATCTTTTTGGGTTTTAGGACATCATACCAACAATGCCAAATAATTTTCAGACAACAGCAGGATCTCCAAGAATTCAACTAAATTCTGACACTATCTACCTGAACATAGTGTAAGATTTCATCAGTTAATGGATCAGTCCTCCAAGACTATCTCCAACCCCACCTCAGATGCCAGTCTCACTGTAGGCCCCAGGTTATTACCTGTGCTTGTGACTGAGCAACTACAGGTTGGAGGTCCCAGTGGCCTACTTCTTACGTTCTTTTAATTTGCTACAGGGACTCACAAAACTCAGAAAAATACTTACTTTATGTTTGCCAGCTTATTAAAAGATATAATAGAAGATTTAAATCAATAGATAGATAAAGAAGTGCACAGGGCAAGGTATGGAGAATGGGCACAGAGCTTCTATTACCTTCTGTAAGACTGCCACTCTTCCTGCCTTTTCATACATTTCACAAACTAAAAGCTTTCTGAACCCAGTCCTTTCAGCTTTTCTGTGGAGGCTTCATGACATAGTCATGACTGACTAAATCATTGTCATTTGCTGATCTAATCTCCAGATCCTCTTCCCTCCCCAGATAATCCTGTATTGGGAGGAAGGGGAGGCAAAAAGTTGTGAAGGCTTTCACCAAGTGGTTGGTCCTTCAGGCAAACAGCCCTTGCCTTGAGTGAGGTCTGAAGGTCACTTCATTAACAGAACAAAACACACCTCTCTCACCCTTATCACAGGAAATCCCAAGAGTTTTAGGAGCTGTGAGTCAGTAGCCATGGTTGAAAACCAAATATTCAGATGACCAAAATATATTTCTTGTAAACCACTATATTACACTACATGCTTAAGTATTTAATTATGTGATCTTTTAAACTAATATTTTTCTAAGAGTATAAACTGTTCTGGCAGTAATCTGGATTGGGGAGTGATGTATTGCCAAATTTCTGTCGTTTTAGTCCAGGAAGTCAAAGAGAAAGAACAGGAGAGCCCCTTAGGGCAGGAAGTTCAAAGTAACAATGTTAACTACTACTACCTTTTCTTGATTTTTTTTTTTAAACAAGCAAATCTTCTCTTCAGAGTTGCAGTTTAAAGCCAAGAACATGCAGAATTGGGAGAAAAAATAGTTAAATTTGGAGACTTGCAGAGATAGAATCAGAGTAGTGAAAGCCATTACAGCAACTGAACTAACTGAGGTCAGTCTTTGGTGAATCACAGAAACAGGTGGAGTTGTCAAACAAAGGAATCTTTGTTTACAACATACAAGGAGATCACAGGGAATAAGTTCCAAAGCCTTGACTGTTTGAACAGGAGAGAGATTTTTATTTAGTATTTAAGATGAATACTCAGAAGGGAGAGTTTTATTATTCCGTGTATGGTTGGTCATAAGGTTGTGGATGCATGCACATCCACATATGTATTTGTGCAATATGTATTGCATGTTCACCTGAATGAAGCTTGTATTCCACCGAGGGCAGAAACTTCAACGTTAGAATAAAGCAGAGGTAACTGTTGGACAAGGGAAAGGGACTCTGCAGGCTTCAAGAGCAGATAGAAACTAGATGGGGTCTTGGGCTCATTTTCTGGGACAAGGAATGCAAGGCCTTGATTGCTTTTGAAATAGCACTAGGAGTTTTACCACTGATTTATTGTCTCAATAGCTTAGGCTATTTCCTGGTCTGGTGGTGACTGTTAGTTTTCCCATTGCCTTGTTCCCTCAAAATCCTTAAGGAGTGAGGTTTTTGCATTTCTTTGTAAGAACCTCCCAGGAAGTTTTGGAAGAAGTGTGCTTGGGCAAGTACACAGGTGGGGTATAGATCATTGAAAATAGCTGGGGACAAAAAATGATTTTCTTATGTCAGGAAAACTATATGTCATCTTAATTTTCTGGGAACCTCTAATTCTTTCTGCTGATGTTACCAGCAGGCTTCTGAGATATTACTGATTGTTCTCTTGTACCTAAGGAAAAAGAAATGTAGAAAGCAAAAGACAAAACTTTAAAATCTATCCTCCAACTCATCAATTCACTGCAGCCACCTCTCTGTCTTTCCCTTTCTCTTTTTCTTTATCTTTCTCTCTCACTTTCTCTCTCACATACGCACAACACACGCAAATCATCTTAAAACAATTTTTAATTTTCCCTATTCCATTTTAATATACTTGAGGCATGATCATTTTCTTAGTAAATACAAGAAAAAAAATCTAGGATTCCATCATTCTGTGTGATTAAAGTATTGAGGAATTTACTTCCAATAGCACTTATAAAAACACATTTTATTTATGGAATATTATATAATCAGGTGCCTGCATTTTTCTTATTCTCTAACTAGTGTTATTTGGCAATTAATATTTTGTCAATCAATATTCCCCTATATCTGAATGTGTGGGCAGTGAGAGATGAGTTAGAGGCAAGGATGGTGAACACTCCCAACAACTGCAGACTACATATATCTTAAGCCATGATTTTCTTTGCAAAGGTCAACATTGATAATGTTCTAGTCATACCTCCGTGTACCAGGAAAGAAGTAGCATATTTCTTGAAAGACACAGCTATCAAAGCTCCATTGAGAATCCGTAAAGATGGAGAAGGGATTTGCAAATTAAATATCTGATAATGGACATCTACTCTGATTATTTAAAAATGAATAAAAATAAAAAACCTTACTAATAACCAAACAGAGTATCCAATTTTACATGTGAAGGAAATAATGGAAGAGACATGTCACCAAAAGTATATGGATGGCTTATAGGCACATGACAAATTTCTCAACATTTAGACATTAAAGAAATACAAATTAAAATCATAATGAGACATGCTTACATATCTATTAGAATGGCTAAAATTATAAAGGCTAATTGTACTTGGTCTGAGCTAGATTGAGAAGCAACAAAAAATCTAAACTGTTGTTGGCATATATCATGATACAACCACTTTGGAAAATAGTTTGAAAATTTTTGTAAATGCAAAATATGTTGCAGTTACAAAAATAGCCATTTTACTTCTAGGCATTTAACCAAGAGAAACAAGCCCTATGTTCATACAGGGACTTGTATATGAATTTCATAGCAGCTTTATTTTTAAGAATTGAAAACAGTGGAAATGTTCATCAATGTCCATCCATAGAGCAAAGAAAAATTATGATCTATTCATTAAAGAGATTACTATTCAACATCAAAATGAACTATTTACAATTGGAGATTCTCAAAGTAATGATGCTGAGAAAAGAAAAGCCAGGCAATGAATAGTATATACAGTGTGATTCCATGACTATAAAAAATCTAGAAAATACAAATTTATATATAGTCACAGTCATCAAATATATTGGTGTGATTTTAGTGCCTTCTTCTGTGATCCTATAGCTTCCTACACTTGCATCTCTGAGCATTTGTTACACCATGTGAAAATATGAACTCTTTCTCTTCATTCTGTCTTACTAGAATAAGAGTCCTTGAAATTTTATGGACAATTGAACTCTCAGTTATTAGCAGAAATTCTATCACACAGTAAGTTTCCAAATATAAAAGCCAGAGTTTTACAATGACTTCTAAGCTTTTACATGATCTAGCCACTCATTTAACCTCTGTGACCTCTTTCCCTGCTACTCTTCAGTCACTCACAGTGGCCTCCTTGCTATTCCTCAGATATGCCAGGCATGATCCAACCTTATGGCCTTCAAGATAGCCAATTCCTTTGTCTGGAGTGACCTTATTGCTGATAGTTCTGCGCAAATTCATCACCTTTCCATACCTTTGTTCAATTGTCAGCTTCATTGTAACTACCCTGATCTTCCTATTAAAAATTTTAACTCCCCATCCCCTGCCTAGCAACCTTGATTTTTCTCACCCTGATCGAGTTTTTCTTTTTCCCCATTGTACTCATCCTTTTTGAATGCACTATGCAATTTTTATTAAGGTTTATAGCTTTGAATTGTCTCACCCATTAAAATAAAAGTTCTACAAAGCCAAGTATTTCATTTACCAGTGTAGTCTGAAGTAATATCTGCCATATAATAGTTCAGTAGACAACTGGTAAATTTCAAAATAAATTAATGTTGAGAATATACTGAATTTCACAAGTCATTTCAATATTTATTTCCAAAAAATAAACTATGTAAAACATACCTTAAATTTACTTTCAAAATATTTTATAGCATATAATGGACAATATACATAAGCCTTAAAGAAACAATCCTATAAATAACCATTTCATACCTACTTAAAAACTACATAATACCACACTCCTAGATCCTCTCTGAACGCTCTAAAATAACCCTAAAGGAAATACATTTTTAAAAATAACAGATTTTTTGTCAAATAATTTAATAAAATAAAAGTTTCATTCATCTATGTAGATCATAATAAATGTTTTTAATAAGCATGAAATTATAACTCTGAAGTGTGCTAAAATGAAACCACCTGCTAAGGGTGAGAGAATAAAAATAAACATCATGTTTCCAAATAAGAGGAATTTATTACCTTTGAATCAAAGCATGTGGATTTGTTCAAACTGGCAATAAAGGAATATGGAGACACAAACCATAGAAAGTCATTTTTTAGATTTCTAAAAGACTTCGAAGTGAAAAGTATACATTCACTTCTCACTTATTGCTCCTACATATTCATGAATTTGAGAGAAAATATAGGCCCTGTGTGTCTTAGCAACTAATGGGATATTTTTTGATATTTACATGCTTACACATAGTATGTGTTATAGTCTTCTCTTTTACATGCTGTAAAAAGGTTAACCCCTTTTCTGCAGAGATCTGAAAATGTGAAACAGTGCCTGAGTAGCTGAATTAATCTAATTCAAATTTCTTGCAGGTCTAAGACCTATTGTTTTTCACTTGACTGCCTCCTTTTTCATCTGTCAATTGGTTACAAATTCTGGTACTGAAGAGAATACATTGGGGCTGGTGGCTCAGTGTGTTAAAGCCTCTGCCTTCAGTTCAGGTCATTATCTCAGGATCCTGGGATCGAGCTCCACATCGGGACATAATGTAACGACAGATAGTTTATATGGGAGCCCTTTGGGTACTCTGGTGGATGAATGTTTTTAAATTAGTTTTTCATGGACATGGGGAGTTAGAGACGAGAAGGGAGGTGGGGGAAATTGGAAGGGGAGCTGAATCATGAGAGACTATGGACTCTGAAAAACAATCTGAGGGTTTTGAAGGGGCGGGGGATTTGGAGGTTGGGGTACCAGGTGTTGGGTATCATAGAGGGCACTGCTTGCATGGAGCACTGGGTGTGGTGCAAAAAGAATGAATACTGTTATGCTGAAAATAAATAAAAAATTAATTTAAAAAATATTAGTTTTTCGTAAACTACAAAAAAAAAAAAAAAAAGAAAAGCGCTCCCATTTATAGCGTACACTTTATGGTTCACAAGGCACGTGCCAACAATAAAAATAATAATGGGTTACCGTTACACTTCATAGAAAAGGAGGTACAGGGAAATTGAATGAAAGGGAATAACAAAGTAGGTTCATAAGTCAATCTTCCTTGTAAAAAAATTAACGTGAAAGTGCGTTTCTGCCACCTCTCTCCTGTGTGACATTTTATCGATGGGAGATGGAAAATAAATGGTCTGGTTAACCTTTCCCTCCCCCTCAAAACCCATTATTTGAAAACACAAAAAGGGAAGTGAAGGGAAAAATCCTCCCACTCCCATTCCCACTCACCTCCATAGCCACCTCCTCTTCCAAGAACCTAGCAGACAAGGTGCCAAGAAGTGTTAGGTACCAGCAGTGGTCTCAGATCTCATTCAAGAATCATGGTGAAAGGCATTCAAAGAGATTGTGGGGGCACAGGGATCCAATTAAGGGGGACAAGTTTAAGGTTTGCCTGGTCCCCTAAAAACTAATGGCACTAGAGAAGATGAGCTTTGGGAACTATAGCATAATGGATACAATGTGTAAAAAGCTTCAGTGAGTCATGGTGGGAAGAGGCCAAGAGGGTAGCAAACACAGTCTTAGATGATGTTATTAATAGCACTATAGGCTCTAGATTTCCTGTTGTGGTGTTCTTTGCAAGACCAGCCCGGCCAAAGTGGATACTCTCAACCTGGAACAGAGGGTCTTGGAGATGCCAGCACGTGAGGTATGATGAGAGGGTAAAATGATAGGAGGTGTCCTTTGGAAGGACTGACTCCTTGACTTTAAAAGGGAGAACCCAAATCTGTAGGTGAAATCTTTCTGGCTACAAAGAGGGCCAAGGCCTCCTAAGGTCAAGGTCTCCTCGTCACTTGCAAAGATGTCGAAGAACATATTCAGACATTTCAAAGATGTCCTCATATCATTGGTTCCCACTCTGGAATTCTATCAATAAGGTGAGAGTTCCTCTAGTTGAAAAAGAGATCTAAAAAGACTTCCCTTTCTCATGTAATTTCTGTAACCTCCAGGACACACCCACGTCCCCCT
The DNA here is from genome assembly GCF_964662115.1 of Mustela nivalis. Classification (NCBI taxonomy): domain Eukaryota; kingdom Metazoa; phylum Chordata; class Mammalia; order Carnivora; family Mustelidae; genus Mustela; species Mustela nivalis. Next base: position 388,238 of record NW_028136062.1, on the reverse strand, counting down.
TCCAGCTCTGTAATGAAGCCACAGCTGGTGCCAATTTGTGGAACTCCTTAAAGGCTATTCTCCCTTATATACCCCCGGACCAAGTTCCCATGCTCCCTCACCCGATTTCCTGCACTCACCTCCCACCTGGTGTGTTCACACCTGCAAGTGCCTTTTACCAACCCCTTTGCCAAAAGGCAGCCAGAGTGACCTTTCAAAGACCTATCAGTTCCTGGCATTTGTCTCCATAGAAATCTGCACTGATCTAACAAATTCTCAGTCCTCCAAAGGCACCCATAATCCTCCCATCAGTCTATTCATACCCCTCCAACTGACTGATGCCTGTTCTGCCCCATCTCTCTGCCCTTCAACCACACTGCCTCCTTCTTCCTGTGGAGACCTCTCATGGCACCTGCCTCCAAGCACAGCTGATTCCCATTGATGGGAAGACCCTCTTCTCTCCCCCATCTCCCCACTCCAGTTACTCCCACTTATTCGTGAGCTCACAAGCCCCATGGTACACACTCTCCATGCAGCCTGCTCTCTCTTTTCTAGCATTGGCCTCCGTTTCTAGCTGTGCTTGTGTCATGGATGTCCCTCCCCAGCCAGCCTCCAAGCTCTCCTTCCCTTTAGCTCCAACACCTGACACAGTGCCTGGCACGTAGTAAGCCCTGGCTAGCTTCTAAGAGCCTCACTGAGGGACTGAAAGCATTTTAAAAATGTCACCACGTAGGCTCGAAACTGTAGGCAGAAAAAGCTTTGCCTGGATTGACATTTTAGAGACGTATTCGTCAAGTTGGATATGTTCACTGACTTTACCTTGTAAAATTAAAAAAAAAAAAAGGACCTCTGTATCGCTTCGCATCTAAGGAAGGCGCATGTATACTATTAGACCACGTTATGAGCTTAATGGAAGGAGACAAGATGTTTTCGCTAAGAAAATGTATAAGACTGTTGAGGTCAAGTGGGAGGAAACAGTCCGTTTGTTGGAGCATTGCTATCTTACTCTATCACAGCCACTCATAAAAATCTGACACGGGGTGAGTCAGAATTGTCTGTCGGAGATGAGTTAGATCTGGCTCATGTTCCTACAGACATGAAAGCCAGAAGCGAAGAAGGAGGCTTTGAAAGCGTGGGTTGAGGAGGCCGTGTGGTTCACTGCGATGAGCTAAGTGCCCAGGGCCACCAGCAGACATGCTGGCCTGTGTCCGTCCTTTGTTCTGGGGTCCCTCTTGCACCATGTGGTGAGGCTGGTGGCTGGGAGCAGCTCAGGACAGGACCTGGTGGCATCTTACCTCTCCCACCCTCCTGTGGGGTCCAGTGGGCTCCAGTAGGTCCCAAGGGACAGCCTGCCTTCCTTGCAAAGCCCAGTAGCACTGGGAGCAGAAACTGGGGCCAAAGAGTGAGCACCCTGTTTGACAAGCTGGACCAGCCACCTCTTCTTCAGATGCAGGGGGAGCCCTGGCATGCTGACTCCTCCCTTCTCCCTTTCCCCTTTCCTCTTTCCTCCCTCTTTTCTTCCCCTCTCTCCTTCCCTGGTGGTGCCCTTTCCCAATGCCCACTTCATCCCTTTTCCTTTCTACATACCTGTCTTCTAGAGTTTCTTCTCTTTCCTCCCCATTACTTCCCTTCATCTGAATCTCCTCTTTGGTCCCTTTGTCCCTGCTCTCTGCTCCTCCTCCCCTTCCCTGGCCCCTGTTCAGCTCCATACTGAATGCAGGCAGAGCTGGACTAACATGCTCACTTGCTAGCTCAGCCACCCTCCAGAGAAGTCACTCTTCGGTGGCCACCTTCCTGACCCCCTGGTTGCTTCTCCACTTGTTCAGATATTGCTCTGAAGTCTGAGGAGGACAGAGCGGGGCTGCCACAGAAGCAGGCCAGAGGAGAAACCAAACCATGTGTCCACACTGTCCCCCAGCACTGCTGCTCTGAGAGCTTTCGGAGTCCTCAAAGGGTTAGGATTTAGGGGCTTCTTCAGAACCGGGAGTGAAAACAAGCCTAGGTCAAAAGAAAAGCGACGGCCCCCACACAAAAATAATAATCACAAATGAAAACTATGTTAACTCTGAGTCCCAAAGTCGAAAAATTGCCTTGAATCTGTCACTAGAGAACACCCAAGGCCTCACTCTCTGGGTTCTGGGTGCCCTGGGAATGGCAGGAGGCTCTGAAAAGCGCGTGGGGGTGCAGAACTATGGGGGCTAGCCTGCCCGCTGGCAGGGGGGGGGGTACCTCCTGTGGCGCTGTCCCCAGCCTGACCCCCTGCGGACAGGGTGTGGCGCAGCGTCTGGGGTGGTCCTGGTGCCCTGGGGTTGGCGGGAGGCTGCGCCCAGCTCCTGGACTGCGTTTTCTGCTTCAGGTGAGGGCGTGTCGTGGTGTCACTTTACCTGTGAGCAGAGGGTCCTCCAGAGAAGCCATGGGTCGGGGAGGGGCAGCAGGCGGCGGGAACGGGAACAGGACCTCGCGGCCTCAGGGGCTAGGCTGGAGCATGGGAGTGCAGGGGCAGCGAGTATGGTGGGTCCTGCAGTCCCAAATGGGCTGCAGCACAGCACACTGGCGCTGTGCGCCCCTCCTTCCCGCCTGGGCAATTAGCAAAGCCCCTCTTCCGGCCGCCCCCGCCCCCCTCCCTCCTGAGTCCTCTGAGAGCTCACTTCCAGCTTTGGAAATAAGCAAAGACCCTTCTCTGCGCTGGCCCCGCCCTCTCACTTCTGAGGCCAGAGCCCATGCTGGGGTGCGGGGCTAAGCTCCCAGTGGAGCATCTCAACAGGAAAAGGTCCACCCAAGGGAAGCTCAAAGTGATACGTGCCAGGCACTGTGTCAGGTGTTGGAGCTAAAGGGAAGGAGAGCTTGGAGGCTGGCTGGGGAGGGACATCCATGACACAAGCACAGCTAGAAACGGAGGCCAATGCTAGAAAAGAGAGAGCATGCTGCATGGAGAGTGTGTACCATGGGGCTTGTGAGCTCACGAATAAGTGGGAGTAACTGGAGTGGGGAGATGGGGGAGAGAAGAGGGTCTTCCCATCAATGGGAATCAGCTGTGCTTGGAGGCAGGTGCCATGAGAGGTCTCCACAGGAAGAAGGAGGCAGTGTGGTTGAAGGGCAGAGAGATGGGGCAGAACAGCCATCTCCATTCCTGTGTGTTCATAGGCTTCCAACGTTTAGATACACCCTTGTTCGTGGTGTATATGTTGGCAATTCTTCCAGGTTTCTGTTGTTTTGATGCTCCATCAAGACAAAACAACTTCCGCTTATCTTTTGTCTCTCGAAGGCATAAAATGACTCTCGCTGACTTATGCACAAACACTTTGGCTCTCTTCTCCTTGGGAATAGCATAACCTATGTCTTCCCTGTTTCTTCACTTGCAAGCTATGAGTATCTTTATAGTCGAAGGAAATCTCCTATGGTCAACAGAAGGACGAGCTAGTTTAATATTTGCTGTTTTCTTATGGATGTTTTCTACCTTTTTTTTTTTTTAATTTGGAATTTCAACCACTCTTACAAACTGTTTGTATTGACGGGAGACTTTAGTCCTGATACTGAATGTATTATTGATAGGTAATAGTTCACTTTCTCATTTCGGTTGGCTTCTGACTTGGATTCTATTTGCCTTTCACCTATATGGTATTTTCTTGGGGTTGCTTCATTGGTACGATTCCTCGCTTCCTTCCCATATTTTGCATGTCTTATCTTTGTGTGTTTGCATGTGCATGTGTTAATGCTGTGTGGTGTGTGTGTGTTTCACATCACAATTATTATTAAAATACGAGAGAATGGAATTCGGTCTCTTGTGGGTAGCAATTCAATTTGACATGCCTTGAAATCTCACATTCCATCAGTTTCAGGAAATCTCCTGCAAGGAATGTCATCTCTTGTCCTCTTCAAGTAACACGTGTTCTCACAAAACTGCTTTCCAAAGAACAGCACCATTTGAATTTCTCATTAGAGTCATACTGTTTGTCCCAATACCCTTTCTTTTTCGTATGATTCTTGAGTGTCATGAGTTAGTGAAATCGTCTGTCTGATGTCGTTCTGAGAATGATAGATGTGACAAAGCCCAATGCTCTCCGCAAGACTGCCATAAGAGACAAGTGGAAGAATTCCTTCTTGCTTATGTCTCAGTACGAATTGCGGTGACATGGAGGAGAGTGAGATGGTAGTAGTGTCTAATAACCTCATGCTTGTCTTCAGCTATGAAGGCAACAGGAAGATGAACACAACAACTGCATTGGGGTGGAAATTGACCTGAAGCCTACAAGATAAACTCCACAGCGAAAGAAAACGGAAGTTGCAGAGATGATGGGAGAAGGTTGGAGACATGGCTCAGGGGATATTTGGTTGGTTAGTGGATCAGAGGGCTGGATCCCATGAAGAGTACCAAGGCACAGGAGAGCAGGGCACACTGGGAACCCACAAGGAACCTGTTTCCCAGTGCCGTTGACTGTGAGACGCAGAGGGTCTGAAGGGCACGAGTACTTTACAACACAAGTGTTGAAGGCTGAAGTTTTCCTATCAGCAGGCTTGGCACACATCAACTTGAAGGAACACCATCTTTTTCCTGCATATGACACCAACAAGCGACCAGGAGCAGACAGCCTGGAGACAATGATCAGAGAGAGACAATACTAAGTGACGCACTGGGAAGATGGTGAGTAGTGGGAGTGATTCCGTGAAAGGCAGTGTTCGTGGAGATGTCTCAATGTGGACATAATAAATTTTGGGCTCTCGCAACAGCAGCATCAAGACAAAGCTACTGGCCAAGACAGGTATGTGAGGACATAGGCTGCCTAGCCAGCCAACTCGAAATCCCGACAGTGGAATACTTGGAAAACTGCCTTCCTCAGTCCAAGATGCTTAGTCCAAGGACAACGACTCTCCCATAGGGGACGAGAAGAAAGCTTTGACCACATGTTCTCTTCTGAACACAGCATTCTGCAGGCCTGCGTTCTGCTGAGTTGCTCGAATTTCTCCTTTCACAGGCACACCAGAGCCCACCAAGGTAAACCTCTGCATATTCAACCCGGACCCTAAAAACAACAAACGGCCGGAAAGGAGAGCTACAGCAAATGACTGGCCTCCAGGACAGGGTCAGCCACAACACAAACAGCAGTGGCATGCATGCCACATACACACTCACAAACACACACACACGCACGCACTCAACAAACCTTAAGGGCCAGCCCTGGGTACTCCGGATCTCTTCCTCCTAAATAAATTACCCTCAGGTTAGAAAGCAGAATGAGTTTAACGAATACAGAGAGGTGACAGAGACTTAGATCCAATGCAAAGATGAAAAAATCAATTGATGCCCAGGTAAAGGAAGAAGGAATGATTATGGCTAGGCAATCAGAGTGAACCCTCTACATAGAAAACGCCCGATGCGGGATTGAAAGCAGGGGCCTGGATACTCGCTGTACGTCAGAAAACATAGGAGATATCAGAGAGTCTCGAACCACAGAGATAAAACTGATAAAGATAAAAGCACCTAAAGAACTCCTGAAGAGAAGATTGGCAGGAGACTGTACACTGCAGCTCCATGCAGGATCCCATGATCTTACCTCCAGAGGCTTTTCCAAAAATTCCAATGCTGTTTCAGTTCTCATCATTTGAATTCGGGTGGCCCTCCAAAGATAGGGTCCTTATTCAAAAGAGCGAGACTGATACAAAGTGAAGGTCAAGCAAACGTTAATTTTGCACAAAGCATCGAGAATCATATTGACCGGTCAGGGCCTTCTCTTGCAAAGAGGCAACCCCTCCCAGCCTCAGAGACTAACATTTATAGCGGTAGTTTAGCCAGGCTATACAGACGTGGCCAATGAGATAACAATACAGAAAAAACTGCACAGTCGTGCTAAGTCTGCTACACCACAAAAACAAAAATGCTAGGTAACACATGGGTGGACAATTGGATCTCAATTTACCCTAGTAGATATATGCGTGCCCCTCTAATGGGATGTCTTCACCTGGCCTGATTCACCCTTGTATCTAGGCTTTGAGAGTAAGCTCCTCTGGGAGGAGTAGGGTCAATTTTGTTTACAGCATGGGTTCAATATAAGTTTACTGCAGAAACACAAAATGACTCCCTCTGGCCTAGCGGACCTTATAATGAGTAGCTGTAGCATCCCTAGAAATAGAGCCAAAATGACTTCCAAATCTTCAAAACTGACGATTTACCAAAAGCAGATTCTACATCCTAGAACCTTAGGTCCAGAATGGACTCATGTACTTGGAGTCCACAGGAGCAAGCATGGAGCATGTTGGAAAAGACCCATAGCCCAAGTGAAGCCATCTGAAAGACTTCCGTGCCCGTTTCAGGAAGACAACTTGTATCTTCAAAAGGACGCATTGAAGAGGATTCAAATGTCAAAGAACCTGGAGCATTCCCACAGGGTCGTGCAGATACCCTCTGGAGGAGTACATGTAGATGTGACAGCACAAGCCTGCCTTCACCCTCTCATGAACATCCCCCAAATAGTTTCATGGGATAAGCAAACAATGCCTCTTGTGGAAGATGGGCGTGTTCTAATGGAGGCAGCAGAAGATGAACAGTGGGACAACAAAGGGCCATTAGAGAGCCACAGACAGCGTATGCTACAGGTTGGTGAGGATATTCAGGAAGACAAGGAACTGGAGAATGAACATTGGAGCTCTGAGCGAAGGTCTAGCATTTGAGATAATGGGAGGTTCTCTGAACCTGGCTGCCTTCCATAGAGATCTAGGTCCAAATTAAAGAAAACATCCCCTGGCCACAGTCAATCCTTGTACCCCGGTTGTGTTTTTGTCTTTTTGTCAAACAATGCACATGCACATATTTGACAGAGAGACAGAGAGATCACAATCAGGGTGTAGAGCTGGAGAGGGAAAAGCTGACTTACCCCTGAGCAGGGAACCTGAGACCAGAGTCGATGCCAAGACCCTGGGATCATGAGTTGAGCTGAAGGCCGCCTCTGAACTGATAGACACAATCCATGACACAACCTTTGACTTCTGAATATGTCCTAGTTCTAGACGTGAACCACTGCTCTGTCATTGTTCACAAATGAAGGGGAAATGGATTTTGGCTTGGGCTGGTGTTGCTTGAGCAACCTGGCCTGCTTTGAGAGCTGGTATAGTTTGTCCTCTTGAGGTAAGTGATTTGGCTATGTACAAACTACACTCCCACGCATATTTAGGTAAAGAGAATTCCTCCATTGAATGAAACTATGTCTTGTGGTTCCATGCTTCTGTGGATGGTGATGTGAGTCCTCCTTGCCTCTGAATCTGGATCTCTGTTTCTGCTCCCAGATGAGGGACAGTTTTAGCTCTGAATTCTCAAATCCATGTTCAGCCCTCTTTTTTTTCTCTCACTCCTACTTCTCCTACAATAAGCACCTCTTTCTATTCCTTGGAGTCAATGACTTTCCTAAGCTCATTGTCATGTTTCATCATTCTTCCTTCTTTCTTTGGATTTGTTTCCTTATTTACCATTCCTTTTCTGCCAGGTCAAAAATTTGGTCCTTTGCTTCTGCCAGCTTCTTGGACTTTTCCTTCAGTCTGCTACCAATCTTTTCTTTAGAAATTCTTTATTTATTTTATTTTATTTTACTTTATTTTATTTCTATCAGTTTAATCTATGTGTTTTGAGACTCCCTGATATCTTTCTGCTTTCAATCCTCCATTGGGCGTGTTATATGTGAGGTTTCACTCCGATTACCTGGCCATGATAATTTCTTGTCTTCTTCCTTGGCAACAATTGATTCTTCCATCTTTGTCTTGGATATAGGTCTCTGACTCTTTCTCAGTATTTGAAAAATCCATTCTGTTTTTTATCCTGATGGTAATTTCTTTAGAAATAAGATATCATGGAGTGCCCAAGGGCTGGCCCTTGAGGGAGTCTCAGGTATGTGTGTGTGGCATGCATGCCCTCTGCTGTTGTATCATAGCTGCCCCCTGTCCTTGAGACCAGTCATCTGCAGAGGCTCTCTTTGCCAGCCTTTTGGTGTGTTTGGGGTCTGGGCTGAATAGGCTGAGGTTTAGCTTGGTGGGATCTGGTGTGCCTGTGAAAGGAGAAATTCAACCTTCACAACAGAATGAATGCCTGTAGCATTCTGTGGTCAGGGGACAGCCTATGGACAGGGCTTTCTTCTAGTCCCCTATGGGAGAATCTGTTCTCTTAAAATGAAGCAAGTTGGACTGAGGAACACAGTACCCTATGTGTTCCATGGTTAGAATTTCGTGTTTGCAGGAGAGGCAATTAAAGCCCTCACCAACCTGTCTTTGGCCAGTAGCTCGGGCTTGATGCTGCCTGTGCGAGAGCCCCAAATTTCTTTTGCCCCCATCAAATCATCTCCAAGAACACTGCCTCTCACTAATGTACAGCCAGAACCCACCATCTTCCCACTGTGTCACCTGGTATTGTCTCTAATCGTGGTTTCCAGGCTGTCTTCACCTGGCTATTTGTTGGTGTTCTCTGACAGAGAAATACAGTGTTCTTTTGAGTTGATATGCCAAGGCTGCTGATCTAAAATCTCCAGGCCTCAAGGCCCTTTGTTGGCATGAACTAGTATGATTCAGACCCCCTGATGGTCAGAATCAATGGAATTGGAGAACGTACTCCTTGTGGGTTCCAAGTGTGCTCCGATCTCTTGTGGCTTTGCCCATTGCATTGTCTCACTGCCTTCTGAATTACCAACTTTCCACTTTTCCCCTAAACCATGTCTCCAGTCTTCTCCCATAGTGATTGCAACTTATTCTCTCTTTTGCTATGGAGTTTGCTTTGTGGGCTCCAGTTCATTTCTGCCATGTTGAAGTTGATGTGGTAATCTTCCTGTTGTGTTCCTGGATAAAGACAAGTCTGGAGTTACCAGACACTACTACCATCTCACTGTCCTGAAAAAGCCCCACAGAATCTTACCCAGCCATAAGCAAGAATGAATTCTTTCCACTTGCCTCATGTGGCAGAATTGTGGAGAGCATTAGCCTACGTCACATCTATCAGTCCCAGAAAGACAAATAACATACAATTTCACTCTCTCATGACTGTCAAGAGACATATGAAAAAACAAGGGAAAAATGGACAAATAATACGACACTACCCAGGCACACAAAATGTGGTGTTTGTTGAGGTCAGGTTTGAGAAAATATGTGTTTATCAAAGAGGACAAAAGATGACATTCTTTGTAGGAAATGTGGCTGAAAGAGAGGGAATGTGAGTTTTCAAGGCATGTCAAATGGAACTGCTATCCATTAAATACCGACTTCCTATCTCCATCAATTTAATTATAATTGTTATTTGAAACACACTCAGCACACACACACACACACACACACACACACAGATAAGACACACAAAAGATGGGGAGGAAGTGAAGAATAGCACTAATGAAGCAAACCCAAAAGAAAAGAACTGAGAGAAAAGGATAAATTCCAAGACACATATTCACTCCAAAGATTAGGTCAGGAAACCTACAAAATCTCAGCTCTGTAGTAGTGACTAAAGCGTTTGAAGCAGTAATCAAACCCCTGTCAACACACAGATGGCGAGGTGCAAATCATTTCCTGTTCAACTCTTCTAGACATTTAGAGAAGGCAATGCCATTTTCTTCTCATCAATTCCACAAATGGAGGAGGTGGATGAACTCCACTTTACTAGTATAAAGACTCAATTCAAATAATGACATTTTAGGAAATAAATTATATTCCATTTCAATAATTAAACATAATAAAAATATAATTCTTTCCTTTTCTCTGTCTGTCTTCACCTGCATTTGAAAGGGCCAGCTTGTTTTTGTATTATTTTGTACTGTTGAGGAAGCCAGCCTGTCATCCATCATCCATTTTTGACAGAGTATTCACTGATGCTTCAGTTCCATATATGACCTAGTACTCCGCCTAAGATATGCCAGAACTCTTCAACACCCATTAGCCCGTTCCCTCATTCCCTGCATGTCTCTTTTTTCCTTGACTCTCAGCTTGATTCCTCAGAGTTCTGAGTTACTCTTGGTTTGTCTCCTTCTCTGACTTATCCCCTTCAGTTTTTCCTTCTTTCTACTAAGGGCCGTGGTATTCGTCCTAGGGCACATATGAGAGAAGCCATATGATATTTCCCTATGTCTCCTTGCCCATTTCATTTCACAAACCCAGTCCTGTGGCATTCATGCCAGTGCAAGAATCAAGAGTTCATCCTCCCTAATTGCTGAGGAATACTCTGTTGCCAATATGGACCACACCTTCTTTATCCACTAGTCTTTGCAAGGACATAGCAGCTCAATCCTCAGTTCTGTTCAAGTGAGCCTTATATAAGTGTTGTTCTTGTTGCTGTTCTGTTGAGAAAGCCTGCCTATCATCCATCATCCGTTTTTGACAGAGTATTCAGGGATGCTTTAGTTGCATGTACGTCCAGTGCTCCTCTTAATATATTCCACAACTCCTGACTACCCATTAAGCAGTTCTCTTTTTGGTAAACCTCAGCTGGATTCTCAGAGTCCTGAGTCACTCCTGGTAGGTCTCCTTCTCTGACTTTTTGCCCGTCAGTATTCCCTTCCTTTTCCATTTCCCAACAGCAGGGCATGGGACATTCATGTCAAGGCAAGGTCCAGGGGTTCATTCACTTCGATGGCAGAGGAATACTGAGGTGCCGAAATGGACCCAAACTTCCTGATCCACTAGTCCTTGCAAGGGCATTGCGGCTCACTCCAAAGGTCTGCTCGAATGGGCCTTGCAAGCCGTCTATATACGCCGTCCCTTTCCTTCTGACTAAAGAGTCTTGGTCCACATGTCTATACCCGTTACCACAACAAGTACAGTTAACTAATAATGACAACGGTTTCGGTCCAGGCCTCTTCATTGAGAGTTAGCTCAGATGCAGAATATCACTCTCCTCAAAGACTTTGCAAAGGTATTTAAGGGAAAGCCAGGTAGACAGAGGCCTCATCCCTTAGCCGCGTGTTTCAGAACACTAGGAGACGAGGACACAGACGGCACCATATAGCGATGCCCTCACCTTTTACCTCGGAAAGGGACTTTCCGTACCTTAGTCATCACTGACCCATAAGCAAAAGACGCTGACAAAGTACGCTCTCACCCACAGGACGAGAAACCCCACGGAGAGCTGCTCATACACGCGACCTCACCTTTTCTTGAGATATCTAGAAATTGTAGTGTAAAAGGACACCTTGCCGTCTCCGGGGATATGTTGGCCTAAAGGAAGGTATACTGAATGTCATTTTCCTTCCTCTATGTCTCCAGAAAGGGGAAGTTTGACATTAAACCACAAGACATCCTGAGTTCTTGATCAGGTTCAGAGGGCTCTTGTTTTGTCCTTCCTGGGGCTTCCTACTTAAAGCCATAGGACACCAAGGTCATGGGAGAGGGACAGCTGCTTCAGTGAAGCCAGCATCTGTGATGTCACAAAGCTTTGAGGTCATAGCAACCACTCCTCATCAACCCAGGCCTGATCACTACACTTGACTGGAGTAGTCATGGGTGGGCCAAGAGGACCCCAGGCCGTCCCAAACTGCTGGAGCCGCCTGGGTCTCTCACCAAGGCAGTTTGCGAAGCGAGTCGATGTCACCTTCTCCATGGCCCAATTCATAGTATTTGGTCGTGAGTGTCAGCACCAGCCCTCTGGACCTCGGAGAAAGGCAAGATGCCGCATTCCATCTTAGCACCGACAAGCCAAGAAACTAACAGACCGCAAGCAATGCCTCAGGGGAGGAAATCTGAGCCCTGCGTAAGGGTGAGACCCTCCCACCAAATCATGGAGCATCTCAACAGGAAAAGGTCCACCCAAGGGAAGCTCAAAGTGAACCCCCGCAACCGTGCCAAAGACATGTCTGGAGTCTTCCACAGAAAGCACACGAGTACCTCAATGGTCTCCAGAAACGGTGCCAACAAGGCCTCCCAATCTTCCAAAAAGACCATGCATCCAAGGCAGAGTCTACACCCTAGAACCTTAGGTCCAGGACGGACTCATGTTCTTGGAGTCCACAGAAGCCAACGGAGAGCATGTTGGAAGAGACCCATAGCCCAATGAAGCCAACTGAAAGACTTCCGTGCCCATTTCAGGAAGACAACTTGTATGTGCAAAAGGACGCATTGAAGAGGATTCGAATGTGGAAGAACCTTGAGCACTCCCTCATGGTGGATCAGCTACCCTCTGTGGAACTGCATGGAGATGTGGCAGCACAAGCCTGCCTTCACCCTCTCATGACCATCCCCCAAATGGTTCCATGCGATAAGCAAACAGTGCCTCTTGAGGAAGATGGGCATGTTCCAATGGAGCCCCGAGAGGATGCACAATGTGTTAACAAGGGGTCAGTACAGCACGACAGACAGCGGATGCTGCAGGTTGGTGAGGAGATCCAGGAAGGCAAAGAACAGGAGAATGAACAAGGAAGCTCCAAGCGAAGGTCGGGCATTTTAGGATGGTGGGAGGTTCTCTATACCTGGCTGCCCTCCATAGGAACCTAGGTCCAAATTCAATAAAACATCCTTTGGCCCCAGTCAATTATTGTGCACTGTTTTTGTCTTTGTAATATTATCGAACATGCACATGCACGTTTGGACAGAGAGGCAGAGAGATCCCAATCAGGGGGTGGAGCTGGAGAGGGAGAAGCTTACTTGCCCCTGAGCAGAGAACCTGAGAACAGAGTCAATGCCAAGGCCCTGGAATCATGAGTTGATCTGAAGGCCGCGTCTGAACTGATGGACACAACCCGGGACCCAACAATTGACTTCTGAATACCTCCTGGTTCTAGACAGAACCGCTGCTCTGTCATTGTTCAGAAATGCAGGGGATAAGGATTTTGGCTTGGCTGCTGTTGCTTGAGCTATCCGGCCTGCTTCGAGAGCTGGTATAGCTTTTCCTCTTGAAGTCAGTGACTGGGCTATGGACAAACTATTCTCCGATGCCTATTTGCCTAAAGAGAATACCTCCATGCCTAGATTTTCAGGGGTAATGGCACTATGTCTTTAGGTGCTCCGCTTCTGTGGAAGGTGTTGGGAGTCCTCTGTGCCTCTGATTCTGGACCACTTTCTCTGCTCCCAGATGAGGGTCCTTTTCAGCCCCGAGTTCTCCAATCTAGGATAAGCCCTCTTTTCTTTCTCTCACTCTTACTTCACCTACAAGAGGCACCTCTTTCATTAACTTGGTGATTCCCTAAGCTCACTATCATGTTCCATCAAAGAATACATTCAAATGGCCAACAGACACATGAAAAAATGCTCCACATCACTCGGCATCAGGGAAATACAAATCAAAACCAGAATGAGATACCACCTCACACCGTTCAGAATGGCTAAAATGAACAAGTCAGTCAATGACAGATGCTGGCGAGGATGTGGAGAAAGGGCAACCCTCCTACACTGTATGTGGGAATGCAAGCTGGTGCAACCACTCTGGAAAACAGCGTGGACGTGCCTCAAAAAGCTGAAAATAGAACTACCCTATGACCCAGTGCTTGTAGTACTGGGTATATACCCTACAGATACAAACGTGGCATTCTGAAGGGGCACATGCACCCAAATGTTTATAGCAGCAATGTCCACAATAGTTAAACTATGGAAAGAAACTAAATGTCCTTCAACAGATGAATCAATAAATAAGATGTGGTATATATGTTCAATGGAATACTATGCAGCCATCAAAAAAAAAATGAAATCCTGCTATTTGTGATGACGTGGATGGAACTAGAGGGTATTATGCTTGGCGAAATAAATCAATCTGAGAAAGACAACTATCATATGATCTCCCTGATATGATGAAGTGGAGATGCAACATAGGCAGTTTCGGGCGTACGAAAAAAAAATAAAAAAAGATGGTATTAGGAGGGAGACAAACCATAAAAGACTGAATCTCACAAAACAGACTGAGGGTTGCTGGGGGGAGGTGTGTTGGGAGAGGATGGTGGGGGTATGGACATTGGAGAGGGCAGGTGCTATGGTGAGTGATGGTGAGTGCTGTGAATCACAGACCTGTACCCCTAGGGATAAAAACACATTATATAAAAAATTTTAAAAAATAATTTAAAAAACCCATTAAAGAAAAAACACAGATTGCAAGCCCAGAGCTAATCTCATATTCAATCAAAACTTTTGAAAGTTTTCCCCTTAAAGATCAGAAGAAAGACAAGTGTGTCCATTTTCACTACTCTCATTTGACACAGTAGTGGATGTCCTAGCCAGAGAAACAAGGAACACAAAGAAATAAGAGACTCCAAAAAAAAAAAAAAAAAGGAAGAAGTAAAATTTTCTTTTTTTGGATAACATGAACTTACATGTTAAAAAATCCTAAAAAATTCACAAAAAATTTGAATAAACAAATTTAGTAAAATTACCAAATACAAGATCAATATATAAAAGAAAAGAATTTTGTTTTGTTTCTTTTTTTTTTTATGGACTGATTCCCAGTTTGTCATGTCATCCTTGTTCAGTGATCACGCTAATCTTCTCTGCATCATTCCAATTTTAGTATATGTGCTGCCAAAGTAAGCACAAGACAGGAGCATTTTAACATTCTAATGATGAACTATCTGAAAAAATAAAGAAAACAATCTAATTCACAATAGCATCAAAAATAATAAAATACTTAGGAATAGATTTAACTAAGAAGATGAAAGATCTGTACTCCATAAACTATGACATTGATAAAGAAATTGAAGGTGACAGAAATGGAAAGATAGCTCATATTTATGAATGGTAAGAATTAACATTGTTAAAATGTCCATACTACCGTAAACCATCTGTAAATCCAATTCCTATCAAAAATCCAATGTTAGGGGCGCCTGGGTGGCTCAGTGGGTTAAGCCGCTGCCTTCGGCTCTGGTCATGATCCCAGGGTCCTGGGATCGAGCCCCGCATCAGGCTCTCTGCTCAGCAGGAAGCCTGCTTCCTCTTCTCTCTCTGCCTGCCTCTCTGCCTGCTTGTCATCTCTCTCTGTCAAATAAATAAATTAAAAATCTTAAAAAAAAATCCAATATTATTGTTATACAGAAGTAAGTAAAGAATCCTAAAGTTTATATGAGACCATGAAAGACAACAAATAATCAAAGCAGTTCTGAGAAAGAATGAAGAAGGGAGATTACACTTCTTGATTTGAAACTATACTACAAAGCCCTCATGCTCAAAACAATAAAGTATACTGGCATAAAAACAGACCAATAAACAAGTAGAACAGAATTGAGAGTCCAGAAATAAATCCTTTCATACAGTCACCTAATATTTGACAGGGGCCAACATATGTAATGGGGAAAGATAGTCTGTTCAATAAATGATATTTAAAACTGAATAGTCACATAAACAGTATGAAAAGGGAACCTTATATCACTCATAAGTCTGAACTTGAAATAGATTAAAGACTTAAAGGTGATGCATGAAACTAAATTTCCTAAAGGAAAACATAGGAAAAATTCTCCTTGACATTGGTCTTGCCAATAGTTTTTTGGATACCAGACTAAAAACACAAGCAAAAAAAGCAAAAATAAATAAATGGTATTACATCAAACTAACGTTTCTGCATTGCCAAAAAAAGGGAGAGAGAATGAAAACACAATCCACAGAATGTAAGAAAATACTTACGAATCTTATATCTGAAAAGAGGTTAATAACCAACAGATACAAATAGAAAAAAATATATGATTAAAAAAATAGCAAAAGGATCTCAATAGACTTTTTTTTTCAAAAAAGTTATATAAATGACCAACAGGAGCATTAAAAAGTGCTCAACGTAAAAATCTCAGGGCAAAGTCCTTATGTTGTTGTTGTTGTTGTTTACCTCTGAAAAACGCAGCAAGATATTAGAATATATACTACCAAAAAATTGAAACTAACCAATTTTGGTAAATATTGGGGAAAACGGGGAACTTATGCACTGTAATAGGGATATAAATTTGTATGGAAAACAGTATGGAGATTATTCATATTATTAAAAGTAAAATTACCATATGATTCAGTAATCCCACTTCTAGGTATCTATCTAAAGAAAACGAAGTTCACTGTTCAAAGACATATCTGCACTCTTATGTTTATTATAAAATTATTAACTCTAAGCAAGAGATGGAAATAACTTCAGTATCCATTAATGGATGAATGAGTAAAATAAGTATGGTAAATATATACTACGGAATACTACTTAACCATGAAAAATTAAGAAATACTGCCATTTACAACAGCATGGATGGATCTTGAAGGTATTATTCTAAGTGAAATATTTCAAAGATTTTGTATATTTTTTTAATTTATATATTATGATATCCCTTACATACAGAATCTGAGGAAAAGGAAAACTAATGGAAACTTAGAGTTGAGTTGACAAGGGGTGAACCTGGGGTGGAGTAAGGTGGTCCAAGGGTGCAAACTTGCAACTATAATATGAAAAAGTTCTGGGGATCTAATGTACAGCATGATGATCATAGTTAATAAGATATACATACTTTTTTTTATTGTGCTTCCCTTTATTAAACTTTGCATATATCACATTCTTACAAGTTGAAAGTTTATAGCAATCTTGTATAAAAGAGGTCTGCTGCCACCATTTTTCTAACAACATTTGTTCATTTTGTGTCTCTTTGTCACATGTTGGTAGTTCTTGCAATATATCAAGTTTTTTCATTATTATTGTATTTGTTATGGTGATCTGTGATCAGTAATTATGACCCACTGAAAACTCAGAACTAGTGTACTTAAGGTATATACATTGTTTTTCTTTAAAAACATAATGCTTTTGAACAGTGCAGTATAGTTTTTATTTTTTATATGCACTGGGAAACATAATTTTTTATATGCACTGGGAAACCAAAAAATATAATAATTTGACTTAGTTTATTGAGATAATCACTTTATTGAGGCAGTCTGGAACAAAACCCACAAGACCTCTGAAGTTTATCTCTACTATACTATATACATAAAAGTTGCTAAGAGAGTAGATCTTAAAATTCCTTATGATAAATGCATAAAAAACAGTGGCAACTATACGAGATAGTAGATGTATTAACATTTTTATGTAGATTATATTGCAATAAAGATGTATACCAATTTATCAAATTGTACAAAATTTACACAATGTTAAAGGTTTGCAATGTTATAAGAAATCATTTCTTAAATTTACAAATATGTCGATTTTTTTCAATAAACCTGGAAAAAACTTTTTGTAGAATTAATCTATTTTTCAAAAAATGAAGTAAGGCAGTAGAAACTGCAACTAACTCTGAAATAATAGAATATAAAATCCATTTTCATTATATACACTGTGACAAAAAGTATTACTTAGTTTACAATGGAGGAGTACTTATGAAACATGAAGGATGGTCTATAAATAAGGCTGAAAGAGCTCAGTTTTAAGGTTTAAATTTAAAATCTTCTTTTGAAATACTAAACTGACCACCCAGTGTTCCAAACATCAATGTCTTAACTGCATGAATTTATTTCATACAACTCTATAATCTAGTTTCATAAGAAAACAGCATGCAAATTTTGAATAAGACAGACTTGCTTAAGTTTCATGTTCAACAGTAAAGGATACCTCCCTAAAAACAAATAGAAGACAAATCAGCATATTTATTATGATAATTATTATTCATAAAGAGATTCATATTGAATTAGGGAATATATATCCTCAGAGGGGGTAAAGTAAAATGAAATTTATTTTGGTAAATGTGTCTATGAATAGTCAATACAATGCCTCAATATAAATGAATATTACCATTTTGAACAATTTAATTACTATTACTAGAATTATTATAAGTATAAAAATAGCTATCATTTTAGCATGGAATATGAGATTCTCATGCTCCATGCTTCATCACATACACACAACAACGCAGCATAATAAGTATTATCATCACCATTTCATGGGTGAAAAAACTGAGGCATTTGGATAACTGGTTTATGATTACATGGGTAGCAAAAATGCATCACACTAATTTAGGCTTTATGATTTCAGAATTGTACTCTTACCATTGCACATTCTATTACTCTGTAAATACTTGGCCTGTTTTCATTTGGTTCTTTAATTTTATTCATGTGGTGATGGCTTAAAGCTTCATTTAAAGGAAGCTTAAAAATTTCATTTAACCAAAAGCTCCCAAGAATTAAAAATGTCATTGATCTAATGTAGACATGGATATCATTAGTTAATGGGTAACTATATATTTTCCACTCTAGTGAGATAAAAGAGTATTTTTCTAAGTTTTAGTCTCTCAGTGTTAAAAAGGACTTTGTTAAAATAGAAATATTTAGACAAAGGTGATCAAAAGTCTGGATCAGGTCACCTTAAGGTAAATATTAGGAAACTGAGGAAACAAATGGAGATTTGAACACTGAGCTATGATATAATGAATGGTTTCAAGTATTTAGTAGAGTATAGAAAAGCCCTTTAAAGCCTGGTCTTAGCCTAGCATTGCAGCTTCTGGGATATCTATCTATCATCTATCTATCTAGATATAATGTGAAAACTTTTTTAACTTAAAGATTTTGAGAAATAGAACATAATCAGCACCATAGAAGATCTGTTTATGATAACAACCTAGCCCCTCCTCCCAGTTTGTTAATATTCTCTCTTATTTAATGTAACATTGTGCAAATAGACCACTACTGATCTGCTGTTATGAATGAAATAGCTATAATCATCTGTTTGCATATCCTGGTGAAAATATTCATTTAGTTCCATGTTGTATTTCTAGGAATGGACCAAATTTTTATTTTTATTTTTAAGTTTTCTAAATATTGTCCAACTTACCTCAAATGTTTTTATTATGGGCACTTTCATTCTTTCACATTCTTGCAAGGCAATTTTACTGTTGCCCAATATGGTAAGTGTGTAATAGTATGTCATTTTAGGTTTTAATTTATTATTAATTTAATTTAATTTAATTCCAGATTCATAATAAAGATAAACAGTTTTTATATATGAGTGGCCATTTGGATTACCCTTTCTGAAAAGTACATGCTCAAATCTTTTGATATCTTAACATTGTGTCATACTGACTTCTTTAATAGTAGATTTTCTGAATGAACTTTAAGCTGTGTAGGTCTTCTCTATTTTATTTTGAACTTGTTTTCATTTCAAAATCTTTATATTTATTTTCATAATCTGCTTTTATTTTTCTTTGTCTATTATCTATCTATCTATCTATTTATTTGCAAGCAAGAGAGAGCGAGCAAGTGAGAGTGCAGGGAGGGATAGAAAAAGAAGGGAAAAGAATCTTAAGCAGGCTCCAGGCTCAGCACAGAGCCCAACTCTGGGCTCTATTTCACAACCCTGACATCATGACCTGAGCCAAATGAAAGAGATAAAATAAAATTAAGGTGTTAAAAAAAAAAGGAAAAAGAATTGGAGGTTTAATTAAGTGAGCCACCCAGGCACCCCTGTGGTACCTTAAATTAGCTGTCATATTTTTTTTTTTTAAAGATTTTATTTATTTATTTAACAGAGAGAGATCACAGGTAGGTAGAGAGTCAGGCAGAGAGAGAGAGAGAGGGAGAAGAAGGCTCCCCGCTGAGCAGAGAGCCTGATGCGGGACTTGATCCCAGGACCCTGAGATCATGACCTGAGCCGAAGGCAGCGGCTTAACCCACTGAGCCACCCAGGCGCCCTAGCTGTCATATTTTTAAAGTTCTAGAGTATCCATTTGTTCATTTATAAAACCTTTCTCAATATCATTTTTAGTGTCAGTTTTTGGTTCAATTTGCTTCCCCTCTCATTTCTTTGAGCAGAGTAATCAAGCCATTTTACAATCTTTATTGATCATTTTAACATCATACTTAATCCCATTTTGTCTATCAAATCTTGTTAATGGTTTTTCTTTGTGTGCTTTGTTACATTTTGCTATGTTCAAGACATTATATTTGAAACTCTTATTGAGTAGGGATAATTAAGAGCTATAATAATGGTATGGTCCTCCTTGGTAGGATTTTCTCTTATATCTGAGACTCTACAAGACAATCATACTCCAAATTCAGTGATTGACTTTCTCAGTTTACACAGAAGGCAAGGTAGGCTATAGTCTTATTTCTGCTTCTCCTTGTGCTTTGGGGATCTCAAGTTAAATTTGGGTTGTACCAAAGTCCTCAAATTTGATTGCTGCTGGATTTTGAATTTTGTTTCTCTAGTATCAAGAGTCTATGAACAACACAGCTCAGTGTGTTTTAGCAGTTTCAAATGCTCTCATAGCTAAAATGGCTTCAGGGCATATATCTCTAGGCTCTCATTGTATTTCGTATTTTGGCCCAGTAATCCCTCACTTATTTTTATAATCATTCTGATATTTTTAACTTTAAAAGCTATTTTGTCTGGATTTTTAGTTGTCTTAAGTAGGAGTTTTTAGATCACCATTACTAGAAGCAACAACAAATATACATGAAAATATCTGCAGTAGTTTATCACATCTTTATGGCTTTGAACTTCCATAAGCTGAGGCATCCTTCTCTAATCACTTAGGCAAACTCCAATTTACCCTTTAAAACAACCCAAGAATTGCTTCATTTAAGAACATGTTCAGGGATGACTCTTCCCCACTGTTCTTACCAACATTCCCACACACTCTTTGCTACCCAAAGCTTGTTTATGAACTTTCGTTAGGTATATCAGCGTGACCAGAATTTTGCTCTATTGTATTTTTGTCCTTTAGAGCTTTAATTAAATATGAATTCCATAGAAAGTCTGTCCCTTTTCTTTCAAACCTGGGTTAGTTATTTCTTCTCATTCTTTGTCAGAAGTTACTTTATTAGAGAAACTTATAGCTCTATTGTGACTTTGGAGCCTTTACAGTTTTTCGACTGGAAAAATCACCCATCCCTGAGATTTTTACGCAGCTTCCTAGCTGATATTATTCAGAAATCTGTTCAAAACAGACTTTTTCAGGGAGGCCCTTTTGGACCACTCAGTTTAAAAACCTCTTCTCAATCACTGCTCTTTTAAAAATGTGCTTATTTAGTTCAAATATGCATCTCTATTAAAGAAAAATCAGTACGTTTTTTTTTTTAAAGTTGGCTTACCTATTATCTATCTCTCCCATTAAAATGATTCCTCTGGGCTGGGGTTTTGTTGTGCTCATCTTAGGCCAGGCACTCAATAAATTGTCTCTGAATGATTGAATTGTTTGACTCCCTTGCTAGATTCTCAACTTCATGAGGCCAAGGATTGTTCTATTCAGTCCTTCTTTATCCTCAATGTCTGTTAATTTGCAGTCACTTACATGACTAATGGGAAAAATCACAGAAAGAAAGAGTTAAAACTACATAAAAACCCCGTAGGTTCAATAACACAAAGCTTTCTAAAATTATTTAGCCCAGGAATTGAATACTGGCTGCACTTTTGATTTTTTTTAAATGGTATTGAATTTAATTTAAATGGAAATACTGGAATGGTAGAATAATAAAAAAATTATAAAAGCAACTTGCTCCTTAAAGTAAGAATTATATAGGACATCTCTTCTAGAAGCAAAATTTTCAAATGACAAACATCTGAAAGCATAGAAGGAGAAGTAAGAGTGTGAATTGTATTTCAATGCTCTTTTCTTTATATTCAACAAACAGCTTCATTCACACACCTTTCCAATTTTTTCAACTCTTTTGACAAAGCCTTCAGAGGAGTTACTGCTGATGACAACCATCACAGCCTAACAGGAGAAATTTTATAAAGAAAAATAATAGCATGTTTTTCCCAAATTGTTAAGGATATGGTGAAGCTCTGTCGGATTCAAAGGAGGAATGTGCAATTCCATGCTATATATAATAATAACTTGTTTTAATAGTGGCTTTGCAATTTTTCAGATATATCCATTTACTGAAACCACTATCAAATAAACAAAAACAAACAAATGAACAGGGGTTCGAGACAGAAATTATCTAATCTAAAAATAGCACATGTTCACAGAATACACAACACATATCCCAAGTACTACTATAGGTTTCAAGTAATAGTCAAAACAATAGTAAACATGATTCAGACCCTACCAGTCAAATCATAAATGGGACCTTAACTGTAAATCCTTATCTTTAGATCAAAGCGGGTAATTGGGGGCTGAAGATACATTATAGAACTAATATGTTATAGAACTCCTCTGAAATGAGTCATTTATTCCATCACTTTTCCTGCACAGCTGCTGACCCATGTTTTGGTTCCTGGAAATAGCTGCTACCCTGTCATACTTCTTAAAAGCACATATATTGATAACTCTACTCATTCCTCCATTCCTCTGTGACTGTCACTGTGTTAAAATGTGGAGTCAGCTGACTCACTTGTGATGGTAATAAAGTAGATGAGTTTGCAAAGTATTTTGTTATTTCTAAAAATGCAAAAACCAAATTACATTGAAATCATAAGGGGTGTTTCAGGGAGAGCTGTAGGATGTGGTTTCTTGTGTAATCCACAGAGATTAGCTCCAACACATATTTAAACTCTCCTCTAGGAGCAACCTTAGTGGTAAAGCAAGAAGATAAACAGATGTATACACACCCTGGCACAAAATTATCACTTATGTTTGGCTTCCTAGTCTCCTCGTGTTACTTATTTATCTTAACTTCTCTCTGAAATCAGGGAACACAGAATCTCAATCAGTAGACATTTTTCTACTGAATTACCCAATAGTCCGATCATACCCCTAATACTTTTTAAAATTATTTCACTCATAATCCCAAATCTGCTTTGCTTCCTCATCTTAGTACACTGTAATTTGATTTCAAAATGAGGACAGTTGTCAGTAATGCCACATTCATTCATCTATTTTACAATTCCATGTGCTTATAACTATGAAGATATGTTAATAACATCCATTCCAATAAGCCACCCTAAATTTATTATCATGAAACAAGACCTCAAGAAAGAGAATTCAAAATCATCCATGTATTTGCAACTTATTGCAATAAAGCCTTTATCAATAGACTTCCCTGTGCACATGGTGGTCAAATTGCTGGTGAAAACCAGCCAGATCTATTACAAGCTTTCTCATGGCTTCTAGGTAACCCAAGTGAGCCTTTATTGATACTGGGAAGGGATAAAGCAGGGAAGGGATAAACAGTGCTATAAGATTTGGCTAGACAAAAGTAATGACTCTCATTACAAAGTGAGTATTTTTTTTTCAAGCTTTAGTTCAGTTTATTTTTCTTGTATAAAACTATGTAGTAGCCACAGCTGGAGCCTGGGTCCTCTGAACAGAGACTCTGGTGTGGGTCTTCACAAGATGGTCCGTGAACTCCTGATAGGGAGACTTGGTGAACACAGCTGTAGGTCTTGGAGATGGCATCGAAAGTAGCCTTGGCAAAGTTCCCTAGGGTGGCAGTGCAGCCCCTGGCCGAGGTGTAGCAGTCGTCAATACCAGCCATCATCAGCAGTTTCTTGGGCACAGGGGCCGAGACAATGCCAGTGCCTCTGGGGGCGGGGATGAGACGCACCAGCACAGAGCCACAGCGGCCAGTCACCTTGCACGGGACAGTGTGGGGCTTGCCGATCTTGTTCCCCCAGTAGCCTCGCCGCACAGGGACAATGGAAAGCTTCGCCAGAATGATGGCTCCGCGGATGGCAGTGGCTACCTCCTTGGAACACTTGACATCCAAACCGACGTGTCCATTGTAATCTCCGATGGCGACAAATGCCTTGAACCTGGTCCGCTGGCCCGCGCGCGTCTGCTTCTGCACAGGCATGATCTTCAAAACCTCGTCCTTGAGGGAGGCTCCCAGGAAGAAGTCGATGATCTCAGACTCCTTGATGGGCAGGGAGAAGAGATAGATCTCCTCCAGGGACTTGATCTTCATGTCTTTGACCAGGCGGCCCAGCTTGGTGACGGGGATCCACTCCTTGTCCGCGGCCTTGCCCCCGCGAGCTCCGCGGCCTCGGCCCCGGCCCCGACCACGGCCCCGGCCCGGCCCGGCCCCGGATGCCGCTGCCGAAGCCACCGCGGAAACCGCCGCGGCCTCCCATTCCAGGGCCCCCGGGCCCTCCGGGCCCTCCCGCAGCACCGGCGTCATCCGCCATTTGGTGTTCTCTCGGAGAGGAAACAAAGTGAGTATTTTAAAGCAAAAGAGCCTGTTGGGAATATTGTTTTATAAAATAGTGGTTTTTTTTATTAACTTTTTAAAATTCAATTAGGTAACATATAGTGTACCAATAGTTTCAAATGTAGATTTCAGTTATTCATCCATAGCATATAATAGCTAATGCTCAGTACTTACTGTTATAGCTTCTTGAAAGCAGAATTTTAACCCACTGAGCCACCCAGGCGCCCTTGAAAGCAGAATTTTAGATCACATTTTCTGATTACTTCCATGTCGTACAACACTTTCCTGCTAGCAACCTTCAAAACATACTGTTTGTTAGAGGAATTTCTTTAATAATAAATAAATAGGAATTCATTTAAATTTATAAATATATAAAATAAATAGGAATTTATTTAAATTTATTTAAATATTACACACTGTTTCATTGTTCATAAATAAGGTGATGATATTATAGCCATTAGTTGGTAGCACTGATATATCACTATCTTTTTACTTCTCAGTGCATTCTCTTTACACAAATAGATATATATTTTAAAAAATGTGAATCTGTGGCAAACTTGTAAAAAACCCTATACAGTAAAGTTTATCATTTTAAGTAATCTCAATTATCTTCCTCAATTGTGATAGTATATCCTTCTATCTAGGCCAGATATTGTATGAGGGATTTGAAGAGACATACTTTTCTAAATTTCACTTTTCTCATCTGCAAAATGCTTATCATGATCCTACAAAAAAATACACTTATAATTTTTTGATGAAAATTTATTTATTTATTTTAAGATTTTATTTCTTTATCAGAGAGAGTGGGCGAGAGAGCAAGCACAGGCAGACAGAATGGCAGGCAGAGGTAGAGGGAGAAGCAGGCTCCGGCCGAGCAAGGAGCCAGATGCGGGACTCGATCCCAGGATGCTGGGATCATGACCTGAGCCAAAGGCAGCTGCTTAACCAACTGAGCCACCCAGGCGTCCCTTTTGATGAAAATTTAATCTGTATAAACAATATATTTGCTGTAATGCGTGGTTCATGGAAAACATCTTTTTTAATTATAAGCAGTATTAGAAATTAAGTAAATGTGTCTATAATATTTAAAGTTTTAACACATAATTCCACTGCTTTGCCTTATTTTCTCAAATCCCTTTACCACTTTCACTGACAGAGTCAAATGTACTTTTTCTACTAGTAGCCAGCTCTTTGTCTTTTGTCAGAAAGATGCCCTTGTGAATTATTTATAATAGAGATATTAGCAATAATAATAATAATAATAATAATAATAATAAATAGCAATGAAAATGTTAAAAAAAAAGTTTTCTTAACTAATTAGGGTTCTTAGACATCAATTAGAGGAACCACCTCGGGCAAGCAAATTAATCTGCAAGACATTCCCAGAATTAACAAGTCAGTCAGATACAGGGTTGTCTGTAGACTGAAAAGAACTAGGTTTGGAAAATAGGTAAGGACAGTGAAAAAAGTGATCAAATTTTTGGGCAAAATAAACTCTTAGGTGTCCTTTCAATGGAGTCCTGTTCATTATGTAGCAGAAACTCTGGAGATTATCTCAATCCATTGGAGTCACCCCGTTTATTAGCTTGCTATTGACAAAGTTATTTACAAACTGTAGAGCAAGAGGTTATAATGGAGAAAACTGATGGTAATGCACAGGATTCTTGTTAACAATAATGCAAGTTAGTGATTTTTCATTAGAAAACATAAATTCTATAACCCAAATTATGGGCCCAGAGCACTTCTGCTGCACAACTCTGCTTATATCCCAAATAACCATGTGAACTAGTTTTAATATCTGCTTCTCTTATTAATTTTTGAATAAAAATTCTTGACACAAGTATTTTATAATTGTGTGATAATCATGAATTTAATTTTTGGAGAACAAAACACACTTTAGCATAACTAGGTTTGTTCACAGAACCAGTCTTGGTAACACACTTCTATATGTTAGAAATGATGTAATAAATGTAGAATATTGGGCACTTGTTTGGTATTCTTTGCCATGTTTTGCACTATCTAAAAAGAGATCAGTGAACTTGGACTGGAGTTAGTAGACATGGAAGAAAATAAAATATTACAGAGAAGAATACTCTGTGGTCCACAACCTAAACGGCCTGGGATTCCCATCATTTGGATCCCTGTAGCTTTACAGAAGTCAATTAAATTTTTGTATCTCTGATTAAAGTTGTTTCCCCAGTACTTTTTCAAACATCTCTTGTAAAGTATTGTTTCCCAGAAAAAAAGGGATTTTGCACATGTATCTGCCTTTGTCTCTGGTCATGATCTCAGTCAGTATCCTGGGATCGAGCCCCATATCGGGCTTCCTGCTCATTAGGGAGTATACTTCTCAGTCTCTCTCTGCAGCTACATCCCCCTGCCCCACTCATGCTCTCTCTCTCTCAAATAAATAAATACAATCTTTAATTTTTTAATTAAAAATAAGATAAATAAATTAAAATAAAAAGTCTGGGCTTACTGCCCCATTTAGCTCCTTTTGTTTTTTTGAGTTGTATTTAAAGCAGCATGAGAGAACATGAGGCTCTCAAACTTAAAAAAAAAAGGAAAAAATTGAGTTTTGTTAGGATTTAAGATCTTGTCTGCTAGACAAAAACGTTGGCTTTGTTAACATGTGAAAATTATCAAAAGGGAATAAGATAGAATTCTAATAATTTTTGTAGAAATTAAAAATTTTCTCCAACCCAATTACATACAGACCCATTAAGTAAATTCATTCCAATGTCCCAAACCAACCTTTTCTAATAGTAATGCATCTGTGTAAACAGGGTCAACCCAAGGAATAAATAAATATTATTATTTTTTTCCTGTCTCTTCCACAGTCTCATCTGGGTATATTGGTAGCAAGCCAATTATCTATCTTATAAGACAAGATATCATAAGGAAGGGTATTCTGTCCATTTGGAACAACTGAAAATCATTGTAATTTTATCTTGGTGCAGTAACTTGAGATGGCACAGTGTGGTTTATGAATATATTTTATTTTTTTTTTACTGGGAAGAAGAGATTATAGAGATATTGGTTATCCAAGAGAGACTGACAGGTGTTGATAGTTGCCAGGTCAATATCCATCTACTTTTTCCTTTAGTATCAGAAAGCACTGAGGGATTGACAACAAGGAAACTTAAAACAACATCAAATATTTTATTGTCTCTTTTCTAGTTACATTGTAACCATATGACAAAGTATCAGTCGTACAAGATATCATTCTCTTTTACCTCTATCTTTCTGCCAGAAATGTGGGCTTAATAGTGAGAACTCCAACAGCAATTTTTGCAACTGTGAATAAAAAGCCATGAAAACCTCTAAGATAGTTCACTTGACTTTCTTAAGACTCTGAACCAACACCAGAAAACACTCTCTGTAGTCTTCTTGTTAAATGAAAAATATGGTTAAACCACTTTTGACAGTCTACTACCTACAGCAAACTGTAAATCTTAATTGAAATATGTCCTCTCAGCTGTGCTTAAGCAACTGAGTCCTGAGCTTTTCAGGTTTTCAGTCTGAAAGAGTACACCTCGGGTGCTCTGAAAGGGAAGAGAAACGACACCCTGTTCTCCATATAAATTAAAGAAGAGAAATCTGTGCATTTAAGTGGGCCATATAAAATTTATCAAGCAGTTATCTCCTAACTCCTTCCTATCCAAATTACCTGATATGCTCTCCCTACTCCTTTATTCCACGTTACTGCCTTTTCACAACATGTCTTCTGTTATTTCCTTCTTGCAAGCTAGTTTTGATTTCTGCATCTAAAAAAATCAACAATCATTGTGTATTTCAATTCCCATTTTCCTCAAATGCATTGATTCTTCTTATCTATTACTCTTTTCTCATACTCAGTGTCTTTGTCTTTATGGGGTTTGTACTTTGCTTTTCCCCATCCTTTACTGCCATTATATAATCAATCTAATAACTTCTTAGAGAAAGTTAAAAATTCCCGCATAGCCACACGTGAACACAAAGTCACTGATTTTTAGCAAACCTATAAGATAGTCAGACATCCATTCAATTTCTTTTTTTTTAAGATTTTATTTATTTATTTGACAGAGAGAGATGACAAGCAGGCAGAGAGGCAGGCAGAGAGAGAGGAGGAAGCAGTCTCCCTGCTGAGCAGAGAGCCTGATTTGGGGCTCGGTCCCAGGACCCTGGGATCATGACCTGAGCCAAAGGCAGTGGCTTAACCCACTGAGCCACCCAGGCGTCCCTCCATTCAATTTCTTAACTGAGTCCCAAATGCATCCTGACTTCTAACCTAAACCTAAGCTCTACTTCTTACACATTGTTATATGACCAAATTCTTTCAGTTCAGTATTTTGTAACATTTAAATATTAATCAGTTGATGCTTTGTTTGTGTATTTCTATGAAAATAATTTGAATACTGTAGATTTATTGTTATATTTATAGGTTTATAATCAAAGTTTCATCAGTTGAAGTTTTTGGAAATTTCAGATATAATGATTAACCTAAAATGATACTGCCTCAAATCCCTCTGATATCAAGGCCCAACACCTGATTATAGCCAAACCTGTGGTGGATAGTTCCATGGGAAATTGCAGTTACTTAACACTGATAGCATCTCATGTTCTCTCTCTCATTTTAGAATGTCTCCAACACAACCTGAAAGTGTAGGAGAGTTAATGTCCTCTGAGGACAGCTCTCAGTGAAGTGGAAATAAGAACCATAGGTAAAATTGTCAGTTTTCAGGTCTTCATGAGGACAACTTAAAGAAGTTTCTCAGGACCTTTCAGTAAAAGCAAGCCTTCATTTTCTATCCACAACAATTATATCAACAATGTACCTCTTTGACAAAGTTGCTTCTTCACTGTATCACTTTCCCATTCTTTTCTACCTTGGATAATCTCCCAGATAAACTAACAGTACTCAAATCCTTTGTCCTACTCTTTGCTCTCAGGATAAATGGAGCCAAAAGACTTAGATTAATATCAAGTTCTGAATGGAATCTTAGAGCTATTTCTGTCCAGATTTTCATAAACATAGGGACCTTTGAATTATCAGGCTATAAATAAGTTCTAAATGGAGGGGGCAAAAGCAAAAAGTAGAAATTTTTATGTTTGATTTTTAATCATGATTAATTGACTTTATTGATTATTAAAAATACTAACATTATAAAAGTGTGGATCTTTGTAAAACAATGTCTTAATGTAAGAAAGAAGTTGCATAGTCCTTTTGAGAATATTAAACCAAGTGTTCAGGTGCCATCTAATTTCTTGTTTAATCCAGAACTTTGGTGTGCATCATCTTGAGGAATAGGATTTTGAAGTCCAGACAGACTAACAGAAAACTGATCCAAATGTGTGTGTTTATATTTCTGCTTTTGTTGTAAAAATCAAAGTGTGATTGCTGGTTTAAAATGGTAAAACTAATAATGTTCATGGACTCGATTATAAATTTTCTAATTGTATGGGAAGAATCCAACAAAGATAGAATTAATTGATTTGCAAATCCTCAAAGAGCTACAGGATCAGGTAGTGGTATGTTCTGATTCAACAGCATCATAATGCAGCATTTTATATGTGTGGCTAATGGATATTTTCATGAATGTTTGCTAGCTAGTCAGCCAATACAGAGAAATATTAGGTAGGGTAATTACTCACAGTTGTGTTTAATATAATGAGAGAAAATTATCAAATGGCACTAATAATAATAATCCTATAGCAGGCTAAATAATTCAATGATAATTACAAGTATTAATCTAGCTTTCTTCCCTGATTATGACTCTTCTCTCCTTTATCATAATGGGAGTAGCACATTGTCTGCAATGAATTGTGAAAACCCAGCAGTGACTTTGGCAGTGAAGGCCTCCCATCAATTTTGATAGGTTAAAAGGATTCTGGTTGGTCTTGAGCAAATGTGTCAATTTTTTTTTTTCTGTGTGTGTCATAAAAGAAAGAAGCAATAGTAAATTCTTGCTGTTATTCCATGGAGCCAATAAAATCATACTGCCAACAAGAGGCTGTTGACACCATAGGTGTAGTTAACTGTCTTGAAATACTACGCCTGGAAATAAAATCCTAATATTTCACATAACCTCTTTTTTTAAAAGAAACAAAACAAAACAAAACAAAACAACTATACTGCTTACATTTAGGGCCCTGCTGTTGTGTAACTATTTTTGAACATGTCTTCTGTAAGTGTATATATATATATATATATATATACATATTTTTCTGTGCAATAAATTCATTTAGAGATAAATTTGGATTGCAAATTATTTTGGGGGAGGCGTGGTATTTGTGGCTAGTCTTACAAGTAAAAAGGACTAAAAGAAAGAAGAAAAACATTTTTTATTACAGCATATTTACATCTGTCCAAAGTACTTATCTACTATAATACTGACTAATGTATAATACTGTACACAAAGAAAGAAGCTAAATGAGTTATAATTCAGTCAGTGTATAGCTGGCCATTTTAAAACTTACCACTGAATCTTTCTGGTATGCAATGTGATATCTGGCAATCTGGTCCAGTTCATTACATCAGGTCATTTGTATGTTCTTATTACCATTTTGATAGCATAGCACATTTTATAACCCAGACATTTTACAATGGAACTATGATGCGTGTATTTTCAAAAGTATAGACATACATGAAGCTATGAGGTCAAAAAAGATGAATGTCCGCAGTACCATATAGACTCAACAAATAAAAGTGTCCAAGGGTCTGAGTGTGACTTATGAATATTGTATAAGATTAGGCCAACATGTGGTTTTGATATAAATAATCTGTTCTTAAATTAGAATTACAATCGTTGAGTACAGTGTTGAAAATGGCAGATAGATTTTAGCTATCTTTGCTCACTAGGGAAAATGGAAAAATGTTTAGTTTGGTCAGATTTTCACTTAACTTCTGAAAAATCTTACGTTTGAGAGAACCCTTCTGAAATAAGAATCCTTAAAGACATAACCCCTTTGGCACAAGTTTTCAAGAAACTTGTTTGATGTTGTAGACAATTCTATGGCACACGTACTGTTCTAGATGTTTCATGCCAATAATATGTAAGCCATACCAAGGCTACATATACATATAGAGATGTTCCTCAGCTTACAAGGGGGCTATGTACAGAGAAACACATAAAAAATTGAAAATGCATTTAATACCCCAAAACTATCAAATATCATAGCTTACCTTAAGCTTATTTAAACATACTCAGAACACTTACATTTGCCTGCATTTGGGCAAAATCATCTTAAGCAAAGCCTATTTTATAACAAAGTATCAAATATCACATGCAATTTATTAAATATTACACTAAAAAAAGAAGAATATATATATTCTATATATATATTCTATATATAGAATGCTTGTAAGAATATCAGGTGTTCACCCCTGTAATCTTCTAGCTGACTGGAAGCTGTGGCTCACTGCCGCTGCCCAGCATCACAAGATGGCACCATATAGAACAAGAGTTTCAGGTGGTAGGTGTTGTAAGTTTTACCCAAACTGACATTGGTTTTTGTCATCATATATGTCAAGTAGTTTTCTCAGGTTTATTTTTAGAATATCCTTGTATAATGAATATTTACACTGATATCTAGTATAAAAATCTTGCAATTTAACAGTAGAAACATTAAGATATTGAAAATCAATCTATTTCTTTAATTCATTGAAGACATTTTTGGCTTGTTTCCAGTACTTTCTTACTGGTTAAAAAATGAATTTGAAGTAGTCTGGATTTCATTATTATATGGCACTTTCCCTTTGATGAATACAAAGACGATATTCTATATTAGCTATCTGAGAAGAATTTATTTTTTTAATTTTATTTATTTGTAAGAGAGAGAGTGAGAGAGAGCACAAGCAGGGGGAGCAGCAGGATGAGGGAGAAGCAAACTCCCGGCTAAGCAGGGAATCTGTTGCAGAACTGAGTCCCAGGACCCTAAGATCATGACCCGAGCTAAAGGCTCAGGCGTTTAACTGACTGAGCCACCCAGGTGTCCCAATCTGAGAAGAGTTCTGTATGCTATTCCTATTAATATGCAGTTTAAAGTCTAGGTAATTAACTTAATATTTTAGTGGCTATTGCATAGATAGCACTATGTTCCAGGCAGAGAGTAAGAAAGAAATATTAAATCAACCATATTCTATGCATTCTAAATGAAAATAATTAATCGATCATAAAAATCCTTCTATTTATGGAATATCAACTTATAAGCTTTCCTCCATATGAACAATGCCAAATACCAGAATAAAGGGTCATCTAATACAAATAAAGGATAGAATTAAAGAATTCTGGTAAGCCATTTAATTTTGAAAAATGGTGTTCTATTGTTGCTGAGTTGTGGTTTTCAGTTACATAATATCTGATAAGTGTAGAAGTAACATGAGTGTTACGTGAGATGAGAAATGGTATATAATTAAGATATTTTTAAAAGTACAGATAAATACAAATTTGTAAACATAGCATTATGGAGGAGTAAAAATAAATGATAGCTACACACTCTAAAGTGAATAAAACTTGGAAAGCTAATAGAGAAGTAAAACAAGGACAGTGCAAAAAGTATGGTACATTTTTATGAAGTTCAAACAAATTCTGTGAAATCATAGATGGACTTAAAGATACTATTATGTATCAAATATTGTAAAAATTAAGCAAGGAAATAGCAAACATAAAACAACCAAAGCATACAAACTTGGGTAGATACAAGAGGTGTGATCATGTTCTACTTCATAAAGAGATGAGTTAATAGATAAATACAAGTAACTAGACTTTTTAGAAGTTCATAAAACGTTGCCTGTTATTTCTTAGTAATATAAAATATATGGTTTTCTAACAAAAACGTTTATCTTAAAATATTTAAAAATAAATTTTAGGCTACTCCTAAGGTTATATTTACTTTTCCACTGTAGGAAAAGCTGGTTGTTGTAGTTGTATTTGTTTGTTTGTTTTAGTCTCCTCCTAGTTTTTATTATTATAATGTGGAATGAGGAATGTTAGATTGAAAAGTGAATTATTTTATAGACAAAAATCATTACTTGATTCACCTCCTGGTACAGCAGATGGAACTCCTGAAAATATGCCCTTTTGCCTTATGGAAGAGTAACAGTTATGCTTACTTCTGAACATACTTGGTGGTGGCCCTAAATAGTGACACCATAGTAAACATTTTGAATAT
This sequence comes from Mustela nivalis, assembly GCF_964662115.1. NCBI lineage: Eukaryota > Metazoa > Chordata > Mammalia > Carnivora > Mustelidae > Mustela > Mustela nivalis. The sequence continues at coordinate 355,142 of NW_028136062.1, read as the reverse complement.
TTGCAATTAATTTTTATAGTCATAGGGCTCCAAAAGGCACTGCAGGTATCTTAGCAGGTATTTCAATAAGGCTAAAATTTGCCTGACTGTTTAAAAATATTAGCAAGGCACAAAACATGGCAGAAGTATTGTCCTCAGATATTATTTATTTCCATATGCTCCTGATTCCAGACATGGCAAGTTATTTTTCAAATATTTATTATAAAAGTTTTTATTTATTTATTTGACAGAGATCACAATAAGGCAGAGTCAGGCAGAGAGAGAGAGGAGGAAGCAGGCTCCCTGCTGAGCTGAGAGCCCGATGTGGGCCTCGATCCAAGGATCCTGGAATCATGACCTAAGCCGAAGGCAGATGCTTTAACCTACTGAGCCACCCAGGCTCCCCCATGACAAGTTATTTTGATAGATGTATATACAGTGTATTTTCCAGTTATAAGAAAAATGGTTCTGCTATTTTTAACCTTTTTAAAAATTAAATAATTTTTTTCATTGAAATTTTATTTTTTAATGTTTTACTTTTCTTTTCTTTTTTTTTAAAGATTTTATTTATTTATTTGAGAGACAGAGATCACAAGTAGGCAGAGAGGCAGGCAGTGAGAGAGAGAGAGAGGGGGGGAAGCAGGCTCCCTGCGGAGCAGAGAGCCCGATGCGGGGCTCAATCCAAGGACCCTGAGATCATGACCCGAGCTGAAGGCAGCAGCCCAACCCACTGCGCCACCCAGGCGCCCCAATGTTTTACTTTTCAATATACTACTTAGAATATAAAACCTATTCCATTTTGTAAGATGTTTACCATTTAAAAAATGGTAATTTTCTCATTGTGTCTTCCCCTCACATTGCTTTATTTTGAATAAAAAATTTCACAATAAACATAACTGATGCTTTCCTTCTGATGGTCCCTCTGTTGGTCATATTGTATATGAGCCATGACAATTAGTTTTACAAAATTTATTGATGTTTGTTGATATGTTTTATCATAACTAATTTTCCCTCCCTTATCTAGATTCCCCAGCTTTCAGACAGGTGGACACTTCAATAAACCATACCCAAGGGATGTATCAAGTACTTCTTAGACATTCTCTCAGATCCTTGAGGTGTCATTTTGCCTAGGGATTTGCAATAGGTTCTGCCAGAGGCACCACTGTGACAACTGATGTCCATGGTCTATCTCCTGCTAAGCTCAAGAGGTCACTGGTTTCCAAGTTTATCTATAAAATTAATGCATTCCAGCAAGTTCTTTTTTTTAATATTAACAAACTTATTTTAAAGTTTATATGGAGAGGCAAAGACTCACAATAGTCAACATAGTGTTGAAGGAGAACAAAGACTGAGGACTGACTTCAAAGTTTACTAAAGCGATTGGGCACCTGGGTGGCTCAGTTGGTTAAGCCTCTGCCTTCCGGCTCAGGTCATGATCCCAGGGGCCAGGGATCGAGTCCCGAATTGGGTTCTCTGCTCAGCAGGGAGCCTGCTTCTCCTCATCTCTCTTTCTGGCTGTCTCTCTGCCCATTTGTGATCTCTCTCTCTGTCAAATAAATAAATAAAATCTTAAAAAAAAGTTTACCATAACGATAATTGTAAGCATGATATTGTAATACCACAGAGAGACTAGATTAAAGCAACAGAATATATATTATCAATTATATTTTATATTTAATAGAAAAGCAAAAGCAATACAAGAGAGCAAAATACAATCTTTTAAACAAATGGTTCTGTAGCAATGGTGAAGCTAAATCTAAAAATATAAAATAAAATAAATCCAGGCAGATATCCTACACTCTTCACAAAAATGAACTCAGATTGGATTATAAACCTAAACATGAAACATGTAGAAGGTAATATAGAAGAAAATTTAAATGACCTTGAATTTCGCAATAACTTTAGCTACAAAAGCACAAGCACTGAATTTAAAAATGTCTACTCTGTGAAACACAATGCCAAGAGAATGAAAAGGCAAAGCACAGAGTATGAGAAAAAATTTGCAAAATACACATCTGGCAAAGGACTGTTAATCAAAAATACACAAAGACCCCTAAAAACTCAACAATGGGGGAAAGACCGGATTAAAAATGAGCCAAAGGCCTTAGCAGATACCTCACCAAAGAAAATATTACAGATGGCAAATAAGCATATAAAAAGATGCTTCACATCATATGTCATCAGGAAAATGCAAATTAAAACAAAAAAGAGACACCAGTACATACCCAGAATCCAGAGCACTGACAACAGAACACGAAATGTTGGTGAGGATGTGGAGCAACAGGAATGTTCTTCCATGTGTATTGAGAATAAAGAATGGAAAACAACTTGGCAGTTTCTTACAAAACTAAACATATTCTTGCCAGATGATTCAGCAGTAGCAGCTCTTGGTATTTATCCAAAGAAGATGAAATCTATACCCACAAAGATGTCTATAGTAGTTTTATTCATAACTGACAAAAGCTTGGAAGCAACCAAGATATCCTTCCATAAGTGAAAGGTCAAAGAAAGTGTAGTACATGCAAACAATGGAATATTATTTAATGCTAGAGAAATGAATTACCAAGCTATGAAAAGATATGGATATAAATATTTAATAAATATTTGGTTTTAGGCTTCTACAAGTCTATCAATGTTATTAGTATATTTTAACAGTGAATGCTCAGCATTCATGAATTTACCTAATAAAACATTTTGGGTTCAATATTTTAAATACTTCAACCTCTATGATTATATTCCTAATAATTTTGAATTGGGGTAAATAAACCTTAATTTTTTGTAACTTGTTTCTTATTGCAAGAGAGCTCAATGAAATTTTAGAAAATAAAAATTTACAAAAAAAAAGTTTAGTTTACTATTGCCAAATAATTTAAAACTTTATCTTATATTCAAATACATATATTTTTCTAAATTGATTTATATGCTACTAAAACCAAAAACTTTTAGTTATACTAGATTTCATATCCTGCAATCAATGCCAGAAATCCATCTGGCAATGATTTGTCTTAAATAGAGTTAAGATGGGTGTTATTACAATGCAAGATGGAAACAAAGATAGTATAACAATTGGTGTTACATAACTTTTCCGTTTTGATCAAGTTACTAATCTACAAAAGGCTTTTATCAGTGACAGACTTGGGACTTTAACAAAACTTTTAAACTAGCATGTGCGACTCATTCCTAGAAAACAACACAATCAATAACACTTTATTTAGATTAAATCATGACTATTTCTCCATTTGAATAAAAAAGGTAGCAACCCCAATAAGTTTATTGAACATGAAAAGTTGAAATGCTATAATGCTCCTAAGGAATTAAATGATCCAGTCAAGAATTACTAAAAAAGGATATAAATTACCAAAGTGTTTGTATAATTGTAATGTACAACTGCCCATTATCGTTCCATAGTGTAGGCTTGTACAAGAACTCTATAAAAGAACTCCACTTCTAAACTGTGGAAAATATGTTCCCTTTTCCCCTATATACAACTATTAAGCCATTCATTTAGCTTTTAAAATATCCACTTAATACAGGCTTTTTACACATTTGAACAGGCAGCAGGGCTCTATTCTTATCGCTTACATCTGAAGGATAGACTTCTAGCGTAAGAGGTAAAGCCCATAAAGGAGCCCAATAATAACAACAAAATACAGTTTAGTGAGCCCTTACAATCTGCCAGCTACCTTTCTGAGAATACTTCAATTAATAAAACATATAAAATACCTGACCACAAAGAGCTCACATTCTTTTGAAATATAATAGTGAAATAAACCAATAATAGAGGGACACCTGGGTGGCTCAGTCCATTGAGTGACTGCCTTTGGCTTGGGTCATGATCTCAGGGTCCTGGGATGTAACTCCCCAGCAGGCTTTCTAGGCAGTGGGGTGTTTTCTTCTTCCTCTGCGCACCCTCCCAATTCTCTCTCTCTCTGTCTCAAATAAGAAAATAAACCAGTAATAGAATAATGATTGATGGTTGATGGTGATAAGTGATACAAAGAAATACAAGAAAGGTAAAGCCATTGGGGAATGCAGGGATGAAAGTTAATTTTATTTTGTGTTGGGTGGTTATATCTCATTTATGAGATGTTATTTGCACAAAGACCCAGGAAGTGAAGGAGAGTGTTATACAAATATTAAAGGAAAAGATTGCTCTAGGCAGAGCAAGTAAGTATATAGACTTTGTGTGAACAGCTTGTCTGTTACTTTTGAGGAAAAGCAAGGAGGCCAATGAGGAGTTCATAGTGGTGGAGAGAGGAAGAACGTATTGATGTATGACCTTCTAGTACATTGAAACGCCTTCAGTTTTTATTTAATATGAAAGGGGAAGATACCAAAAGTCTTTCAACAGCAGAATAAAATCATATGACTTGATTTTTAGGTTAAATTGCTGTACCAAAATAAATTTGCATGGAGAAAGGAGTGCAGTATGTGTGGAAGTGGGGTTATCAATCAAGTCAATAATTCAGGAACATATGATGGTGTTTTTAGCATGCTGGGTGGTAATAGAAGTGGTGAGGTATGGTTTTCATTGTGTATATATTTTGATGGTGAATATTCTGGTGAACAGGTTGGGGTATGTGCAGGACAGACATCAACATTTATTTTACCTGCACAAACAGAAGGGTGGAGTCTTCATTCCCTGATATGGAGAGAACTCTGAGTTCAAATGTTCTTTCTCATTAAATGGCATAGTGATGATGAGGATTTAGTCAGACAGTGAAAGAGAGCAGTAAGCATAGTGTTAAGCGGTAAGACATTATAATACATTGGAACATCAAAAAACGTTGTGTTGGATCATCTGTTTATGTGAGTAAATAAATAAATAAAGCTTCCTGGGGTTCTGATAGAGGTAAAGAAGACTGTATATGATCCAAAGGGGCACGTGCACCAAATGTTTATAGCATTAATATCCACAATAGCCAAACTATGGAAAGAACCTAGATGTCCATCAACAAATGAAATATATATATATATATATATATATATATATATATATATATATATACACACACACAATGGAATACTACTCAGCCATCAAAAGAAATGAAATCTTGCCATTTGCGTTGACATGGATGGAACTGGAGGGTATTATGCTCAGCAAAATAAGTCAACCAGAGAAAGTCACTATCATATGATCTCCCTGATATGAGGAAATGGAGGTGCAATGTGGGGGGTTTGGGGAACAGGAAAAGAGTAAATGAAACAAGATGGGATCGGGAGGGAGACAAACCATAAGAGACTCTTAATCTCACAAAACAAACTGAGAGTTGCCGGGGGGGGTGGGGAGGTTAGGGAGAGGGTGGTGGGGTTATGAACATTGGGGAGGGTATGTGCTGTGGTGAGTGCTGTGAAGTGTGTAAACCTGGCGATTCACAGACCTGTACCCCTGGGGCTAATAATACATTATATGTTAATTAAGAAGAAGAAAGAAGAAGAAGAAGAAGAAGAAGAAGAAGAAGAAGAAGAAGAAGAAGAAGAAGACTACTATAAATCAAATGCTATGGTTTTCAGCATAGAGTGTGTAATCAGGCATATTTTATTAAAGTAACCAAGTAAAATGAGGTCGAAAATTGGAATAACAGAAAACATAAAAATCAGAGATTTTAAAAAGAGATATGGGACAGTGTAGAGAATATAGTCAATGATATTATAATAGTGTTATATGGTGACAGATGGTGGCTATATTTGTAGTGATCATAGAATAATGTATGGAGATCTTGAAAACCTGAAACCAATGTAACACTGACTATCAACTACACTCAAATAAAAAAATAGTAAAAGGAAACATTTTAATTTAAAAAGATAAAAAGAGGGACAAGAATTTGAAAAGTGAATTTCAAAAAGAGTAAAGATGAGGCTAAGACATACTCTGAACCTTGAGGAAAACACCATTTTGAAAATTCTTCCCATTTTGAGAAAACTCAAATGAATCAATACCATAAAAGAACCCATTTTAACCGAGAGATGTAATGAATGCTCAAGAAATAATTTTATGACAGGATAATTCTTCCCTATGAAACAGCATACAGAAACCCGGGGAAACACCTGGAAGCAAAATAAACTATACTGAAAATAAGAATTAGGAAAAAGATAAATGATGAAAGATAAGAAAATTAGACCTGCGACAGAGACCTAGTGAAGAGAATTTTTAGCTTGTGGTTTAATGTTTTTGAGGATAATCTAGAGTTCATAACTGCCTTGAGGCAGGCTGGTTGTAGGCAGTTTAGGCAGACCCCTAAGAGAGGCCTACTTTGGGCTGGACAAAGACAAATCCAACCATTTGACTAAAGTGTCTGTGAAGATGTTGAAGTCAGATGCAGCAGAGAAAGACCTGTCAAACCTAATCTCAGAAATGGAGATGATGAAGATGATTGGACAGCACAAGGACACCATCAACCTGCTGGGTCCTGCACACAGGATGGTCCTTCGTACACTATCATGGAATATGCCTCCAAAGACAACATACAGGAGTACCTGCAGGCCCAGAGGCCTCCTGACCTGGAGTACTGTTACAATATCAGCCACAATGCAGCAGAGCAACTCTCCTCCAAGCACCCGGTATACTTTGCCTACCAGGTAGCCTGAGGCATGGAGTACCTTGCCTCCAAGAAGTGCATACACCAAGACCTGGCCACCAGGGAAGTGCTGGTGACAAAGGACAACATGATGAAGATCTCAGACTTCAGCCTTGCCAGAGATATCACCACATCAGTTACTATAAAATGAGAACCAACAGTGGACTGCCTGTGAAGTGGATGGTCCCTAAGGCCATGTTTGACCAGATCTACATCCACCAGAGTGACTTCTGGTCTTTTGGGGGTGATCCTGTGCAAAATTTTCACTCTGGAAGCCTCCCATATCCTGGAGTGCCTGTGGAGGTGGTTTTCAAGCTGCTGAAGGAGTCATTTGATGGATAAGCCAATAAGTGCACCAGAGAGTTATACACAATAATGAGGGGTGGCTGGCATGTGGTACCTTCAAGCTGCTGGTAGAAGACCTGGATCATACTGTGGCCTTGACCTCCAACCAGGAGTACCCGGACCTGTCCTTGGCCCTGGAACAATACTGTCTATGCTTTCCCAACACCCAAAGCTTCACCTGCTCCTCAGAGAAGAATTCCACCTTCTCTCATGTGCCGTTGCCCAGGGAGGCCTATCTGCCCTGACACCCAGCCCAGCTTGCCAATGGTGGACTCAAATGACTAGTATCCCTATTACTCCTGTCCAGATTCCGTCATAAGCTGTAACCCTTACCCCCCACCCTCCCTGCAAGACTCACTGCCTTCTCCTTTGTCCCTTTCCTACTGGCAGGAGCCAGCTGCCTACCTGAGGCCTTCACCCCTTGAAGTTCACCTCTCTTCCCCTTCCTCTTCCTCCTCCTTACAACCTGCTCATGAAAGAAAGGAACAGAGAGGCAGGTACTTGCTCGTGGCTACTTCCTTCCCTCCCATATGTTGGACCAAGACCCCTCCCTGTCATCTGGTACTGCCTAGACGTCGAGAGAGTTGGAGATGAGGCAGGCCAGTGAAAGCTGTCGGAGCTTTCCTGGTTTGGTTTTGTCTGCTTAGCATAACATGTAAGACTGAGTTCTGGTGGCAGGGACCTAGTCCTTGGGGCTATAGCACTAGTGAGGGGAGGTCAACTGCTCTGGGCCTTGGCTAAGAGCAAGCCCTGCTCCAGAGATATGGTGCCAAGGGCTTATCAATTTTGATACTAATTTGCTTTGCTGACCAAATACCTGGTATCAAAAGATGGGAAGGCAAAGACTGGAAGCAGTGTTGTGACCATGGGGTCCAGCCCCAAACTATGAAGAAAACACAAAGTGTATAAATCTGAGTAAGTATATATTTACACACCTTTTTAAATAGGTTGTTATCAAAGATTTAATCAATGGGTAATATGCTCCTTGTGGCTGGGAAGCATCAGTTGCCATATATTAAAAACAAAGAAAAGAGGTGTCTGGGTGGCTTCCTCCAAGAAGTGTCCCTTCTTTTCAGGTCATGATCCCAGGGTCCTGGGATGAAGCCCCACATCAGGCTCTCTGCACAGTGGGAAACCTGCTTCTCCTTTTCCCTCTGCCCTGCTTATAGTTCCTCTTCCTGTCTCTCTGTCTGTCAAATAAATAAAATATTTAAAAAAAAAACAAGAAAGAAACAAAATGTTTTAAAAGGCCTTTTTTTTTTTAATTTTCTAGGGGTGCCTGGATGACTTAGTTGTTTAAGCAGATGTTTGCCTTTGGCTGAGGTCATGATTCCAGTGTACAGGGATCCAGCCCTGCATGGGACTACTTGCACCCCAAGGAGCTTGCTTCTTCCTCTCCCTTTGCACATGATTCCCCCTGTTTGTGTGCTTCTTCTCTCTCTCTCTCTCTCTCTTGCTGTCAATAAATAAAATAAAATCTTTTACTAAATAAATAAAAAAATAAATAAATTTCTAAACCTACTTTCAGTTTAGGTCCCTTAACAAAAATTGCTACTGCTTCATTAAAAAAAAAAAAAGGATAATTTAGAAAGATGCTTCCAGAGTTAAAAAGCTGTTTTGTTTCTTTGTCAGGATTCAATATAGAAGTGCTTTAAAAAGTAAAAGAAAAAATATGCTATATTAACTCTAATCACACTATAACTTTGGTGGTTATATCAAGATAATGAAAAGTGATTTTAAAGCAAATTTCATTATCAGACATAAAGATCAAGTCAAAATTACAGAAGAGTAAAAGGATGAATTCATCAGGGAGTATAATAATTCTTTTTTTTTTTAAAGATTTTATTTATTTATTTGACAGAGAGAGATCACAAGTAGGCAGAGAGGCAGGCAGAGACAGAGAGAGGAGGAAGCAGGCTCCCTGCTGAGCAGAGAGCCCGATGCGGGACTCGATCCCAGGACCCTGAGATCATGACCTGAGCCTAAGGCAGCGGCCTAACCCACTGAGCCACCCAGGCGCCCCGGGAGTATAATAATTCTTGAATTTTAATACGTAACAACAGATTTGGGGATATATAGGGAAAAACTAAGAACAAAAATCATAACTTCTACCTTGGACGACAAATGGAAAATAATTTCAACACCCTTATTTTAAGATTACATAGACAAATGGTCATCATATTGGTAAGATATGTAAGACTTGAACAAAATGATCAACTAACTAGATATGCTTGATATTACATTACAGTAACTGAACTAACTGAGGTCAGTCTTTGGTGAATCACAGAAACAGGTGGAGTTGTCAAACAAAGGAATCTTTGTTTACAACATACAAGGAGTTCACAGGGAATAAGTTCCAAAGCCTTGACTGTTTGAACAGGAGAGAGATTTTTATTTAGTATTTAAGATGAATACTCAGAAGGGAGAGTTTTATTATCCCGTGTATGGTTGGTCATAAGGTTGTGGATGCATGCACATCCACATATGTATTTGTGCAATATGTATTGCATGTTCACCTGAATAAAGCTTGTATTCCACCGAGGGCAGAAACTTCAACGTTAGAATAAAGCAGAGGTAACTGTTGGACAAGGGAAAGGAACTCTGCAGGCTTCAAGAGCAGATAGAAACTAGATGGGGTCTTGGGCTCATTTTCTGGGACAAGGAATGAAAGGCCTTGATTGCTTTTGAAATAGCACTAGGAGTTTTACCACTGATTTATTGTCTCAATAGCTTAGGCTATTTCCTGGTCTGGTGGTGACTGTTAGTTTTCCCATTGCCTTGTTCCCTCAAAATCCTTAGGAGTGAGGTTTTTGCATTTCTTTGTAAGAACCTCCCAGGAATTTTTGGAATAAGTGTGCTGGGGCAAGTACACAGGTGGGGTATAGATCATTGAAAATAGCTGGGGACAAAAAATGACTTTTCTTATGTCAGGAAAACTATATCTCTTCTTTAATTTTCTAGGAACCTCTAACTCTTTCTGCTGATGTTACCAGCAGGCATCTGAGATATTACTGATTGTTCTCTTGAACCTAAGGAAAAGGAAATGTAGAAAGCAAAAGACAAAACTTTAAAATCTATCCTGCAACTCATCAATGCACTGCAGCCACCTCTCTGTCTTTCCCTTTCTCTTTTTCTCTCTTTCTCTTTCTCTCTCACTTTCTCTCTCACATACGCACAACACACGCAAATCGACTTAAAGCAATTTTTAATTTTCCCTATTCCATTTTAATATACTTGAGGCATGATCATTTTCTTAGTAAATACAAGAAAAAAAAATCTAGGATTCCATCATTCTGTGTGATTAAAGTATTGAGGAATTTACTTCCAATAGCACTTATAAAAACATATTTTATTTAAGGAATATTATATAATCAGGTGCCTGCATTTTTCTTATTCTCTCACTAGTGTTATTTGGCAATTAATATTTTGTCAATCAATATTCCCCTATACCTGAATGTGTGGGCAGTGAGAGATGAGTTAGAGGCAAGGATGGTGAACACTCCCAACAACTGCAGACTACATATATCTTAAACCATGATTTTCTTTGCAAAGGTCAACATTGATAATGTTCTAGTCATACCTCCGTGTACCAGGAAAGAAGTAGCATATTTCTTGAAAGACACAGCTATCAAAGCTCCATTGAGAATCCGTAAAGATGGAGAAGGGATTTGCAAATTAAATATCTGATAATGGACATCTACTCTGATTATTTAAAAATGAATAAAAATAAAAAACCTTACTAATAACCAAACAGAGTATCCAATTTTACATGTGAAGGAAATAATGGAAGAGACATGTCACCAAAAGTATATGGATGGCTTATAAGCACATGGCCAATTTCTCAACATTTAAACATTAAAGAAATAAAAATTAAAATCATAATGAGACATGCTTACATATCTATTAGAATGGCTAAAATTATAAAGGCTAATTGTACTTGGTCTGAGCTAGATTGAGAAGAAACAAAAAATCTAAACTGTTGTTGGCATATATCATGATACAACCACTTTGGAAAATAGTTTCAAAATTTTTTTAAATGAAAAATATGTTGCAGTTACACAAATAGCCATTTTATTCTAGGCATTTCACCAAGAGAAACAATCCCTATGTTCATACAAGGACTTGTATGTGAATTTCATAGCAGCTTTATTTTTAAGAATTGAAAACAGTGGAAATGTTCATCAATGTCCATCAATAGAGCAAAGACAATTGGAGATTCTCAAAGTAATGATGCCGAGAAAAGAAAATCCAGGCCATGAATAGTATATACTGTGTGATTCCATGACTACAAAAAATCTAGAAAATACAAATTTATATATAGTCACAGTCATCAAATATATGGTGTGATTTTAGTGCCTTCTTCTGTGCTCCCATAGCTTCCTACACTTGGATCTCCGAGCATTTGTTACACCATGTGAAAATATGAACTCTTTCTCTTTATTCTGTCTTACTAGAATAAGAATCCTTGAAATTTTATGGACATTTGAACTCTCAGTTATTAGCAAAAATTCTATCACACAGTAAGTTTCCAAATATAAAAGCCAGAGTTTTACAATGACTTCGAAGCTTTTACATGATCTAGCCACTCATTTAACCTCTGTGACCTCTTTCCCTGCTACTCTTCAGTCACTCACAGTGGCCTCCTTGCTATTCCTCAGATATGCCAGGCATGATCCAACCTTATGGCCTTCAAGATAGCCAATTCCTTTGTCTGGAGTGACCTTATTGCTGATAGTTCTGCGCAAATTCATCACCTTTCCATACATTTGTTCAATTGTCAGCTTCATTGTAACTACCCTGATCTTTCTATTAAAAATTTTAACTCCCCATCCCCTGCCTAGCAACCTTGATTTTTCTCACCCTGATCGAATTTTTCTTTTTCCCCATTGTACTCTTCCTTTTTGAATGCACTATGCCATTTTTATTAAGGTTTATAGCTTTGAATTGTCTCACCCATTAAAATAAAAGTTCTACAAAGCCAAGTATTTCATTTACCAGTGTAGTCTGAAGTAATATCTGCCATATAATAGTTCAGTAGACAACTGGTAAATTTCAAAATAAATCAATGTTGAGAGTATACTGAATTTCATAAGTCATTTCAATATTTTTTTCCAAAAAATAAACTACATAAAACATACTTTAAATTTACTTTCAAAATATTTTATAGCATATAATGGACAATATACATAAGCCTAAAGAAACAATCCTATAATTAACCATTTCATACCTACTTAAAAACTGCATAATACCACACTCTTAGATCCTCTTTGAATGCTCTAAAATAACCCTTCAAATGAAATACATTTTAAAAACTCACAGATTTTTTGGCAAATAATTTAATAAAATAAAAGTTTCATTCATCTATGTAGATCAAAATAAATGTTTTTAATAAGCATGAAATTATAACTCTGAAGTGTGCTAAAATGAAACCACCTGCTAAGGGTGAGAGAACAAAAATAAACATCCTTTTTCCAAATAAGAGGAATTTATTACCTTTGAATCAAAGCATGTGGATTTGTTTTAACTGGCAATAAAGCAATATGGAGACACAAACCATAGAAAGTCATATTTTAGATTTCTAAAAGACTTCTAAGTGAAGAGTATACATTTTTTAATTGCTACATAATGCTACATAATGACAAGATGACAGGTTGTGACAAATAGCATTTTAAAAGCTCTACTCATAATGGAATGAAAGATGTCATTTCCCTATAATTTTATATATGTCTTTAATTTACTATATCTGGATCAACATATTACCAAACAGATGTTCATCAAAGACTAAATCATTTTTAATGGAACATAATAATTTGAACCTACATCTATTAATCATTTTTTTCGATCTAACATTTATAGTCTCGCTAAACATTTTATCAGTTGTTGACAAAATTCAAAATAAATAGGATAAAAAGTCGTGTTTGGAAAAGTAGATTTTTTTTCAAATTTGCATTTAAATGAAAATATTTGCTGATATTTTTAAAACTTTAAAAGTAATTTTATATATATATCTGACCTATCAGATGATATAAAATTTTTGGAGAAAATATGACATATTTTTTGATCTTGGTTGAAGGTATTAATAAAGAGCAACTGTTTGTATTATTTGTATTGTGATATCTTAGTTAATAAACATGGATAACTGGTATAAAATATGTTTTTTTAAAAATTTTATTTATTTACTTGACAGAGATCATAGGAAGGCAGAGAGGCAGCCAGAGAGAGAGGAATGGAAGCATGCTCCCAGCTGAGAAGAGAGCCCACTGTAGGACTCAATCCCAGGAACCTGGAATCATGACCTGAGCCGAAGGAAGAGATTTTAACCCACTGAGCCACCCAGGTGCCCTAAAATATGTTTTTTTTTTTTAATATAGAAGTATAGTTCTTGCCAAAATATGGAACTAGCTGGAACTGAATGCCTCCTTCAAAGTCAGCTCTGGAGAAATTATGCCAGTGTAATATGGAACTATTTCAGATATTAACCAAAAAGAAAGAAATGATGATAAATTCCTTAAAAGACTCAAAGTTGCCCTTGACTGGTATGTTTCAAGCTCTATTCCTGGTTTGAAGACAGGTTTTAACAGGCCTGTCACTGTAGAAATCCACTAGATGTTTAGAGGCTATCAGAACTTTACAAAAACCTTCAAGGGGTAAAGACTTGAAAATTCTTTAGAGAGATTAGCTCCCTAAGGCATTATTCCTCCACACATTTTCCTCCAATCAATTAAGACTGATGGATGAGGGGCACCTGAGTGGCTCTCTCATCACGTGGGTGGTGGGTTAAGCCTCTGCCTTCATCTCAAGTCATGGTCTCTGGGTCCTGGGATCCAGCCCCACATCGGGCTCTGCTCAAAAAGAAGCCTGCTTCCCTCCCTGCTTGCCTGCCTCTCTGCTTACTTGTGATCTCTCTCTCTCTCTCTTTCTCTCTCTCTGTGTCCAATAAATAAATAAAATCTTTTAAAAAAAGCTGATGGATGATAAATTATGAAAACTGCTCCCTCCAAATGATGCTTCTTCATAAGGATTTAAGAATTTAAAATTGTAAGAATTTAAAATTGAAACTTGATCATAGGATTTATCTTATAGAATAAAATCAAGTGAAGGCAGTTATTATTAGTTCTGAAGTATTGGTGATTCTGAATTCTTGGCCTCATTAGTAAATTTATTTTTAAATTCTCCCATGGAGTGGTGATTGGCCTTCAGTCTTTCATTGATATACATCATTGGGTCAAATGAGATGTGTGTGCCCAGAACTATATATAATCTTTTTTGTATTTCACTGGAGATGGCATTTCTGAGTTTTGTTCAATTGAATTTGGACAGATGTTTTAATAGTCACTTCTAGAGTTGGCCCTGGAGAATATCTTCCTTTTTTTCTCTTCCCGATTCTCTGAAAAACCCTGACTAATTCACATTATCACAGTAATATCACATTTCAAGTTTTTCCAAACACTAAAGCTGCAAAATAGAAGGAAGCTACTCAGAATGGAATACTATTATGAATGATTGAGAAAGAAAACATTATTATAATTAAGCTACCAGGTTTCAATGTATTTTATTGTTGCTTAGAAAATCCTAGCATACCCAGACTTTACAGAGATTTGATGATCCTAAGAAGAGCTGAACTCATGGACCAAAATAACTATGCACATAAAAAGTACAATTACTTACCTAAAAAATATGATGTGGTTAACTTTATATGCCAATCCAAGTATTATTGGAACAGGAATTAAAAAAATAGCTTAGGGGCGCCTAGGTGGCACAGTGGATTAAGCCACTGCCTTCAGCTCAGGTCATAATCTCAGGGTCCTGGGATCAAGTCCTGCATCAGGCTCTCTGCTCAGCAGGGAGTCTGCTTCCCTCTCTCTCTCTCTGCCTGCCCTCTGTCTACTTGTGATCTCTCTCTGTCAAATAAATAAATAAATAAAATCTTAAAAAAAAAAAAGAATGACTGTACTTTTAAAAAATAGCTTAAAAGGAGCGCCTGGGTGGCTCAGTGGGTTAAGCCGCTGCCTTCCGTTCAGGTCATGATCTCAGGGTCCTGGGATCAAGCCCCACATCGGGCTTTCTGCTCAGCAGGTAGCCTGCTTCTCTTCCTCTCTCTCTGCCCACCTCTCTGCCTACTTGTGATCTCTCACTGTCAAATAAATAAATAAAATATTTTTAAAAATAGCTTAAAAGTATATGATAAAATAATGATATACATATACAAGGAAAAGAAAGATACTATACTGTGAATATAAATTAAGTGAAAATTGTTGAAATAAAGAATACAATAAATAAAGACTAAGATGAATATAGCTGTAAAATGAATAAATGAGTTGGGAAAAACAAACAAATTAATGACTTCTGCCCAAATACAGCAGAAGAGAAAAAAAAAATAAAGAAAATATTTAAATAAGTACTGAGATAAATTTGGGAGAATTAAAGAAAGATAAAAGATACCAGACTTAAAATGATGCCAAACATGAGATATCAGAAACAAAACAAAACAAAAACTACACACACTAAAAACCACTCGTATACATTATGGTGAGTTTTAAGAATATCAAAAACAGAGAAGAGCATAAATGATGCCCAAGAGAAGAACAGATCATCTAAAATGTACAAGAATAATACTGACAGCACAATTCTCAATAGTAATAGCATATAAAGAGACAGCTGGGAGTTTTTATAGATGGAAAAGATATTTGAAACTAGGTATTATACATCAATCCAAATTATTGATTAAATTTGAGAGCACAGTAAAAATACAATGAAGCATGTTAGGTCTTAGAACATTTATCACACAGAGACACACATTTTGGAAAACTTCCTTGGAAGACAGCTCAATTTAGATCGAGAAAACAGAATTATGTACTCAAAGGCACATTTTGAAGGAAGGATTGAATATAGTCTGCACTGCAAATATTCTTTAATCGTATGTTCTGAATTTCCTAAATTTAAGAAGTATTTGTTCAAATATTTATCTTTAAATAAATCCTAGGAGACTTTTTCTTGGATTCTGGAAAATCAGTCCATTTGGATACAAATCTTTTTGTCACTGATGGAAATTTTGATAGCCCTTAACTGTGGAATGCCTAATGTATTGTTAAAGCAATTGTGATTTGCCAATACATGGGTGATGTGTGTGTGTTGTGTGTGTTTATTTTTATTTTTGATGGTTTAACTCTTCTATGAGATTTTTAAGTAGACATGATTTTAATAAATTATGATTTGTTGAAATTTATCTGAGGTCATATATAATAAAATGAAATTTGTGTGAACTAAAGAAGTGCATCTCCATTTTTTTTGTTTTAAGAGTAGACTGGTCTTTAAAAATTGTCCAAAGAAGTACATTATATTCATTATTAAATTTGATAATATACAATAAAGTATTTATGGTCATACTGGACCATATCAAATTCTACTATTAATTCATATTCATAATAACCATAAGAGGAAAAAGGGATATTTTTCAAAATAATAAAAAATTAGCGTATTTTTCAGAATATGATATAGTGTTATTCACTGAACTGAGGGAACAAATGTCAAAGTCTAACACAGTTTACAGAATGTTTTAACATAAATTGAAATTTAAATCTGACCAAATTTCACAGTTTTAAGTAAAATGATAGCACTTTATATTCTTGAAAAGTGGTAAGTGACCCAAAACATGGCTTAGAAAAACAAATTTAACACTACACTAGTCTGAGATGGTTAAGTTATGGTACAACTTGCCATTGTGTATCATCAAATGGTATATTTTTTTCTTTTGGGCTTGTCATTATATTTTATTTTAGCCATTCTGGTAAGTGTGTAGTGATATCTCAGTGTCATTTTAATTGCATTTCCTTGATGTCTAATTATGTCAAAATATATTACTTTGATGTTTAATGCTCTGAACTTTCTCAGTTCAAGACCATGAAGCCACTTAGGAAAAATACAGTTGCAGAGGCACTCATAGACCAACTCTTATTTCGAAATAAGAAGAAACATTACTACCCATTCCAACAAAAAATAGATTTGTTATGCAGCAGGGATTTTATAAATTACCTGACACAACTTATATAGTAAGATGAAATGGGACAGGCGGCTTCTTGCAGCTATATACAACATCATTTTAATTTCAATTTTCAGTATAATTTTTCCAAGGTATACACAGAATATATATTTAATGTAAATTGTGAACATTTTAAACTCTGTATATGGAAATTAGTCAATTTTAAGTTTATAACAATCAAAATTAACGGAAGTTTATTTTAAATTAGTTAGCTTTCTCTGCATTGCAAGACAGAATAATCAAGAATTGGTAAGAAAAAAGTAATCTCTGTAAAATTACCGGGGGTGCATTATAAAGTGTTCGGTAACCGATCAAACTCACAATTTGGATTGAATGGCAAGTGATTTTTAAAATCTGGAACTCATTGTCAATTTTTTTTTCTTCATTGTGTCTTAATAAATTACTGTGTTCATTTGCATGGAAGTGAAGAAAAATGCATGACATTTCATCTCAACACTAACACCTTTAACTGGCAACTCTGAATGTACTTTACAGCAGTGTAACAAAGTAAAGATCAATGATGTTTCATGAAATATCTGTTATAATTCTCAAGGAGATAGGGAGTTTGTGCAAAAATGCAAATCACTTTGCGACTAAACACATTGTTTATTTCAGCTAATTTTAAGAAAATATGCTGAGAATCTCTCAAAAAAGGAAGCAATGATTTAGGTTTGCCTTCAAAATCCTTATCTAATCCTGAACCAACAGCACATAGTTCAAAGAGCAACTAATTTGAGTAGCTCCAATTTACACATTTCCTAACAATGCTTAATTTAGTGGAATTTCTGTCCAATTATGGTAATTTGATGTAATGAAAGACAAAAGTTCAAAAAGATCATCCTTAATTTATATAGATGCCAAACTCTGCATTTTCTGAATGACGCCCAGGAACGTATTTTCAAAAACAAACAAACAATGCCAGAACCACTATTAGGTCATCTCTAGGCAGAAAGTGACTCAGAGCTTACATTACTCTCTCCCTGAAAGTATACTGTAGGCACTGAAACTACTACCCTGAGTCTGTGCTATCAAATTCCTTAAGTTAGAAAGTTTTAAAACCCGTCTGTGTGGGAGTATTTCATTTACAGATAGAGATTTGGTTGTTTATACATTTTCATACTTGATTTTTAGGGTGTAATAACTATGTTTTAAAATTCATGGTGGTTTTGAATACTGTTGGATAATTGAGCTAAAATGGTATATCCATTCCTCCTAGGAAACAGAAATTATAGAAAGGTAGTGCTTTTCAAATCTGACATCTTTGAGTCATTGCAGTTTCATATAAATGCAATAGGAAAAGTGTCATTCATGTTTATGATATTTTCTATAAATAAATTAGAATGTACTGGAGGCCTGATATAAAGTGGGATGCCTAAACTTCAGTAAGATCTTGTTTTCAATTCAAAATAAATTTTATTTTTTATTTTTTTATAATGTCCCTCAATTTCAGATAAGCACCCCCATAAGGTCCACTCCGTTTTTTTTAAGATTTTATTTATTTTATTTGACAGATAGAGATCACAAGTAGGCAGAGAGGCAGGCAGAGAGAGAGGGAAGAGGAAGCAGGCTCCCTGCTAGGCAGAGAGCCCGATGCGGGGCTCGATCCCAGGACCCTGGGATCATGACCTGAGCCAAAGGCAGAGGCTTTAACCCACTGAGCCACCCAGGTGCCCCCAAAATAAATTTTAAATTGAATTATGCACCTCTAAGTTCAGAGACAATAAACATCAACCAACACAATTAATAAGTTCTATTTCTTGAAATTTCGGGAACATTGATAGTCTCATCTCCTGGAAGAACAACAGCTAATATTTTTGGTCATGGATTCTTGCTAAAATATCACTTTCCCAAAGAAAATTAATGTTGTGAATTTTTATTGATTGTTATTGATCATGAAGAATATAACAACCACGATAAAAAGAGTAGGAAAAACATGATATCTCATCTGTAAGGGCATGTGGAAAGTAGGAAATGCTAATAAAAATAACTACCATTATTTCCTAAGTTAACATAATATAACAGAACAAAAATATTTCAAAACAATGTTTTCTTTTTTTTAAGATTTTGTTTATTTATTTGACAGAGAGAGATCACAAGTAGGCAGAGAGGCAGGCAGAAAGAGAGGAGGAAGCAGGCACCCTGCTGAGCAGAGAGCCCAATGTGGGACTCGATCCCAGGACTCTGAGATTATGACCTGAGCCAAAGGCAGCGGCTTAACCCACTGAGCCACCCAGGCGCCCCCATAACAATATTTTCTAGGCTCATTCTGATAACTCTTTTCTACATTCAAATTTAAAGGTTGAGGCATGTGATATATATTACACAAAAAACATCCCAAGGAATTCGTTAAAAAAAAACTTTAATAAAGAACAAATCCAAAGGAATTTCTTTTCTAATATAATTAACAAATTATGAATTGACTTACCTATTTCATCACAGTGTATCAGGCACCAATAATATTTTTTAATCGTCACACCTGATGCAATAGTTATCATCTTTCAGACATACTGATCACGAACAAGCAAATAAACAAGAGCACCGTAGCTTAAGATCTACCTGCATAAATATAGGCTACTTCAGACAATCTCTTCACCACAACATAGAAATGAATAGAAATCATACATGCTCTGTATGGACATACAGATGAGATAGAAGGGGATGGATGTTAATATATGCAGAATCTTTATTAATTACATTGTAAACCATAATATGGAAAAACAGAATACAATTTTAGAAATACCCAGGTCACCATCATTGTTTTATTTTTATATGTGTAGATAAGGAGTTTAATAAACAATCCATGACTATTCAACTCTTTATATTTTGAAAATTTTAGTAAAAGTAACAAACCTACCACCTAGAAAATTATACTTATCTGCAACATACAGCTTTGCCAGCATGGTAGAGGAAAAGCAAAACAAAATAAGTAAGAAAAGTTTAACATTTCACAAGAGATTTGCTTTTATTTTTTATTTATTATTTTTTATTTTTCATTAATTATTTACTTCTATTTTCTACTTTATTTTAATGAAAATGTCATGACCATAACATAAGAGCAGAATTAAACCAACATGAGAAATTATTTTTTCATAAGTTAAAATAAACTAGCTTGGTGATTAATTCAAAATTATATTACAAATTTCAGTGTTCTTGAAGTAAGTATCACTGCATAAACAAATGAGTCAGGAGTCATAAACTAATGATGATTCTAAATGTTATTTAGAGAGACATTCTGTACTTAATATATTTCAAATATTCTACACAAGGCAAAGTGGATCCAAGTAATCTGTAGGCAAAATAAGATTTTAGAGAAGTATATATTTCCAGCAGTATTTATAAAATATTACCTTTATGTAAGGCATCATCCTGGACTTTGTGGAAAACACACAAAGGAGTAAGAAGTGGCCCTTCAAGAAACATATACAATATCAAGGTTTAACATGAAGCAGCATGTCTTCTCTAATTAAAAAAAAAAAAAAAAAACATTGTACCAACTGACTTTACTGAAACTTTATATTTATTGCTCTCATTTTAGGTCATAGTGTCCTTCTGCATGCAGGCTGCTATAACGGACATGATATAGACTTAATAGCTTATAAAGAACAGGAATTTATTTCTCACAGTTCTAGAACGGAGAAGTTCAAGATTAAGGAATGGGCAGATCCAGGGAGAGCCCACTTCCTCATAGATGGCTATCTTCTCACTGTAAACGTACATGATGAATGAATCAAGAGAACTCTCTGGGGTCTCCTTTAAAAGGACTGTAATCCCACTTATGACCTAATCACCTCCCAAAGGCCCCTAAGTTTTAATACTATCACTTCCAGAGTTAGATTCCATAATATGATTTTGGGAGACATAAACATTCACACCATAGTATATATAAACAAAAAAAGACACAAAAACAACAAACAAAAAAATTATTTTAACTACCTATTATTTTCAACTACATAAACTTTTAATTTGTTTCTATATAATATTAAATAACTCATTTGAGTGATTCACTTATATCCAATGCATCTGAGTGCAATTAAATTTGCTTACCCAGCATATCCAGAAGCATATTTCTTCAGACTATCCCATTCCCCACCTTACAGGATTTACCACAATTAGAAGACATGGGATAGAGGATAGATAGATAGATGTATACATAAACACACTTGTACATACACATATGCATATTTTTTCCTGTTAATGATACTCATGCAAATAAAATTTAAGCACAAGAAACCTGTCTTGTGTGTTACTTAATATCCAGTTCTTAGTCAACATCCAAAAACAAATAATCCAATAAAACCATGGATAGAAGACATGAACAAGTGTTTCCCCAAAGCACACATTCAAATGTTCAGTAGATACATGAAAAGATGTCCATCATCATGTATCATCAGGAAATTGCAAAGCAAAACTAGAAAGAGATACCACCTCACACCTGTCAGAATGGCTAAAATCAACACTACAAGAAACAAAAGGTGTTGGAGAGGATGTGAAAAAGTAACACTTGTGGGGGCTGCCTGGGTGGCTCAGTGGGTTAAGCCTCTGCCTTCAGCTCAGGTCATGATCTCAGGGTCCTGGGATCAAGTCCCACATCGGGCTCTCTGCCAGGCATGGAGCCTGCTCCCTCCTCTCTCTCTCTCTACTTGTGATCTCTCTCTGTCAAATGAATAAAATCTTAAAAAAAAAAGTAACAATTGTGAACTGTTGGTGGTGATGCAAACTGATACAGCCATATTTGAAAACAGTATGGAATTTCCATAAAATTTAAAAATAGAAGTCCTTTGTGATCCAACAATCCTGTTGGTGTGTATTTACCCAATGAATATAAGAAAACTTATTCAAAGGGATTCTAGCACCCCTATGTTTATAGCAGCATTATTTATAAAGCTAAGATATGGAAAGCGCCCAAGTATCCATCAATTGATGAATAAATAAAGAATAAGTGGTATGTATATACAATGGAATATTATTCTGCCATAAAAAAGACTGAAATCTTGCCATTTGCAATAACATGGTTGGAACTAGACAGTATAATGCTAAAAGTGAAATAAGTCAGTCAGAGAAAGACAAATACCTTTACTCATATATGGAATAAAAGAAACAAAACAAACAAGCAAAGGGGAAATAATAAGACATAGAAAGAGAAACAAAGCAAGAAACAGACATTTCATTACAGAGAACAAACTGATGGTTACTTGACGGGATCTGAAAGGAGTGATGGATTAAATAAGTGATGGGGGTTAATTAGAGCACTTGTCATGATGAGCACTGAGTGCTATATGTTATATTGTACACATGAAACTAATACAACCATATATGTTAACTAACTGGATTTCAAATGAAAATTTTTTAAAATCCCAGTTTTTAGCTCACATTCTGGCTTACAAAAGGGATTTAGTCAGGAATTTGGAGATTAGTTAATGAACAAAAAAGGGGTGAACAGGCAGTTGTTAGATAAAATTACTATCCTTTCTGGCATTATCTTATACCTTTTATCTAGAAGTATTTTTAGCACTTTAGACTCTTCCTATTTTATTTTGAGTCATTAAACAAAAATTTCCTCAAAGGACCTTAGACTCCATCCAATTTGAGCAACAGTGTGAGAGAGGAAATGGTGTCAGGAGGAAAAAAAAAAAAAAAAGATGAATCTACTTTTGTTTACTAGTGAATGCATAGTTCTTCCACAGAAGAAGC
This sequence comes from Mustela nivalis, assembly GCF_964662115.1. Taxonomy (NCBI): domain Eukaryota; kingdom Metazoa; phylum Chordata; class Mammalia; order Carnivora; family Mustelidae; genus Mustela; species Mustela nivalis. The sequence continues at coordinate 332,510 of NW_028136062.1, read as the reverse complement.
TCTAAATGGAAAGGGCTCCAGCTTTATATGTGTTCAGTCATATGTTCAGAAGTAGGTAACACTATCAAAAAATATAAAGCATCTGAGATTATTTTCCCTTATTTGAAAGCTGGTGTATGAGTCTGCCGTAGTTTCTTGGGTGTTGATAGAAGACACAGACTCATGGTTCAGAAATAATATAGTTTATTATTCACAGCAATAGAGGTAGCCAGAATATTAACAGTATTTGTGTGTGTGTGTGTATTTGTGTGTGTGTGTGTGTGTGTGTGTGTGTAGGGGTGGGAGTTATATATCAGTTCTGAGCCTCAGTTCCCACAAGAAGAATCAAAACAGAGGCAGATAATATTTGCAAACACAACAGGTTAAGTTAAAAAAAAAGATACTATTTCTGTCTCCCAAGACTATTCAATACAACCATCTTCAAAGGATGGCCTAGAACAAATAATAAATGCAGAAATGTAAGCAACCAATTGAAAAGTGTCTCCCAAGAAACATACTTTGAGAGTATTCATTTGACAAAAATACTATAGGATATTACATGGATCAGGTGCATTGAATACTGGAAGGTTAAAATTACAAGGGACCAAATATTTTTAAGCAGTTCTGGCATCCAGTAGAGTTCAAATAGGTTTTATAAGATTGAGGAAAGAAGCCATCAAAACCTGGGCCCAGGGGCCCCTGGGTAGCTCAGTGGGTTAAGCCTCTGCCTTCGGCTCAGGCCATGATCTCAGGATCCTGGGATCAAGCTCTGCATCAGGCTCTCTGTTCAGCAGGGAGCCTGCTTCCCCCCCCCCTGCCTCTTTGCCTACTTGTGGTCTCTGCCTGTCAAATAAATAAATAAAATCTTAAAACAAAACAAAACAAAAATCCTGGGCCCAATTTTCCCAAAAGTATGATTCTGATTCTAGTCTCTATGATGTTATCCCTTGAAGACAATGCCTCTAATTGAGTTGAATTAGTTTACTAAAGAGCATACCCCCATTTGTTGTAGGAGATGAACAATATGCAAGAGGCAAAATGCCACATGGAAGCCACCTGGTCTTCAGTGGAATATAGAATCAGTTCCTTTGGGATGAATTTGTTCCACATTTGACTTCCCACTTAAGGGAAAATAAGAGTGCCTTCTAATAGATTTTAAATAGGAAATGACAACGGAAGCTTATACAAGATTATAAAATGGGAAATTTCATTTAGATAAGCAATCATTTCAAAGTCATCTTCTTAATATTACAGACTCTTCACATAATCATAATTTTATTTTGGTATTATATGGTAATTTCAAATATAGTAAATATAAAGAATTTACCTCTGTAATTATAGCGAGTCTGGTCATAGTTTAATGGCAACAAATCTTCAATTTAGAAGTATGGTCTACCAATTATTAATACATTTGGAAATGGTGTGTCATCTTCACTCCACTTGTCTCACTAAAACAGTGAGCCAAAAAAAGTAGGTCCAAGCTGTTTACTATGGTCAAAATGGGTTGCTTTTGCACTTGGTAAAGAAGCAGTCATATTTTGGAAGAAGAAACTGAGGCTATTAATATTTTCAACTTATTTTCAGAAAAGGAAAGAAAGGATAATCTAAGCTAAAGCCAAAATCTTACACAAGGTGGCAGGAGAATGATCTTTTCCCAGATAAAGGGTTTTTCATCTTAGCCATGTTAGGAGGAAGAAGAGATGAGACATTGTGGACTTGACTAACGTTTGTACACTGTTCAAAAAGTTTTCAAAATAATGTGTATTATTTTTCTTCTTTTAGTTGAGACAAAAACAAACAAACAAACAAAAAACACTAATGAGCTTACTCTTAAAAGGAGGTAAACAAGAAACTAGCAAAGATTGAGTGTTAGGTATTGTCCCCCTCCTTTTCTTTTTAATTATGTTATGTTAGTTACCATACAATACATCATTAGTTTTTGACGTAGTGTTCCATGATTCATTGTTTGTGTAAAACACCCAATGCCCCATGCAATATGTGCACTCCTTAGTACCCATCACCATGCTCACCCATCCCCACATCCTTCTCATCTTTAAAACCCTCAGTTTGTTTCTTGGAGTCCATAGTTTTTCATGTTTCATTTCCCCTTCCAATCCCCCCACTTCATTTTTCCTTTCCTTCTCCTAATGTCCTCCATGCTATTCCTTAGGTTCCACAAATAAGTGAAACCATATGATGATTGACTTTCACTGCTTGACTTATTTCACTTAACATAATCTCCTACATTCCCATCCATGTTGATGCAAAAGTTGGGTATTCATCCTTTCTGATGGCTGAGTGATATTCCATTGTATCCATAAATCACATCTTCTTTATCCGTTTGTCTGTTGAAGGGGATCTTGGCTCTTTCAACAGAATGGCTATAGTGGACATTGCTGCTATGAACACTGGGGTGCATATGGCCCTTCTTTCCAGTAAAATAGAGCTAGCCTATGACCCAGCGATTGCACTACTGAGTATTGACCTCAAAGATACAGATGCAGTGAAAAGAATTAGGTATTGTTAAAGCACAAATGCAGGGGATAGAAGTTATGGTACAGAAGAGGGAAGGGCAACCATATGGCAGAGTAGAATAAAGTAGCTCAGGAAGAAATTAGTCATATCCAGATATTGTAAGGCATGTGGGGTTGGCAGGGAGAGCATGAGAAATCATGAGAGAAGAGAGAGAAAATGGACCAGGCAGGAGAGGTTTATAACATTTTAACATCTAAGGTAAGCATATGCAAAGCAGAATAGGGAAAGAAATAAAAGTTCTTATAAGAATCAATACATAAGGAATAACGTGGAGGACACTGGGAGATGGAGAGAAGTGTGCTGGGGGAAATCGGAGGGAGAGACAAACCATGAGAGACTGTGGACTCTGAGAAACAAACTGAGGGTTTTGAAGAGGAGGGTGGCAGGTGGTTGGGTGAGCCCAGTGGTGGGTATTAAGGAGGGAATTTATTACATGAAGCACTGGGTGTGGTGCATAAACAATGAATTTTGGATCCCTGAAAATAAACTAAAAGAAAAAAAAGACTGACTACAGACATGGACCTCAGTGTAACACAGATATGGAACTCACTGTAATACCAGCCACTTCCCACCGACACACACAGACTATGATAATAATAAATAATAATGCAATTAAGAAAATTGCCTGCCAAATAATTTTTCCTCTTTTTTATTTTTATGATTATTATTTTTATTTTATTTTTAAAGTTTTTATTTAAATTCCAGTTAGTTAAAATAAGGTTAATATTAGTTTCAGGTGTACAATATAGTGATCAACACTGCCATACAATGGCTTAAATAAAAAAATGAAAAAAATTTTTTTAAAGATTTTATTTTTAAATAAAACCTCTACACCCAAGGTGGATTTCAAACGTACAACTCCAAGATCAAGATTTATATATTTTACTGACTGTTCCAGCCAGGAACCACAACAAATAAAAATTTTATAAAATTGTTGAGTTTGTGGGAGTCTCATTTGCTTAGTCAGTTAAGTGTCTGCCTTTGGTTCAGATCAGGATCTCAAGAGTCCTGGGATCGAGCCCCATATTGCTCATGCTCTCTCTCTCTCTCTCTCTCTGGCTTTTGCTCTTAAATAAATAAATAAAATATTTTTAAAAAAATTGTTGAATTTGTTTAACTAGTTTTAAACTAGTAGACAGAGATGAAGATAAAGTATGATGTCATGGCACGGAATAATACAACTTACACTTTTTAAAAAAAAATGTGCAATGCAAGTTACCTCACTTCTTTTATCACCACACTGGGACTTTCCCTACTGAGTTGTTGTAATGTAAGGACCTATTTTATATTTTTATATTTTAGCAAGAGGCTTTCATTGAGGTTAACCCTTAAACTGTCCTTGCTCCCCTTCCCCCAGGGGATTCACTTAAAAACAAGTCCTGGAAATCAGCTCCAGGTAACAAAGCCCATATACAAGGGTGGGTCAGGCCAGGTGGAGACATCAATGAGCGGAGGGGGGGCGGTGTTTGCATATTGTCTCCCTAGATACTAATGAGTATGCCCCACTCCTCTGCTCTTTGGAAACCTTTTTGGCACTAATCCTAATCAAGGTGTAATAGGCTGGGTCAAATGTCTATACTAGGGTAAATTGAACCTCAATTGGTCACCTAGCCTCACTGTGGAGTTTCCTGTGTGTGTTAAAATCTCATTGGTCACCTGTGCGTGGCCAGGCCTGACTGCATGGCCTTTGCCCTTAAAAGCTAGACTGTGAAACAGCAAAGGGTTGCCTTCTCTCATAAGAGGTGTGGCCCCAAACGTTCGGTTAGATTCTTGATGCTTGGCATGAAATAAAGCTTTGCTTGACCTTTGCTTTACATCAGTCTCGCTCCTTTAATCATAGACCCATTATTGGGGCATAACAGTATTAATCTTAAAGTTATAAGTCCACAATGCATCCATCATCCATTCTACCCCTTAACATTCCCCTTTGGACAGACCCATGATCTAGAACAAGCCTTATTTTATAGTGCCTTGTAGGTGATTTTGGCTGCTGCCTAAATTGCCTACTTTCCTCTCACCATTACCACGGAAATTGGGTCCACTGAAACAAAGGGGTAGTGTAAGAAATTAAGACTTCCATAAATCTCTTTAAATAATAAAGTATAAGATAGTGATACCTTTTTTTCTGCCACATAACCAATTCTTGCAAGAATAAGGTCATATAAAAGAATTTACAACACATGCTAGCATTATCCTACTGGACCCAGATCATTTGTATGTTTCTCTGTCTCTGAGAAATGTAGTTATTTACATGACTGAAACCCGAAAATTGTTTGATATGACCACTAATATCACCTTCTTTTTTTAAAGCCTGTTTAAGGCTTCTGTAATACATAGGTTTTTTAAAAACTTATTAAGCATATTGTATATATCAAACACTTTAAAAATCTCTGCTTTAAAAAAAAAACTCTATCTCAATGGAACTTTGAGTCTGAAAAAGATACAGGCAATATACAAGGCAACAGATAGAATAATTACATATTTGATTATATACTCTGAGGATGTCACATTAAATTGATATGAAAACGATCAGAAGGATCTGGATTTCTTGTCAAAATTTTTTGCCTTACAAAGAAATTGATATTTAGGGAAAGTTGTTACTGAAAGAGGTCCTGTGTCAACCAAAAATGTTAAATCATGATCTCGCTAAATTTTCCAGTTGTGATCATTGCTTTGTTTAGCTGTCTTCTATTAAGACTGAATTTAGTAATTCAGTCTCAGATTTCAGTAAGTCTTTTTTTAAAAGATTTTATTTATTTATTAGAGAGAGAGAGGGAGGGGCAGAGGGAGAGGAAGAACCAGACTCCTTGCTGAGCAGGCAGCTGATGCAGGACTGGATCCTAGTACCCTGGCATCATGACCTAAGCTGAAGGAAGACACTTAACCAACTGAGCCACCCAGGCACTCTAGACTGTAAACTTCTTAAAGGTAAAAAAGTTTATTCTTCTAGTAGTTCCACAGACATTTCTAACATACATAAGAAAGCATGTACTGATGTAAAATGCCAGCAAATCAAATTATTTAAAAAAGAAAGAAAGAAAGAAAAGATATATCTGGATAAAGAGAAAAACAGAAAATCTAATAATACATTGAATTATTAGAGCAAAGAGTGGAGGAAGAGAAAATAAATATGAAATAGAGATTTCCACTAAAAGAAAAAAATTGAATAAGGCAGGAGATTTAGAAAATTATTATGACAGACTTGAGAAAAAAATAAAATAGGAATTTTTAGAAAATAGCAATAAATGAAAAGGTAAATTGTTCCTACCTTTATAATATTAGCTGTTTGTTGTTGTTGTTGTTGCTAATTTACCTATTTAAGCTAATAAACAAAGAAAGGTTTCATTTAGGAATAAGGTTTCTATGTATATATATATATATATTTTTTTTTTCATTTAGGGATAAGGTATATATATATATATATTTTAATTTTAATTGTTAGAAAATGTGTCACAGAAAGTGTTTAAACTTTAAGATACAGATGCAACATGTAATGAACTGCATTGTTTGAACGTCTAATTTGTAAATGCTGTTAGAGGAAACTTGGTGGAAATGTTCCTATGTGCTTGTGTTTCTGGAACTATGTATATTTATTAATAAGGAATAGTTTAAAATTATGAAATGACCAGGAGTGGACAATTTTCCTAATCCTATCAGCTCTTTGCAGCTCTTTTATTAGCCCCCTTCAGGAATATCAGCTTTTTTATCTAATTAAATTTTATATTAATGTGCTTTTGACTTTTGGCCTTTCTCTTCCTTCTGTTCTTTTTTATCCCCTAAATTACATGTTGCTGTTTAACAGCTACTATCAATTCTTTGATATGAATTCTCAACATCAATTTACTAACTCCAGAGATGAAGGAGCATCAATATTTAAAAGCGAAGAATACAAAGCCTTGGGCATCTGGATGGCTCAGTCACTTAAGCATCTGCCTTCGACTCAGGTGGTGATCCCAGGGTCGTGGGATGGAACCCCAGGTTGAACTTTCTGCTCAGCTGGGAGCCTACTTCTCCCTCTCCTTTTGCCTGCAGCTCCCTTTGTTTACGTTCTCCCTCTCTTTGTCAACGAAATAAAATATAATAAAATAATGTAAATAATACATTTATTTATTTATTAAAATGCAATTATTACACAATACATAATGTATTGCATAATTATAATAATGGTTAAATAATTTATTAAATATTTATATTAAATATATCAATTTAATTAAATAAATATTTTTAGAATTTAAAATATTTCAAATTTAGATTATTAAATATTAAATCATTAATTTAATAAATAAATATCTAAACATAATTAAATAAAATAATTTATTTATTAAAATAAATAAAATAATGTTGTCATTATCTCAGCATGTATTTTTAAATAGTCTAAAAAAAAAATCTAATAAAGTCTAAATACATTGAGTTCAGATATTTATACAAGTTAACCCAGACACTCAACCCACAGTTTCAAAACTTTTGTTTTTATCTCCTACTCAAAATACGATTTTAATGTATTTATTTGTAACTTTGACATAGCAAGGAAACTTGGAGGAAAAGGAGACATTTGCTTTTAATATTTGAAAATTATTTTGTTGATTTAAAAAAATAAAAACCTTAACACGTGAGCATTTCTTCTTAAATAACACTGTGAAGTTTCTGAGTCGCATTCTATTAAAAGTGCTGATAAAATGGCCTCAGTTACTCATTTAAATTATCAGCTGAATGGGTAACAAATGAAGTAGAGAGCTTTTTAATTATTTATGAATGTATTGCTTGTGGATGGAGTGCCACATAGAGTTACCTCTCTTTTTGGCTTTGTTTTGTGAGCAGCAGTGGAATCTATGAATGAGATTAAACATAAGGACATTCACAGAAATTCTTAATGAACTTCTGGGGAAGGGCAATAAGTGCAAGGAAAAACTGCAGCAAGACTAATTACAAATTTCAAGTGGTCATCGCTTAATTATAGAAGCTTTTAAGTTCAAGTAATATATCTTTTTCATGAGCCTATCATATTGTATTAATTACCACAAACTGCACTCTTGAACACTTATCTTTTCACATATTTCTTATTCTTAGTACTTAAAATTACCCTTATGATTGATAAGTAAATGGATTTTACAGACAATGCATTTATTTACATAAATAAATAATGCTGTTTATATATATAAAAACAATTGAATATGTGTATGTGTTCAATGAATTTTTTTTCAAATTAACATCTTAATTCTACCACATTAGTTACAAATAGATATAGACTTTATAGATTCATCAAATATTTTATTCTCAAATTTATATGTCCTTTGTGAAGTAAATGAAACTGTATATATTAAATATAATCCTATCACATGTAACAGTTACTAGTGCATCCCAGGACATACATAGGTCAGGTCCTACTCAAGGCATCACGGATAACTGGATTTAACTTTCTATCCTAGGAGTCTTCTGTATATTTCTGTGGCTTTTATACTACAATCAGGAGGAAGAATTCTTTTGCTAAAAGCTTCCAAATGACTATGCGAGTAGATTATTTGTAGACTAGTGATATAATATTATTGTTTAATATGTGAAGCATGATAAAATAAAATGCTATTGCCATATTTAATTTGTTCAGTAAAGCATTCATTTTCTTTTTTTAAAGATTTTATTTATTTATTTGACAGACAGAGATCACAAGTAGACAGAGAGGCAGTCAGAGAGAAAGGAAGGGAAGCAGGGTCCCTGCTGAGCAGAGAGCCTGATGTGGGGCTCTATCCCAGGACTCTGGGATCATGACCTGAGCAGAAGGCAGAGGCTTTAACACACTGAGCCACCCAAGAGCCCCAAGCATTCATTTTCTTTATACAGAAGAGATAGAACAATATTATATAGTAGAAAATACAGTAAATAATCTAGAAACCTTGATCATTTTGTTTTGGCAATTTTAGAACATAAAATTAGCTAAAGCTCAAGTGCAAGTTATATTTGTATCATAGGAGGAAAAGTTAATTAAAAGTTTGTTTATTACCATAGTTTAACACTTCAACGAAATGATAACGAGTCCAAAATCAATGAATATATGAAGTATACAATAAAAACAATAATCTTGAGTGTATGTGACTCACTGTAGGTATTGATAGGCTAGAAATCAAAGGGAAAGTATCTATAGGGTTTGTTCAGTTCCATGCTCATCAGATTAATAGGCTTTCTCATATTGCTTCCTTCACCACATTAATTTGTCTAATGAAGTTTTCAAGAGTTAAAGACAGTGATAGGTTCATGGCTGGAGAGAAGGTACAGAATCTAAGATAGTTCAGCAGTGCTTATTATTTAAGAGAAAGACAGCAGGGGTATATCATGCATCCTGTTTTCACTCCCTTTGTGGAGCACCTACCCTGGAGGTCATGAAATAATAACCAATGACCAAAAAACAATAAAAAAACCCAAACATCCATGTGGAAGTGCCATCCCTGCCTGGAGATGAGTAGACTGCTCAAACAGATCCTGGGCAGGCATCTCAGCCCAGGCCTGTGTTGGGGAAGCTGTTTCCTGGCTTTGGGCGCAATCTGGAAGCCAGCAAACTGACGGGAGAGTGCAGCCAGGGTTAACAGGACTGATGATCTTTTTGCAGCCAGGCCGCGGGTGGACACCCGCTCAAGGAGCCAGGCTAGGAGGCTGCCCAGCGCCAGCGCTGGTCAAGCTTGTAGCCCCCGGGGCTTCCCCCGCGCCCCAGCCAGGGCGGGGCCTCAGGAGGGAGGGGGCGGGGGCAGGGCAGAGAAGGGGCTTTGCTAATTGCCAAAGCGAAAAGGGAGCTCGCGGAGGACTCAGGAGGGAGGGGGGCGGGGGCGGGTGGAGGGCGGCGGGGAGAAGGCGCTTTGCTAATTGCCTAAGCTGGAAGTGAGCTCACAGAGGATGTGGCTGAGAGTCTGGGAGGAGGTGGAGGGGCTGGCGGAGGAGGGGCGGGCAGCGCCGCGGTGCTGTGCTGCGGCCCAGTCGGGACTGCAGGACCCACCGGACTCGCCGCCCGTACGCTCCCATGTGAGGCTCCGCTGTCCCGCTCCTGCTGCCTGCTGCCCCTCCCCGCCCCAAGGCTTCTCCGGACCACCCTCTGCACAGGGGTAAAGTGACACCGCGCCGCGCCCTCACCTGGAGCAGAAAGCGCGGACCCGACCTGGGGGCGAAGAGGGGGGTTGTGGAGGCCCAGCCTCCCGCGAACCCCAGGGCACCGGGACCACCCCGGACGCTGCGCCAAACCCGGGTCCTCATGGGGTCGGGCTGGGGACAGCGCCTTGCGAGGTGCCCCCCGCCAGCAGGCACGCTAGCCCCCATCTTTCCGCAGCCCCATGCGCCCGTGCTGAGGACCCCCTTCCCTCCCCCGCCGTGGCCCCGCTGCTTTTGTTCTGGACTTGGGATCCCAGGTGGAAACTAGTCCCTCAGACCTCCCTGGCAGCAAGGAGGGCAGGGAGGGATTCTTGGTTTCCTGCCCTGGCTCCTCCTCTCTCCCCATTCACAAGCCTTCTGGCTTCCCTTTACTCTCCTCATTGTCAGTTTTCTGAAATGGTTTTCTTCTGCATGTTGACCCAAAGAGCTATTTCATGAATGAATATACACGAAACTGAGTTGGGGCCCACCTGTGAGAGCCCACCTGTAGAGGCCTTTCATTAGAATGGTCTCTGGTTCTAGCCTCAGTTCAGAATACTGCATGTACCTGAGGACCAAGTCCAGATGTTTCTTTCATCTCTGACTTGAATTTGAAATCCTCCTCAGACTTCAGCTTCCAGGATTTCTCCAGTCCTTGCTCTCCCACTGTCTTGGTGGGGATCCGCCATGAGTGTTGAACACAGGAATGAATGAATGATATATACCCCAGACTGCTGGGGCTTTGTCTTCTTTTGCTGAGTTTGGAAAGGCTTGGGAGAGACCCCCTGTATGCAGATAGAGAGCTGCATGCAATTGCTTAGATAAACGTGTTCCCCACTTAACTGCTTGGGCATTGAACATTTCGCCCTTAACCTGTGGCTTGAGCAGTTAGGAGGAGACAATCTGGAGGTGAATCAGAAGATGGCTGAATCCACATGGTGGTGGTCTGGGTTTGGGAGATTTTCCTGTAGATTCAAAGGAAAGATATAAATTCTTCCAGTGGGGAGTGGTAAACTTTTTATCGATGGGAGATGGAAAATAAATGGTCTGGTTAAACTTTCCCGCCCCCTCAAAACCCATTATTTGAAAACACAAAAAGCAAAGTGAAGGGAGAAATCCTCCCACTCCCATTCCCACTCACCTCCATAGCCATCTCCTCTTCCAAGAACCTAACAGACAAGGTGCCAAGAAGTGTTAGGTACCAGCAGTGGTCTCAGATCTCATTCAAGAATCATGGTGAAAGGCTTTCAAATAGATTGTGGGGGAACAGGGGTCCAATTAGGGGGGACAAGTTTAAGGTTTGCCTGGTCCCCTAAAAATTAATGGCACTAGAGAAGATGACCTTTGGGAACTATAGCTTAATGGATACAATGTGTTAAAAGCTTCAGTGAGTCATGGTGGAAAGAGGCTATGAGGGCAGCAAACACAGTCCTAGATGATGTTATTAATAGCATTATAGGCTGTAGATTTCCTATGGTGGTGTTCTTGGCAAGACCAGCCTGGCCAAAGTGGATACTCTAAACCTGGAACAGAGGGTTTTGGAGATGCCAGCACGTGAGGTATGATGAGAGGGTAAAATGATAGGAGGTGTCCTTTGGAAGGACTGACTCCTTGACTTTAAAAGGGAGAACCCAAATCTGTAGGTGAAATCTTTCTGGCTACAAAGAGGGCCAAGGCCTCCTAAGGCCAAGGTCTCCTCGTCACTTTCAAAGATGTCGAAGAATATATTCAGACATTTCAAAGATGTCCTCATATCATTGGTTCCCACTCTGGAATTCTATCAATAAGGTGAGAGTTCCTCTAGTTGAAAAAGAGATCTAAAAAGACTTCCCTTTCTCATGTAATTTCTGTAACCTCCAGGACACACCCCTTCCAGCTCTGTAATGAAGCCACAGCTGGTGCCAATTTGTGGAACTCCTTAAAGGCTATTCTCCCTTATATACCCCCGGACCAAGTTCCCATGCTCCCTCACCTGATTTCCTGCACTCACCTCCCACCTGGTGTGTTCACACCTGCAAGTGCCTTTTACCAACCCCTTTGCCAAAAGGCAGCCAGAGTGACCTTTCAAAGACCTATCAGTTCCTGGCATTTGTCTCCATAGAAATCTGCACTGATCTTCTAACAAATTCTCAGTCCTCCAAAGGCACCCATAATTCTCCCATCAGTCTATTCATACCCCTCCAACTGACTGATGCCTGTTCTGCCCCATCTCTCTGCCCTTCAACCACACTGCCTCCTTCTTCCTGTGGAGACCTCTCATGGCACCTGCCTCCAAGCACAGGTGATTCCCATTGATGGGAAGACCCTCTTCTCTCCCCCATCTCCCCACTCCAGTTACTCCCACTTATTCGTGAGCTCACAAGCCCCATGGTACACACTCTCCATGCAGCCTGCTCTCTCTTTTCTAGCACTGGCCTCCGTTTCTAGCTGTGGTTGTGTCATGGATGTCCTTCCCCAGCCAGCCTCCAAGCTCTCCTTCCCTTTAGCTCCAACACCTGACACAGTGCCTGGCACGGAGTAAGCCCTGGCTAGCTTCTAAGAGCCTCACTGAGGGACTGAAAGCATTTTAAAAATGTCACTACGTAGGCTCCAAACTGTAGGCAGAAAAAGCTTTGCCTGGATTGACATTTTAGAGACGTATTGGTCAAGTTGGATGTGTTCACTGACTTTGCCTTGTAAAATTAAAAAAAAAAAAAGGACCTCTGTATCGCTTCGCATCTTCCGAAGGCGCATGTATACTACTAGACCACGTTATGAGCTTAATGGAAGGAGACAAGATGTTTTCGCTAAGAAAATGTATAAGACTGTTGAGGTCAAGTGGGAGGAAACAGTCCGTTTGTTGGAGCATTGCTATCTTACTCTATCACAGCCACTCATAAAAATCTGACACGGGGTGAGTCAGAATTGTCTGTCGGAGATGAGTTAGATCTGGCTCATGTTCCTACAGACATGAAAGCCAGAAGCGAAGAAGGAGGCTTTGAAAGCGTGGGTTGAGGAGGCCGTGTGGTTCACTGCGATGAGCTAAGTGCCCAGGGCCACCAGCAGACATGCTGGCCTGTGTCCCTCCTTTGTTCTGGGGTCCCTCTTGCACCATGTGGTGAGGCTGGTGGCTGGGAGCAGCTCAGGACAGGACCTGGTGGCATCTTACCTCTCCCACCCTCCTGTGGGCTCCAGTGGGCTCCAGTAGGTCTCAAGGGACAGCCTGCCTTCCTTGCAAAGCCCAGTAGCACTGGGAGCAGAAACTGGGACCAAAGAGTGAGCACCCTGTTTGACAAGCTGGAGCAGCCACCTCTTCTTCAGATGCAGGGGGAGCCCTGGCATGCTGACTCCTCCCTTCTCCCTTTCCCCTTTCCTCTCTTCCTCCCTCTTTCCTTCCCCTCTCTCCTTCCCTGGTGGTGCCCTTTCCCAATGCCCACTTCATCCCTTTTCCTTTCTACATGCCTGTCTTCTAGAGTTTCTTCTCTTTCCTCCCCATTATTTCCCTTCATCTGAATCTCCTCTTTGGTTCCTTTGTCCCTGCTCTCTGCTCCTCCTCCCCTTCCCTGGCTCCTGTTCAGCTCCATCGCTAATGCAGGCAGAGCTGGATTAACATGCTCACTTGCTAGCTCAGCCTCCCTCCAGAGAAGTCACTCTTCGGTGGCCACCTTCCTGACCCCCTGGTCGCTTCTCCACTTGTTCAGATATTGCTCTGAAGTCTGAGGAGGACAGAGCGGGGCTGCCACAGAAGCAGGCCAGAGGAGAAACCAAACCATGTGTCCACACTGTCCCCCAGCACTGCTGCTCTGAGAGCTTTCAGAGTCCTCAACAGGGTTAGGATTTAGGGGCTTCTTCAGAACCGGGAGTGAAAACAACCATAGGTCAAAAGAAAAGCTACGGCCCCCACACAAAAATAATAATCACAAATGAAATCTATGTTAACTCTGAGTCCCAAAGTCGAAAAATTGCCTTGAATCTGTCACTAGAAAGCACCCAAGGCCTCACTCTCTGGGTTCTGGGTGCCCTGGGAATGGCAGGAGGCTCTGACAGGCGCGTGGGAGTGCGGAACTATGGGGGCTAGCCTGCCGGCTGGCGGGGGGGGGAGGAGGGGGTACCTCCTGTGGCGCGGTCCTGGCCCGACCCCCTGCGGACAGGGTGTGGTGCGGCGTCCGGGGTGGTCCTGGTGCCCTGGGGTTGGCGGGAGGCTGGGCCCCGACCACCCCACACCCAGCTCCTGTCCTGCGTTTTCTGCTTCAGGTGAGGGCGCGTCGCGGTGTCACTTTACCTGTGAGCAGAGGGTCCTCCAGAGAAGCCATGGGGCGGGGAGGGGCAGCAGGCGGCCTGAAGGCCTGAAGGGAACGGGACACCGCTGCGTCAGGGGCTAGGCTGCAGCGTCGGAGCACAGGGGCAGCGAGTATGGTGTGTCCTGCAGTCGAATGGGCTGCAGCACAGCACCCTGGCGCTGTGCGCCCCTCCTTCCCGCCTGGGCAATTAGCAAAACCCCTGCTCAAGGCCGCCCCCGACCTACCCCCCCTTCCCTCCTGAGTCCTCTGAGAGCTCACTTCCAGCTTCAGAAATTAGCAAAGACCCTTCTCTGCTCCGGCCCCGCCCCCTAACTTCTGAAACCTGAGCCATGGCTGGGGTGCGGGGCTAAGCCCTGGCATGCTACTGCATTGCCAGCGCCAGCGCTGGGCAGCCTCCTAGCCGGGCTCCCTGAGCGGGTGTCCACGTGCAGCCTGGCTGCGAATAGATCATCAGTCTTAAACCCCGGCTGCACTCTTGGGTCAGTTTGCTGGCTTCCAGATTGCGCCCAAAGCCAGGAACCAGCTTCCCCAGCACAGGCCTGGGCTGAGATGCCTGCCTGGGATCTGTCTGAGCAGTCTCCTCCACTCCAGGCAGGGATGGCACTTCGACCTGGATGTTTGGGTTTTTTGTTTGTTTTTTTTGGTCATTGGTTATTACATGACCTCCAGGGTAGGTGCTCCACAAAGGGAGTGAAAACAGGACGCCATATATAAGCATACAGCCATTCTAGAAAAATAGCTTGGGGTTCTCCTGGAAACGCTGCATTGGTCCTTGCACTATGGTTTAATAGAAAAGGGATTATGCACCAAGTTACTTAAATGAGCATAGGTTGAAATCATTTACTGAGAGTAAATATTTTAAATAGTTATATTTTAACTAAATCTATCATCAATCATAAATCTATTACACGAAGGTTACAGGCAATTTAAAAGCAAGAGCACTCTCTTCAGGGTTTTAAATAATCCCTGTCTGTCCTGGCACATGAGAATGCAAAGATAGGAAATGGTTTGTAAAAGATCATATAATAGCTTTTACTAATTCTATTTATTTGACAGACAGAGATCACAAGTAGGCAGAGAGGCAGGCAGAGAGAAAGATGGGGAAGCAGGCTCCTCGTCAAGCAGAGAGTCTGATGAAGGGCTTGATCCCAGGACCCTGAGATCATGACCTGAGCCCAAGGCAGAGGCTTAACACACGGAGCCACCCAGGCGCCCCCAGATGAAATACATTTCTGACTTAGAAACTTCAGATAGAATTATTTTGTCCATGATGACAACTGAAAAAAATGTGTCATCCCTAAACCTAACCTTAAACCCTACCAACGCTGAAACCTAAGCTGACCTTAAAGCCCAAACTAGAACCCTGAATCCCAAACCTGGAATGGAACCCAAAGCCTGTACCTGAGCCCTGGATCCAAGCCCTGAACCACGAACCCAAACCCTAAACCAGACCTCCAAGTCATGAAACCTGAACCCAAATCTCAGCATGAAGTCAAACCCCAAATTTGACCTTGAACTTTATCCCATAAGCCCTGAGTCTTAAAGCCTAAATCATAAACTTAAAGCCCTAAACTATAACTCTGTTCCCTTGTCCTTCACTCTAAACCCTCACCCTAACACTAAACCCAAAGCCTGATCTAGAACTCTGACTAAAACCTGAACCTGTACCCAAATTCAAATGCTTCACCACACTTTGCTTATGCACTTGCCATTGATGGATATTTGCAGTTTCTACCTTTTGATTCTTGTGAACATTGTTTGGGTTGGGGGCTAGGGTTAGGGTCTTGGATTAGGGTAGGGTCCAGGCTTGAGACCAAGTTGAGGTCAGAGTGTGGGTCTGCATCAGGGCCATGTTCAGTGACACTGTTTGGGTCAAGGACTGTTGTAATTCCACATTGTTTCCAATTCATTGTTCCTTAGCTATTTGGGGGGAAGTTGGGGGGTATTGGGCTCCATGCAGCTTGAATTTCCGGAATGAAATGGCATCAGCTGGACCCCAGGAGGGAGCAGGACCTTCCACTGAAGGGTGAGCTCCCACAGTCCTGCACTGCCTTGCACCGCCTGCAGAGGGCGCCAGACCCCAGCTCCGCCCTGAGCCCAGGCTGCACAGCCACAGCTGGGACCAGAGCCCCGCCTCTTCAGGACCCACTGTGGAGACTTCTGGAGAATGTGGGGCGCCTCCCACCCTGACAGGACAAGCTGAGGAGGGTGTGGCTCTGCATCCACACTGACCGGACCCGTTGTGGAGGACGCGCCCACACTGGCAGCAGTCCAACCTCCTAAGGACCAGATGCTGGAGGAGCTGAGGAGAAGCCGCCTGAGTGCACTGTCAAGGGGTTCGTGGTCTCAGGACCCCACAGAGGAAGGGCGCCCTGTGTAGACACTGGGGCTTCCGTCGTTTTGTGTGAGGAGACGTGGCCTCCTGCTGTGCTGTGCGCGGGGCTGTGGGGTCCCCCCTTTCTGGGCTCGGGTGCTCCTAGGTCCTCATCTGTGTTTGTGTGCTCACGGATTAGGTTCCTTGGGCTCCTCAGATGGTCTGCAGTCAGGGAGCATCCGCCTGCTTCGGTGCTTGTGCTCTCCCCACCTCAGCCCTGCGGGGTCCTTCCCGTGTCCACACCCACTCCAGGCTTGCACCGAGTCCGGAAATTCGGGAGCCAGATTGAGGACTCTGTAGACGGTTTTGGGGAGAGTAGGTATTTTCCCAGTGTGGGTTCTTCCCTGAGCACAGTGCCTCCCCATCTCTGTGTGTACCCCTCCCTGTCTGTCGTCATTGTTGCAGGGCTGTCAGAGGACAGGTCTGTCACCTTCTTGGTTCAGGGGCCTCCCGGGTATCTTGCTGTCTTGGATGCAGGTGTAAATGAGATCGTTCTCCGCAGTCTCTTTTTGATGGTTCCTTCCGAGCACCTAGGAGTGCCACTAATTTGTGCATATTGATTTTGTTCCTTGCAAGATCTTGAATTTATTTGTTCGATTGGCCTTAAACTCAATCTGCCAGTTATTTGACCAGCAGCATGGATTTAATTGGGAAGAGCAGAGAATGGCAGTCTGGGCTGAGCAAGCTAAGGTCCCATCACAGGCAAGTGCGAGAAACAAAGGAGAGTAACATTATTTCATGGAGGAGGAAGAAGTTGGGAAGGGTGCTTGAAGGAAAGTCCCTTGGAGAAAGGCAGGGTGATGGAGAATTCTCACCAGCTGAGCTGCAAAGCTCCTACAAAAAGTCAGGAGATGAACCTCCAGCTTCCCGTGTGGGGCCTGGAATTGGTGAGTCTCTCCTGTGGGGGATTGCAATGTGGGGTCTGTAATGGGCACTGAGCACCAGGCGCCCCCTTCCAGCCTCCCCTTCTGGCATCCCCAGTCCACTTTACTGGGGCTTCCCTTCCTGCTTTTGCACAGTTCTAACCAGCTTGTGGTGGAACGTTGTGGAAAAACTGAAATTCCAAATCCACTGCTTCTACTGCACCTGAGATACAGGGGCCCATGATTTAATTCTCCCACGAGTCTCTTGCTAACATGTGTCCTCTCCATGTTGGGTGACCTGGATCTGGGAGGGCTTGGCCTCCATCCCAAAGTCTGATGTTCTCTCTGCTTCCGTGTCGTCGTGCTAACATGGTTGTTTGGAAGATTCATTTCCTCTTTGGTGATTTCAAAGTGCAGTCAGCTTGTTATAGCAGCACAAATACGTGCTGTCTCCACACTCAGATTCCCCAGCCGTCATTTCTTTACCACGTTTGCCACTTCACACGGGATGCTTCAGTGTGTTTGATCCCACACCAGGACAATGTCCTGCAGAACCACCACATAACCTGAAATGAGGAGATCATTACAGAACCCATCCAAGGTTTAGTGTTAGGAACCAGGGACATGGCAGGACTGACCTGAAGACCCCATGGAGAGCTGTCAGGGTGGCTGAGTTGACAGTGGAGGTGAGGTTGAGTGTCTGGCTCTGGCTTTGTGTCCAGGAGTCAGCTCTGTGTGGGTTTGTCCTCAGCTAGGCATGCAGATTTCTGCTCCTCTGAATCCTTTCCGGAGTTCCAAATGGCACAGTTTCCTTCTGGGCAGCAGGCTGAGTCCTCTGGGATTGCCCATGTGTCCCCAAATTGTAGGGCACCTACTGCAAGGCCTTTGGGGTCACAATCCTGAGAACCGAACCAAACCAAAGGTTATGGTTAGGGCCCACCACATGGCAGGCCCGATCTGCCAGCACTCTGTCCATCTTTCTGGGGGAGGAAGCAGTCGAGGGATTTGTTCAGGGTGAGTGTCAAGCTCCAGGTTTGCATCCAGGGGCCTGCTGAATATGGGGGTGTCCAGAGGTAGGAATGCAGATTTCAGTTCCTCTGAATCCTTTCTGGAGTTCCAAATGGCATGGTTCCTTTCAGGGTGGCAGGGTGAGTCCTATGGTGTTCCTCACTGTCCCCAATCTTTGAGGATTTGGAGCCAGGCCGTCGGGGACACACCTCTCAGGACAGAATCTAGGCTTAAGAGTTTGTGCCTATGGGCATGGCTGCACTGATCTGAAAGCACTGTGGCGAGGATCACAGGGGTCTGAGTTGAGAGCATGGTTCAGGATCAGTATCAAGGTCTGGGTTTGTGTCCAGTGGACCGCTGAATGTGGGGGTGGTCTCAGATGTCCAAGACGATTTCCCCTACTCTGAATCCTTTCCAGCATTCCAAATAGCCTGGTTTCCTTCTGGGTGGCAAGCTGAAATCTCTGGGATTTCTCAGGTCTTGCCATTGCCCTTGCAAGGGCAAGATACTTTTTACAGTAAAAGAATTCACCAGATGAGCTGAACAGCAGAAAAGACACAGCTCAAGAGTTAATCAGTGAACAGGAATATCATGCCAAAAACTTCTTTGATAACACACTACAGAGCAGGGGAAGATAGGAGAGAAAGCTGAGATATAAAGGACAAACCCTCCAACTTTCCAACATCATTCCCTACTTGTTTATTTCCATTGCTGTCAGCTCCTTCCCAGTCAAAAATATGTCACCTGAGCCAGCCTTTTTTCTTCCTGAGATTGGGGCACTGCAAAGCCCACCAGAGGGTCCAAGGGCACCCCTATACCTGCTGAGCTGAGCCCATTTGTACCCCAACCGTGAGGAGGTACCAGCCTGTCCCCCTGGTGCTCCATGGTCTGTGGCAGTCCTTCCTTCTGGACCCTGCTTTGCTGCTCTATTTTCGCTAACCCTGGTCTCAAACTAGGGATTGCTTTTGGAAGAGGAACTCAGGGAGATGAGGCTCAGGAGGGTCTCCCTGCCTGGAATCTTCGTGTGAGGAGGGCACAGCCAACAGATTTTGCCCAGGGACTTGCAAAATGCAGAGAGGCAGATTTCTTTTCTCTCTTTCTCTCTCTCTCTAGCCTCATACTAACCAGGAGTTCTTAGAACTTTCTTCAGTGACTTCTAGGTGTAGCTTGGCCACTTTTTCACAGAAAGGCCACTTGAGCATGATGAAACACACGTATAAGCAATTACATTAAAAAAAAAAAAACAATAAGCCAATGCACACAGACCTTTGACAGCAGCACAGGACACTCAAGGGACCAGAGTCCCTACCTTGGGCAATAGTGGTAGAGGCCGGGTTCTGCCATGCAGGTCCCTAGACCTTTGGCAGTTTCCACGATTGCAAATCCAGACATGCAGAATCCTGAGGGACAACCTACTAACTGCAAAAGAGCAAAAATTCATCAGGATTCAGAGAGTGGAAATCCATTTGTACTGGAAAAGAAAGAAGTAGGCTTGCTGTGAATCCAGCAGGGAGGACAGGCATAGATAAAGGCTGGTGTATGGGTCACGGAAACTATTGTTTCTCAAGGGTCCTGCTGTCTCTGTAAAATGCTATGAGGACTGTCTCTTGGGGACCTCCTGCTTTCCTACCAGTGACACCCCCAGATTCTGCTTTGCTAGTCCCATGGATTCCTGGGGATACCCAGTTGATAAGCTATGCTGTCCTCATGACAACACTTGCTAATGGACTGAATGTTTGTGTCTTGTCCCAATTCAGATGTTGAAGCCCTGACCCTCAAGGAGTGCCATCAGGAGGTATGGGCTTTGAGAGGTGGTGAGGTCATGAGATTGGAACACTTGTGAATGAGATAAAAGCACTTCTGAGAAACGACCTGAGAGATTGTTCTGCCAGCTGTCATACATGCAAGTCTACAACAGAAATATGGGCATTTGTAGATAATGAAGCAGTCTCTTGCTAGATATCAGATCTCCCAGGATCTTGCTTTTGGACTTCTCAGTCTCTAGAACTGCAAGGAATAGTACATGTTTTGCTGTTTCAGCCACCCAGTCTGTCATCATTTGTTGCAGCAACTTGAACTGAATAAAGCAGAGCCCAAGTCCTGGTTAATCCCTGCTTCTACTCATTTCCCCTCAGAAAGAGCTTCTAATCCAGAACTGACCTCTGCTTTCCATACACGTGCTTCAGACTCCTTCTGTGAGAGCCCAGACTTTGTAAAAGACTCCTCCCTCATGGCAACCAGCATTCTGTGACTCCTGAGGACTGTCCTCCCTGACTGTATTGAGTCAATCAAACTGATTTTGATTCTGGAGTCCCAGGATCAAGGACTGCATCAGGCTCCCAGCTTCATGGGGAGTCCGCTTCTCCCTCTGACCTTCTCCCCTCTCATGCTCTCACTCTCACTCTCTCTCTCTCCCTCTCAAATAAATAAATAAAAATCTTTTAAAAATCTGATTTTAACAGACCATAAGCTTGTTCTTGCTGGTCTTTGGAAGATTAGGCATTAGCCCTTCGGAGAAAGTTCTGAATGGCTGCTTCATGAAGGGGTGAACTGTGTCCCCAAAGTCTCTTTTTGCTGCCTTCTAATCACAGATGCTGAGACAAATCCTCCCAGGTGCTGGTTTTTCAAAGCACTTAATGCTTTGGCTTTGAAGTTCCTCACTTGACAGTTCTGCTTTAATCAGTTTGTGACAAAACAGCCAATTGGTGGTGGATGCAAAGTGCACTGATAAAGTTAATATCAGGGAACAATTTTTTGAGTGTCATGCATGTGCACGTGTGTGCACACACATATCCATGTGCTAAGCATTATGGTAAATGTCTGACAAGAACTAAAAGATCAAAAAGTCAGGATACCCCATTAGCTGATATTTTTATTATTCCTACATCCTAATCTATGAAAAACAGGGTCAGAGAATAAGAAGTGGCAAAAAGAATCAAGATTTGAGGCAGTTCGATTTCTCAGCCAGCCTTGATCAATAGGCATGTACACCTGTGTCTAGTTTCAGCTCTGTGTAACCTTGCCATAACCTTGGATAAGCCATTCATCTCTCAAGTTCAGGTTCTTGGTCCAAGGAGGGAAGGGGCACAGGTTGAGTACCTCCAGTGGGACTTCCTGGCAGGCTTGTTCATCCAAGCATTCCTGTTTCAGTTGGAGTAATTGAAGCCAGTCTTTGTTTTACCGAAGGCCAAGCTTGTCCAGTGTGTCCATGCCACCAGCCAACAGCATTTGTCCATGCCATGTAACAACTGAGCAACATTCATAGGAATGGGGGGAGGAAAAGATGTCCACAGGTGTTGACAGATGTTCTGCATGGAGGAACAGGAGCTGGGGCCATCACCTGCTGTTTCTAGTGGCCTTCTCTGTCGAGTTAAAATAAATGGCAATTATTTGCAATGACAGGGGTGAAAGTAGAGGGTATTATGCCAAGCGAAATAAGTCAGTCAGAGAAAGACAATTATCATATGATCTCACTCATATGTGGAGTTCAAGAAACAAACCAGAATCATAGGGGAGTAAAGGAAAAAAATAAAACAAGATGAAGTCAAAGAGGGAGACAAACCAGAAGAGACTTTAAAAAAAAAGATTTTTATTTACTTATTTGACAAACAGAGATCACAAGTAGGCAGAGAGGCAGGAAGAGCGAGAGAGGAGGATGCAGACTCCCCAGGGAGCAGAGAGCCTGATGTGGGGCTCGATCCCAGGACCCTGAGATCATAACCTGAGTTGAAGGCAGAGGCTTTAACCCACTGAGCCAGCCAGGTACCCCTCAGAAGAGACTCTTAATCACAGTAAACAAACTGAGGGTTCTTGGAGGGGAGAGGGATGGGTGGATGGGGTAACTGGGTGATGGACATTAAGGAAGGCATGTGATACAGTGAGCACTGGGTGTTACAAAAGACTGATGAATCACTAACCTGTATGTCTGAAACTAGTATTATATGTTAATTAATTGTATTTAGATTAAAATTTTCTTTAAAAATAATTTTAAAATAAAATAAGTAACAATCCAATAATGATCAGAGTTATCCAGCAGGGAGTATCAGATCTAGAAGTCAGTTAAATTTAAGGGGCTTGCCGAAGTTTAGGAGAGTCACGCTAGGTCATTTTCCTGTGTGGGGAAGTCTTCAGGGGCAGTTCCAAAGACAAAGATTATTAATATTTCTCCTTCCCCCATTCCTCCTAGAGCCAAAGATGTTTCCTCCACTCACCCACTGGCCCTGTATGTAGGTGTTGCTTTCTCTCTACCAATCAAAAAATCAGTGAGTAACTATAACTTCACCTTTTCCAATATCCCCCTACCCCCGACCTTTGGTCTTTAATGGCCATGGGCAACAGGGACAAAGACATTTTTTAAAAACTTACAGAGATCTATTATGCTCTACTACCTTGGCCCGCATGGGCCACTGCAAAGGGATTCTGTGAACCGTGTACTCAGATGAATGGTCATTATCTTCAAAAAGGCAGGGGCAGTGATAGACACAGGAACCAAAAAAGCAAGAGTTAACGGACCATCAGAATAATGGAGTACCAACACTTTTATGTCCTTGGCTTGAATCCTCAAGGTCCAGTGTCTCAACAGAATTTTCATTTTGGTCTCATCTGCCTCACTTGTCCACCCCTGGGCCAGTTGGCAGTTATACTGAGAACCGGAAATTTTCCTTAGAAGAGAGAAAGAGTATTTGTCAGGTAAACCAAGGAAATGTCCATTATAGGAAGTTAGGCCTTTTGTCATGGTACTCCATTAGCACCCTCCTGACTGTTAAAGAAAAAAAAAATATTGTGACACCCATTAAAGAGAGTAAGGAAGATTTTATTCAAGGGATGCTACTATGATGAGATTTTATTGTATAGTATGGGAGAGAAATCTGGCTCAGCTCAGACAAATGGAGATTTACAGCTAAAGAGCATGGTGGGGATCACTGAATGTAAAATTAAGATGGAACATCAAGGGTAAGGATGAAGGGATTCTGGCTAAACCATCTGGACAGTAATATTGTTGAAGGAAGGCTAGGGTCATAAACTATTGAGATCAGGGGATAAGGAATTTTTTAAAAGACTTATTAATACATTTTAGAGAGAGGGAGCAGGGGTAGGGGTAGAGGGAGAGGGAAAGAGAATTTTAATCAGACTCTTCACTGAGCATAGAGCCTGAGGTGAGGCTTAATCTCAGGACCGTGAGATCATGACCAGAGTAGAAACCAAGAGTCAAACGTTCAACCAGCTGCACCAACCAGGTGCCCTGGGAATAAGGGATTGGATCAGATATTAAGGGTTATAGATACTGAAGCACCTGGGTGGCTTAGTTGGTTAAATCTCTGGCTTTGGCTTGGTCATGATCTGATCCCAGGATCAAGCCTGGCATTGGGCTTGCTGCTCAGTGGGGAGTCTGGTTCTCTCTCTCCCTCTGCTATTCCCCCTGCTCAGGCTCTCTCTCTGTCAAAATAAATAAATCTTAAAAAAAAAAAAGTGGTAAGATACCAGGGGTGAGAGATAAGGAATTTGATCAGATATCAAGAGTAGGATAGAAGATTGCTGAAAAATGACCAAGCAGATTTCTTGCTAAAACTGGGCTAAGTGGGCGGAGCCTAAGGTCAAGGCTAGACAGAAAGAGGACTCAGAGGAACTTGACTCACGAGTCTGGTCAAGGAGAAAATCTTCATCATCCATGACCATTGTATTTTCTGCAGTCACACATTTTATTAATTCTTTTATCAGACATTCAGTGAACGAGAAACATGAACGCAGCAGCAATAATATAACAAATGTAAGCGCTCTAGAAGAGACAAAGGCAGTATGGGAATCCACCTCATCAGATTTAGAATATGCATGACTCCATGACTGAATTACTACCACTGCTTGACTGTTGAGATTAAGATGTAGTACAGAGGATCAGAGGGAAGGGAGGGAAATCTGAATGGGAGTCATCAGAAAGGGAGACAAGCCATGAGGCACCTTTAACTATAGGAAACAAACTGAGAGTTGCTGGGGGGGAGGGGAGTGGGAGACATGGAGAAACTGGGTGATAGGCATTAAGGAGGACACGTGATGTGATGAGCACCAAGGGTTATCCACAACTGATGAGTTACTGAATTCTCTGAAACCAATGATGTACTATCTAATGGCTAATTGAATTTAAATATCTAAAAAAGGCACTTCAAAAAAAAAGATGTAGCATAACTCACAATATCCTTTGAGTGGAAGAATGTGCGGACTTTCCACACCTCTGCTGTCCAAGTCCCATGGCTAGTAGCCACATGTGGCTAATGACCACTTAAAAGGTGGCCAATTCAAATGGAGAAATGCTGTAAAAGCAGAATAAACACTGGCTTTCAAAGACATATTGTAACCAAAAGTCAGAGAGTATTGCCACCCTCACATCACAAACATCGCATGACTTCTACAGCTAATGAGAGTGGGACCCAAGATGAGAGAGGTCAACCTGAAAGTCCATGATGTCAGAAAGAACATGGAGAAGAAAGAGTCACAATCCTGGAGTGGATGGTCTGAAGACTGTCAGAATGCCTTTTTTTTTTTTTTTTTTTTTTTTGGTGATTCTGTATACGGACAAGGAGAATTCATTGGAGATGACATCTGTATGCCTCACATTTTCAAGGGAAAATTATGAAAACGCATATAGACCCACAGCCATAGTTTAATTATGTTTGAAATATATTCAGAACTACTCCAGTCAGTAAATTGCATATTTTCACATTTAGCTTCTCAATTTTCTCTTCGGCACCTCCCATTCTTGAAATCCCAACACAAATCACATCTCTTGCCTAAGGACCATAAACTACCTCACTATCAAAGGCTACAGTTCATTCATTCATTTGATTCATTCAAAGCAACCTAATCTTGAGTGATGTCTTAGGCGCTCTTCTAGGGACTGGTGACACGGTGAACAAAATAGGTAAAAATCTCACTTTCATGGAGCCTCTCTGGTATTTAGGGGAAAATCTTTCCTTATCAACATGAAAATACTTTTTATGGATGTTGCTTAGAATTTCAGTTTTTTTTTTTTTCTTGACAGTATCTCAGGTGATCATCTTTGAGGTGGTTCTCCTGAAAATATTTTTGGGGGGTACTGACTCGACTTTCTGAGTCAGACACTTTCCTAAAGACAGGGGTCAAAGGAAAAGTGACAACTGTCACTCTTGCAGTAAGAACAGGGATCACAATGCTTGAAACAGATATGCTGCTCAGCTGTCAGAAAGTCCACAAGGCTCCAAATGTGTGTGGCCAACTAACGGAACCTGTAACTCAGAGGTTATCATCCTGAGAGCAATGGGAAATCCCTCTAGTTAAGGACTCTCCTTGACGGAAGCTTGACAATGGCCTTGATTTACTTACTATGATGTTTAGGTAATTATACACATTAAGAAAAGTGCACAAGGCACTTACATTTCCATGATACCATCAAAGATATTGTTGTTTTATTAAAATGTTACATCTAGAGTTGTAACGTATAGAGTAGTTAAGTCAATCACTATGAGGTACAGGTGAGACTATTGTAACAGCCATACTTCCATAAAAAAGAAAAATTTTTTGTGGTTTCTGATCTAGGAATCAGCCAGTGAATAATTCTATATCAGTGTCCAGTTACCGGGCTAAACATGTAATCTATTTATATTTCTGAGGGTAAGCAGAATTGTGATCACTGAGCCAGCTGTATTCTAGTAACTACTCATTTACCCAACATAACAGATATAAGAAGGTAAAAGGCTTCTAAGGAGACTGGTTACTTATATTTTGAACCACATTTTGGCAGGTATAACTTGCAACTTGTGCTTAGTGGTAAGATTTCTGATATTTACTTTCTCCTTCCTTTGGCAAGTCAAGTTAGTTAAAAAGTAATTAGAGTAGAGTCCATTGTTTTTCTTAAATGCTTACAGAGATATAGAACTCTCAAGTTTCTTTACTAGACAGGATTAGATCACATTAGTGATAAAGATCAGAATGATTTACATTGCTAAAACGAGAACTTCCTGTCAGTTTGGAGAAAGCTCATTTTTATAACCAACATATTGGCTGGGCTAGAGATTAATGAGTGCTATGGGTGGGGTGATGAATGTGATATATTCAATGACCTGTGGAATTTGTTCTGTAATTTCCCCACTCCTCTGGTCAGCAGAGCGTCTTCTTCAGTACCCAGCACTGCCCATAACTGCATTCAGAAAATCACTCTCCAAAAATGGTTATTTGTTTTGCCTTTTTTATAATTTTTTAAAACATTTGATTTATTTACATGTCAGAGAGAGAGAATGAGAGCACAAGCAGGGGGAGCAGGAGAGGGAAGGGGAGAAGCAAGCTTCCTGCTTGGTGGGATTGCACAAGGGCTGAAGAAGACAGAATGGGAAGGGGACAAGGAGAATAGTGGGTTTCAGATTCTTGGGAACAGAGCCCACATCTATTTCTATGTTTATCTCACTGCTATAAACCCAGGTCACAGCAGAGTGCCTGCAGCAGAGTCATGGAAGTGCTCCAGAACTGATAACTATTGCTATTTATACTACTAACATTCCTCCACAAAGGGCCAAGTGTCATAGCTTCTCCCAGTTCCCCACACTGAACGCAATGAAGAATCAAACTATCGGGTGAAGGATGGCGAGGGGCATTTAACAGGACCCAGATCACAGGAGCCATATTGTATTGCAGGACCAGGGGTCTTACCAGTGACTAGGTATTCACTCCTCTTGAGAGGCTAGCTCCTTGGATCTCCCTCTTCAATCCTCTGAACCCATGTCTGGCATCAGAAACAAAAGTAAACATAACGTATCGCCCTTGTTTATTTTTTACTATTATTTGTTACAGAGGAAGAGAGAGATCACAAGCAAGGGGAGCTGCAGGCAGAGGGAAGGCAGGCCCCCCACTAGAGCCTGGTATGGGATCCAATCCCAGGACCCTGGGATCATGACCTGAACCAAAGGTAGATGCTTAACTGAGTAAGCTACCCAGGCGTCCCTTATTGTCCTTCTTTAAAATTTAATGTATTCTCTCTCCCTCTCTCTTTGTCCCCACTCTGTCACTCATACTCACACAATCACAGAGTCACAGACAATAGCAAGGCATTTCCCATTCTAATTCGCTAAGGCACTATGAGCTTAAGCTCAACAGAATCACTTTGCCAGCTGCTGCTCTACCGTGCCCTGATCCCTTCTCTATCCCCAAGCTCGATCTGTAACTCAAGTGTCATGGTGGTGGCTCTTTCTGCCCTCCCTCCACAAGGCTGTCATCAGCACACTCTTCCCCGTGGCTCCACTCCCCAGCACTGGCTGCCTTTGGTCTACGGGTATGCCCTCTCCTAGAGCTTTTCCACTCTCCCTGAGGGGAAGACAACCCTTACTTCTCCCCGGTGGCTGTCACGTGTCCGCTATATATTGTGACGATCAGCCCGATTAAGAGATTGGGAACTAAAAGACCGGCTTCTGCTTATGGATCAAACTAACTCTGGGGCTTGGCACACATGACAGCAGCACATGGTGGTAGAACTGAGATGGTTAGGGAGTTAATCTGCATTTTCACATCTGGTCAGCAGCAGAACAAAGAAGACACCCCAGATCTCCTATCTCCCAGAACAGTACTCTTCAAGTAACTTACAGCACCATCCTTCTCCAGCTTTGGAAGTGGCACTTTTCCAACCCCAAAGTCTTGATTCTAGGCAGCACTCCGAGAGATACTCCCTCCAGAATCACCCCTGGCTGGAAGTAGTGGTCGGCCAAGGCCTCCCAAATATCTTCCCTTCAGAGTTGCGCTTGCATCAAACTCAAAACTGTGGCACGTACGGGACTTTCCTGTCAGCCTCTAGCTCTAATGACCTATTGGACTTCAGAGGTGCTCTTTTATACCCACTTACCTTATAACATCAACGTGTGACTCCTCTAGAATTCTCTCCATGGCTTTTCTCCTGTACTAATTGTTATGGACTGAATTGTGTCCCCACAAAAGTCATATGAAGAATTCCTAATCTCCAGTGTGACTGCATCTGGAGATAGGGCCTACCTAGAAGGAGGTACTGAAGGCTTGGTGAGGTCACAGGAGTCCTAATCTGCTAGGACTGGTGTCCTCATAAGGGTGAAACACATGAAAGCACTCCCCCTACCTCCCCTCTGGGGGCCCACAGAGAAGAGGTCATCTGAGGGCACAGTTGAAAAGGTAGTGATCTATAGAACAACAAGAAAAAGCTCACTGGAGACCAACCTTGCTGGCACCTTGATCTGGAACTTCTGGCCTCCAGATCTGTGCGAAAATACATTTCTGACATTAAAGCTCTCCAGCCTGTGTTTGTCTGTCCCCGACGGCCTGGCTCCAAAGCCTCAGAGATTGGGGACAGTGAGGAACACCATAGGACTAACCCTGCCACCCTGAAAGGAACCATGCCATTTGGAACTCCAGAAAGGATTCAGAGGAACTGAAATCTGCATTCCTACCTCTGGACAGCCCCATATTCAGCAGGCCCCTGGATGCAAACCTGGAGCTTGACACTCAACCTGAACAAATCCCTCGACTGCCCCCTCCCCCAGAAAGATGGACAGAGTGCTGGCAGATCGGGCCTGCCATGTTGTGGTCCCTAACCATAACCTTTGGTTTGCTTTTCAAGATTCTGACCCCAAAGGCCTTGCAGTAGGTGCCCTACAATTTGGGGACACATGGGCAATCCCAGAGGACTCAGCCTGCTGCCCAGAAGGAAACTGTGCCATTTGGAACTCCGGAAAGGATTCAGAGGAGCAGAAATCTGCATGCCTAGCTGAGGACACACCCACACAGAGCTGACTCCTGGACACACAGCCAGAGCCAGACACTCACCCTCACCTCCACTGTCAACTCAGCCACCCAGACAGCTCTCCATGGGGTCTTCAGATCAGCCCTGCCATGTCCCTGGTTCCTAACACTAACCCTTGGATGGTTTCTGTAATGATCTCCTCATTTCAGGTTATGTGGTGGTTCTGCAGGACATTGTCCTGGTGTGGGATCAAACACACTGAAGCATCCTGTGTGAAGTGGCAAACGTGGTAAAGAAATGACGGCTGGGGAATCTGAGTGTGGAGACAGCACGTATTTGTGCTGCTATAACAAGCTGACTGCACTTTGAAATCACCACAGAGGAAATGAATCTTCCAAATATCCATGTTAGCACGATGACACGGAAGCAGAGAGAACATCAGACTTTGGGATGGAGGCCAAGCCCTCCCAAATCCAGGTCACCCAACATGGAGAGGACACATGTTAGCAAGAGACTCGTGGGAGAATTAAATCATGGGCCCCTGTATCTCAGGTGCAGTAGAAACAGTGGATTTGGAATTTCAGTTTTTCCACAACGTTCCACCACAAGCTGGTTAGAACTGTGCAAAAGCAGGAAGGGAAGCCCCAGTAAAGTGGACTGGGGATGCCAGAAGGGGAGGCTGGAAGGGGGCGCCTGGTGCTCAGTGCCCATTACAGACCCCACATTGCAATCCCCCACAGGAGAGACTCACCAATTCCAGGCCTCACACGGGAAGCTGGAGGTTCATCTCCTGACTTTTTGTAGGAGCTTTGCAGCTCAGCTGGTGAGAATTCTCCATCACCCTGCCTTTCTCCAAGGGACTTTCCTTCAAGCACCCTTCCCAACTTCTTCCTCCTCCATGAAATAATGTTCCTCTCCTTTGTTTCTCGCACTTGCCTGTGATGGGACCTTAGCTTGCTCAGCCCAGACTGCCATTCTCTGCTCTTCCCAATTAAACCCATGCTGCTGGTCAAATAACTGGCAGATTGAGTTTAAGGCCAATTGAACTAATAAATTCAAAAACTTGCAAGGAACAAAATCAATATGCACAAATTAGTGGCACTCCTACGTGCTCGGAAGGAACCATCAAAAAGAGACTGCTGAGAACGATCTCATTTACACCTGCATCCAAGACAGCAAGATACCCGGGAGGCCCCTGAACCAAGAAGGTGACAGACCTGTCATCTGACAGCCCTGCAACAATGACGACAGACAGGGAGGGGTACACACGGAGATGGGGAGGCACTGTGCTCAGGGTAGAACCCACACTGGGAAAATTCCTACTCTCCCCAAAACCGTCTACAGAGTCCTCACTCTGGCTCCCGAATTTCCGGACTCGGCGCAAGCCTGGAGTGGGTGTGGACACGGGAAGGACCCCGCAGGGCTGAGGTGGGGAGAGCACAAGCACCGAAGCAGGCGGACGCTCCCTGACCTCAGACCATCTGAGGAGCCCCAGGAACCGAATCCGCGAGCACACAAACACAGATGAGGACCTAGGAGCACCCGAGCCCAGAAAGGGGGGACCCCACAGCCCCGCGCACAGCACAGCAGGAGTCCACGTCTCCTCACACAAAACGACGGAAGCCCCAGTGTCTACATAGGGCTCCCTTTCTCTGTGGGGTCCTGAGACCACGAACCCCTTGACAGTCCACTCAGGCGGCTTCTCCTCAGCTCCTCCAGCATCTGGTCCTTAGGAGGTTGGACTGCTGCCAGTGTGGGCGCGTCCTCCACAACGGGTCCGGTCAGTGTGGATGCAGAGCCACACCCTCCTCAGCTTGTCCTGTCAGGGTGGGAGGCGCCCCACATTCTCCAGAAGTCTCCACAGTGGGTCCTGAAGAGGCGGGGCTCTGGTCCCAGCTGTGGCTGTGCAGCCTGGGCTCAGGGCGGAGCTGGGGTCTGGCGCCCTCTGCAGGCGGTGCAAGGCAGTGCAGGACTGTGGGAGCTCACCCTTCAGTGGAAGGTCCTGCTCCCTCCTGGGGTCCAGCTGATGCCATTTCATTCCGGAAATTCAAGCTGCATGGAGCCCAATAGCCCCCAACTTCCCCCCAAATAGCTAAGGAACAATGAATTGGAAACAATGTGGAATTACAACAGTCCTTGACCCAAACAGTGTCACTGAACATGGCCCTGATGCAGACCCACACTCTGACCTCAACTTGGTCTCAAGCCTGGACCCTACCCTAATCCAAGACCCTAACCCTAGCCCCCAACCCAAACAATGTTCACAAGAATCAAAAGGTAGAAACTGCAAATATCCATCAATGGCAAGTGCATAAGCAAAGTGTGGTGAAGCATTTGAATTTGGGTACAGGTTCAGGTTTTAGTCAGAGTTCTAGATCAGGCTTTGGGTTTAGTGTTAGGGTGAGGGTTTAGAGTGAAGGACAAGGGAACAGAGTTATAGTTTAGGGCTTTAAGTTTATGATTTAGGCTTTAAGACTCAGGGCTTATGGGATAAAGTTCAAGGTCAAATTTGGGGTTTGACTTCATGCTGAGATTTGGGTTCAGGTTTCATGACTTGGAGGTCTGGTTTAGGGTTTGGGTTCGTGGTTCAGGGCTTGGATCCAGGGCTCAGGTACAGGCTTTGGGTTCCATTCCAGGTTTGGGATTCAGGGTTCTAGTTTGGGCTTTAAGGTCAGCTTAGGTTTCAGCGTTGGTAGGGTTTAAGGTTAGGTTTAGGGATGACACATTTTCTTCAGTTGTCATCATGGACAAAATAATTCTATCTGAAGTTTCTAAGTCAGAAATGTATTTCATCTGGGGGCGCCTGGGTGGCTCCGTGTGTTAAGCCTCTGCCTTGGGCTCAGGTCATGATCTCAGGGTCCTGGGATCAAGCCCTTCATCAGACTCTCTGCTTGACCAGGAGCCTGCTTCCCCATCTTTCTCTCTGCCTGCCTCTCTGCCTACTTGTGATCTCTGTCTGTCAAATAAATAGAATTAGTAAAATCTATTATATGATCTTTTACAAACCATTTCCTATCTTTGCATTTCTTGTGCCAAGACAGACAGGGGTTATTTAAAACCCTGAAGAGAGTGCTCTTGCTTTTAAATTGCCTGTAACCTTCGTGTAATAGATTTATGATTGATAATAGATTTAGTTAAAATATAACTATTTAAAATATTTACTCTCAGTAAACGATTTCAACCTATGCTCATTTAAGTAACTTGGTGCATAATCCCTTTTCTATTAAACCATAGTGCAAGGACCAATGCCGCGTTCCCGAGAGAACACCAAGCTATTTTTCTAGAATGGCTGTATGCTATATATGCCGTCCTGTTTTCACTCCCTTTGTGGAGTACCTACCCTGGAGGTCATGTAATAACCAATGACCAAAAAAACAAACCAAAAACTCAAACATCCAGGTCGAAGTGCCATCCCTGCCTGGAGTGGAGGAGACTGCTCAGACAGATCCCAGGCAGGCATCTCAGCCCAGGCCTGTGTTGGGGAAGCTGGTTCCTGGCTTTGGGCGCAAACTGGAAGCCAGCAAACTGACCCAAGAATGCAGCCGGCGTTTAGGACTGATGATCTTTTGGCAGCCAGGCTGCGCGTGGACACCCGCTCAGGGAGCCAGGCTAGGCGGCTGCCCAGCGCAGGCGCTGGCAATGCAGCAGCATGCCAGGGCTTAGCCCCGTACCCCAGCATGGGCTCCGGCCTCAGAAGTGAGGGGGTGGGGCCAGCGTAGAGGAGGGTCTTTGCTAATTTCCAAAGCTGGAAGTGAGCTCTCAGAGGACTCAGGAGGGAGGGGGACGGGGGCGGGGGCGGGTTGGGGGCGGCCGGGAGAAGGGGCTTTGCTAATTGCCCAGGCGGGAAGGAGGGGCGCACAGCGCCAGGGTGCTGTGCTGCAGCCCATTCGGGACTGCAGGACCCACCATACTCGCTGCCCCTGCACTCTCATGCTCCAGCCTAGCCCATGAGGCCGTGGTGTCCTGTTCCCCTTCCCGCCGCCTGCTGCCCCTCCCCGCCCAATGGCTTCTCTGGAGGACCCTCTGCTCACAGGTAAAGTGACACCATGACGCGCCCTCACCTGAAGCAGAAAACGCGGTCCAGGAACTGGGCGTGGGATGTTTGGGCCCCAGCCTCCCGCCAACCCCAGGGCACCAGGACCACCCCAGACGCTGCGCCACACCCTGTCCGCAGGGGGTCAGGCCGGGACAGCGCCACAGGAGGTACCCCCCCCCCCGCCAGAGGGCAGGCTAGCCCCCATAGTTCGGCACCCCCACGCGCTTTTCAGAGCCTCCTGCCATTTCCAGGGCACCCAGAACCCAGAGAGTGAGGCCTTGGGTGCTTTCTAGAGACAGATTCAAGGCAATTTTTCGACTTTGGGACTCAGAGTTAACATAGTTTTCATTTGTGATTATTATTTTTTGTGGGTGCCATAGCTTTTCTTTTGACCTATGGTTGTTTTCACTCCCGGTTCTGAAGAAGCCCCTAAATCCTAACCCTGTTGAGGACTCTGAAAGCTCTCAGAGCAGCAGTGCTGGGGGACAGTGTGGACACATGTTTTGGTTTCTCCTCTGGCCTGCTTCTGTGGCAGCCCCGCTCTGTCCTCCTCAGACTTCAGAGCAATATCTGAACAAGTGGAGAAGCGACCAGGGGGTCAGGAAGGTGGCCACCGAAGAGTGACTTCTCTGGAGGGTGGCTGAGCTAGCAAGTGAGCATGTTAGTCCAGCTCTGCCTGCATTCAGTATGGAGCTGAACAGGGGCCAGGGAAGGGGAGGAGGAGCAGAGAGCAGGGACAAAGGGACCAAAGAGGAGATTCAGATGAAGGGAAGTAATGGGGAGGAAAGAGAAGAAACTCGAGAAGACAGGTATGTAGAAAGGAAAAGGGATGAAGTGGGCATTGGGAAAGGGCACCACCAGGGAAGGAGAGAGGGGAAGGAAAGAGGGAGGAAGAGAGGAAAGGGGAAAGGGAGAAGGGAGGAGTCAGCATGCCAGGGCTCCCCCTGCATCTGAAGAAGAGGTGGCTGCTCCAGCTTGTCAAACAGGGTGCTCACTCTTTGGCCCCAGTTTCTGCTCCCAGTGCTACTGGGCTTTTCAAGGAAGGCAGGCTGTCCCTTGGGACCTACTGGAGCCCACTGGAGCCCACAGGAGGGTGGGAGAATTAAGATGCCACCGGGTCCTGTCCTGAGCTGCTCCCAGCCACCAGCCTCACCACATGGTGCAAGAGGGACCCCAGAACAAAGGAAGGATACAGGCCAGCATGTCTGCTGGTGGCCCTGGGCACTTAGCTCATCGCAGTGAACCACACGGCCTCCTCAACCCACGCTTTCAAAGCCTCCTTCTTCGTTTCTGGCTTTCATGTCTGTAGGAACATGAGCCAGATCTAACTCATCTCCGACAGACAATTCTGACTCACCCCGTGTCAGATTTTTATGAGTGGCTGTGATAGAGTAAGATAGCAATGCTCCAACAAACGGACTGTTTCCTCCCACTTGACCTCAACAGTCTTATACATTTTCTTAGCGAAAACATCTTGTCTCCTTCCATTAAGCTCATAACGTGGTCTAGGAGTATACATGCGCCTTCGGTAGATGCGAAGCGATACAGAGGACTTTTTTTTTTTTTTTTAATTTTACAAGGTAAAGTCAGTGAACACATCCAACTTGACCAATACGTCTCTAAAATGTCAATCCAGGCAAAGCTTTTTCTGCCTACAGTTTGGAGCCTACGTGGTGACATTTTTAAAATGCTTTCAGTCCCTCAGTGAGGCTCTTAGAAGCTAGCCAGGGCTTACTACATGCCAGGCACTGTGTCAGGTGTTGGAGCTAAAGGGAAAGAGAGCTTGGAGGCTAGCTGGGGAGGGACATCCATGACACAAGCACAGCTAGAAACGGAGGCCAGTGCTAGAAAAGAGAGAGCAGGCTGCATGGAGAGTGTGTACCATGGGGCTTGTGAGCTCACGAATAAGTGGGAGTAACTGGAGTGGGGAGATGGGGGAGAGAAGAGGGTCTTCCCATCAATGGGAATCACCTGTGCTTGGAGGCAGGTGGCATGAGAGGTCTCCACAGGAAGAAGGAGGCAGTGTGGTTGAAGGGCAGAGAGATGGGGCAGAACAGGCATCAGTCAGTTGGAGGGGTATGAATAGACTGATGGGAGGATTATGGGTGCCTTTGGAGAACTGAGAATTTGTTAGAAGATCAGTGCAGATTTCTATGGAGACAAATGCCAGGAACTGATAGGTCTTTGAAAGGTCACTCTGGCTGCCTTTTGGCAAAGGGGTTGGTAAAAGGCACTTGCAGGTGTGAACACACCAGGTGGGAGGTGAGTGCAGGAAATCGGGTGAGGGAGCATGGGAACTTGGTCCCGGGGTATATAAGGGAGAATAGCCTTTAAGGAGTTCCACAAATTGGCACCAGCTGTGGCTTCATTACAGAGCTGGAAGGGGGAGGTGGGTGTGTCCTGGAGGTTACAGAAATTACATGAGAAAGGGAAGTCTTTTTAGATCTCTTTTTCAACTACAGGAACTCTCACCTTATTGATAGAATTCCAGAGTGGGAACCAATGATATGAGGACATCTTTGAAATGTCTGAATATGTTCTTCGACATCTTTGCAAGTGACGAGGAGACCTTGACCTTAGGAGGCCTTGGCCCTCTTTGTAGCCAGAAAGATTTCACCTACAGATTTGGGTTCTCCCTTTTAAAGTCAAGGAGTCAGTCCTTCCAAAGGACACCTCCTTTCATTTTACCCTCTCATCATACCTCACGTGCTGGCATCTCCAAGACCCTCTGTTCCAGGTTGAGAGTATCCACTTTGGCCGGGCTGGTCTTGCCAAGAACACCACCACAGGAAATCTAGAGCCTGTAGTGCTATTAATAACATCATCTAAGACTGTGTTTGCTGCCCTCTTGGCCTCTTCCCACCATGACTCACTGAAGCTTTTTACACATTGTATCCATTATGCTATAGTTCCCAAAGGTCATCTTCTCTAGTGCCATTAGTTTTTAGGGGAACAGGCAAACCTTAAACTTGTCCCCCTTAATTGGATCCCTGTGCCCCCACAATCTCTTTGAATGCCTTTCACCATGATCCTTGAATGAGATCTGAGACCACTGCTGGTACCTAACACTTCTTGGCACCTTGTCTGCTAGGTTCTTGGAAGAGGAGGTGGCTATGGAGGTGAGTGGGAATGGGAGTGGGAGGATTTCTCCCTTCACTTCCCTTTTTGTGTTTTCAAATAATGGGTTTTGAGGGGGAGGGAAAGGTTAACCAGACCATTTATTTTCCATCTCCCATCGATAAAATGTCACACAGGAGAGAGGTGGCAGAAACGCACTTTCAGGTTAATTTTTTTACAAGGAAGATTGACTTATGAACCTACTTTGTTATTCCCTTTCATTCAATTTCCCTGTACCTCCTTTTCTATGAAGTGTAACGGTAACCCATTATTATTTTTATTGTTGGCACGTGCTTTGTGAACCATAAAGTGTACGCTATAAATGGGAGCGCTTTTCTTTTTTTTTTTTTTTGTAGTTTACGAAAAACTAATATTTTTTAAATTAATTTTTTATTTATTTTCAGCATAACAGTATTCATTCTTTTTGCACCACACCCAGTGCTCCATGCAAGCAGTGCCCTCTATGATACCCAACACCTGGTACCCCAACCTCCAAATCCCCCGCCCCTTCAAAACCCTCAGATTGTTTTTCAGAGTCCATAGTCTCTCATGATTCAGCTCCCCTTCCAATTTCCCCCACCTCCCTTCTCGTCTCTAACTCCTCATGTCCATGAAAAACTAATTTAAAAACATTCATCCACCAGAGTACCCAAAGGGCTCCCATATAAACTATCTGTCGTTACATTATGTCCCGATGTGGAGCTCGATCCCAGGATCCTGAGATCATGACCTGAACTGAAGGCAGAGGCTTTAACACACTGAGCCACCAGCCCCAATGTATTCTCTTCAGTACCAGAATTTGTAACCAATTGACAGATGAAAAAGGAGGCAGTCAAGTGAAAAACAATAGGTCTTAGACCTGCAAGAAATTTGAATTAGATGAATTCAGCTACTCAGGCACTGTTTCACATTTTCAGATCTCTGCAGAAAAGGGGTTAACCTTTTTACAGCATGTAAAAGAGAAGACTATAACACATACTATGTGTAAGCATGTAAATATCAAAAAATATCCCATTAGATGCTAAGACACACAGGGCCTATATTTTCTCTCAAATTCATGAATATGTAGGAGCAATAAGTGAGAAGTGAATGTATACTCTTCACTTCGAAGTCTTTTAGAAATCTAAAATATGACTTTCTATGGTTTGTGTCTCCATATTCCTTTATTGCCAGTTTGAACAAATCCACATGCTTTGATTCAAAGGTAATAAATTCCTCTTATTTGGAAACATGATGTTTATTTTTATTCTCTCACCCTTAGCAGGTGGTTTCATTTTAGCACACTTCAGAGTTATAATTTCATGCTTATTAAAAACATTTATTATGATCTACATAGATGAATGAAACTTTTATTTTATTAAATTATTTGACAAAAAATCTGTTATTTTTAAAAATGTATTTCCTTTAGGGTTATTTTAGAGCGTTCAGAGAGGATCTAGGAGTGTGGTATTATGTAGTTTTTAAGTAGGTATGAAATGGTTATTTATAGGATTGTTTCTTTAAGGCTTATGTATATTGTCCATTATATGCTATAAAATATTTTGAAAGTAAATTTAAGGTATGTTTTACATAGTTTATTTTTTGGAAATAAATATTGAAATGACTTGTGAAATTCAGTATATTCTCAACATTAATTTATTTTGAAATTTACCAGTTGTCTACTGAACTATTATATGGCAGATATTACTTCAGACTACACTGGTAAATGAAATACTTGGCTTTGTAGAACTTTTATTTTAATGGGTGAGACAATTCAAAGCTATAAACCTTAATAAAAATTGCATAGTGCATTCAAAAAGGATGAGTACAATGGGGAAAAAGAAAAACTCGATCAGGGTGAGAAAAATCAAGGTTGCTAGGCAGGGGATGGGGAGTTAAAATTTTTAATAGGAAGATCAGGGTAGTTACAATGAAGCTGACAATTGAACAAAGGTATGGAAAGGTGATGAATTTGCGCAGAACTATCAGCAATAAGGTCACTCCAGACAAAGGAATTGGCTATCTTGAAGGCCATAAGGTTGGATCATGCCTGGCATATCTGAGGAATAGCAAGGAGGCCACTGTGAGTGACTGAAGAGTAGCAGGGAAAGAGGTCACAGAGGTTAAATGAGTGGCTAGATCATGTAAAGCTTAGAAGTCATTGTAAAACTCTGGCTTTTATATTTGGAAACTTACTGTGTGATAGAATTTCTGCTAATAACTGAGAGTTCAATTGTCCATAAAATTTCAAGGACTCTTATTCTAGTAAGACAGAATGAAGAGAAAGAGTTCATATTTACACATGGTGTAACAAATGCTCAGAGATACAAGTGTAGGAAGCTATAGGATCACAGAAGAAGGCACTAAAATCACACCAATATATTTGATGACTGTGACTATATATAAATTTGTATTTTCTAGATTTTTTATAGTCATGGAATCACACTGTATATACTATTCATTGCCTGGCTTTTCTTTTCTCAGCATCATTACTTTGAGAATCTCCAATTGTAAATAGTTCATTTTGATGTTGAATAGTAATCTCTTTAATGAATAGATCATAATTTTTCTTTGCTCTATGGATGGACATTGATGAACATTTCCACTGTTTTCAATTCTTAAAAATAAAGCTGCTATGAAATTCATATACAAGTCCCTGTATGAACATAGGGTTTGTTTCTCTTGGTTAAATGCCTAGAAGTAAAATGGCTATTTTTGTAACTGCAACATATTTTGCATTTAAAAAAATTTTCAAACTATTTTCCAAAGTGGTTGTATCATGATATATGCCAACAACAGTTTAGATTTTTTGTTGCTTCTCAATCTAGCTCAGACCAAGTACAATTAGCCTTTATAATTTTAGCCATTCTAATAGATATGTAAGCATGTCTCATTATGATTTTAATTTGTATTTCTTTAATGTCTAAATGTTGAGAAATTTGTCATGTGCCTATAAGCCATCCATATACTTTTGGTGACATGTCTCTTCCATTATTTCCTTCACATGTAAAATTGGATACTCTGTTTGGTTATTAGTAAGGTTTTTTATTTTTATTCATATTTAAATAATCAGAGTAGATGTCCATTATCAGATATGTAATTTGGAAATCGCTTGTCCATCTTTACAGTTTCTCAATGGAGCTTTGATAGCTGTGTCTTTCAAGAAATATGCTACTTCTTTCCTGGTACACGGAGGTATGACTAGAACATTATCAATGTTGACCTTTGCAAAGAAAATCATGGCTTAAGATATATGTAGTCTGCAGTTGTTGGGAGTGTTCACCATCCTTGCCTCTAACTCATCTCTCACTGCCCACACATTCAGATATAGGGGAATATTGATTGACAAAATATTAATTGCCAAATAACACTAGTTGGAGAATAAGAAAAATGCAGGCACCTGATTATATAATATTACATAAATAAAATATGTTTTATAAGTGCTATTGGAAGTAAATTCCTCTATACTTTAATCACACAGAATGATGGAATCCTAGATTTTTTTTTCTTGTATTTACTAAGAAAATGATCATGCCTCAAGTATATTAAAATGGAATAGGGAAAATTAAAAATTGTTTT
Source organism: Mustela nivalis (assembly GCF_964662115.1). NCBI lineage: Eukaryota > Metazoa > Chordata > Mammalia > Carnivora > Mustelidae > Mustela > Mustela nivalis. The sequence continues at coordinate 292,930 of NW_028136062.1, read as the reverse complement.
AAGATGATTTGTGTGTGTTGTGCATATGTGAGAGAGAAAGTGAGAGAGAAAGATAAAGAAAAAGAGAAAGGGAAAGACAGAGAGGTGGCTGCAGTGAATTGATGAGTTGGAGGATAGATTTTAAAGTTTTGTCTTTTGCTTTCTACATTTCTTTTTCCTTAGGTTCAAGAGAACAATCAGTAATATCTCAGAAGCCTGCTGGTAACATCAGCAGAAAGAATTAGAGGTTCCCAGAAAATTAAGATGACATATAGTTTTCCTGACATAAGAAAAGTCATTTTTTGTCCCCAGCTATTTTCAATGATCTATACCCCACCTGTGTACTTGCCCAAGCACACTTCTTCCAAAACTTCCTGGGAGGTTCTTACAAAGAAATGCAAAAACCTCACTCCTTAAGGATTTTGAGGGAACAAGGCAATGGGAAAACTAACAGTCACCACCAGAGCAGGAAATAGCCTAAGCTATTGAGACAATAAATCAGTGGCAAAACTCCTAGTGCTATTTCAAAAGCAATCAAGGCCTTGCATTCCTTGTCCCAGAAAATGAGCCCAAGACCCCATCTAGTTTCTATCTGCTCTTGAAGCCTGCAGAGTCCCTTTCCCTTGTCCAACAGTTACCTCTGCTTTATTCTAACGTTGAAGTTTCTGCCCTCGGTGGAATACAAGCTTCATTCAGGTGAACATGCAATACATATTGCACAAATACATATGTGGATGTGCATGCAGCCACAACCTTATGACCAACCATACATGGAATAATAAAACTCTCCCTTCTGAGTATTCATCTTAAATACTAAATAAAAATCTCTCTCCTGTTCAAACAGTCAAGGCTTTGGAACTTATTCCCTGTGATCTCCTTGTATGTTGTAAACAAAGATTCCTTTGTTTGACAACTCCACCTGTTTCTGTGATTCACCAAAGACTGACCTCAGTTAGGTCAGTTGCTGTAATGGCTTTCACTACTCTGATTCTACCTCTGCAAGTCTCCAAATTTAACTATTTTTTTTCCCAATTCCGCATGTTCTTGGCTTTAAACTGCAACTCTGAAGAGAAGATTTGCTTGTTTAAAAAAAAAATCAAGAAAAGGGAGTAGTAGTCAACATTGTTACTTTGAACTTCCTGCCCTACGGGGCTCTCCTGTTCTTTCTCTTTGACTTCCTGGACTAAAACGACAGAAATTTGGCAATACATCACTCCCCAATCCAGATTACTGCCAGAACAGTTTATACTCTTAGAAAAATATTAGTTTAAAAGATCACATAATTAAATACTTAAGCATGTAGTGTAATATAGTGGTTTACAAGAAATATATTTTGGTCATCTGAATATTTGGTTTTCAACCATGGCTACTGACTCACAGCTCCTAAAACTCTTGGGATTTCCTGTGATAAGGGTGAGAGAGGTGTGTTTTGTTCTGTTAATGAAGTGACCTTCAGACCTCACTCAAGGCAAGGGCTGTTTGCCTGAAGGACCAACCACTTGGTGAAAGCCTTCACAACTTTTTGCCCAACGTGCCTCCCCTTCCTCCCAATACAGGATTATCTGGGGAGGGAAGAGGATCTGGAGATTAGATCAGCAAATGACAATGATTTAGTCAGTCATGACTATGTCATGAAGCCTCCACAGAAAAGCTGAAAGGACTGGGTTCAGAAAGCTTTTAGTTTGTGAAATGTATGAAAAGGCAGGAAGAGTGGCAGTCTTACAGAAGGTAATAGAAGCTCTGTGCCCATTCTCCATACCTTGCCCTGTGCACTTCTTTATCTATCTATTGATTTAAATCTTCTATTATATCTTTTAATAAGCTGGCAAACATAAAGTAAGTATTTTTCTGAGTTTTGTGAGTCCCTGTAGCAAATTAAAAGAACGTAAGAAGTAGGCCACTGGGACCTCCAACCTGTAGTTGCTCAGTCACAAGCACAGGTAATAACCTGGGGCCTACAGTGAGACTGGCATCTGAGGTGGGGTTGGAGATAGTCTTGGAGGACTGATCCATTAACTGATGAAATCTTACACTATGTTCAGGTAGATAGTGTCAGAATTTAGTTGAATTCTTGGAGATCCTGCTGTTGTCTGAAAATTATTTGGCATTGTTGGTATGATGTCCTAAAACCCAAAAAGATATAGCTACCTCAAAATAAGAATACGGTTGACAGCTTATATATAATAAGTGAGTATTTCAGGGATTTAAAATATACCCAATAAATAATGTAAGGAAATAAGGAAAGATTTTGAAATAAAAACAAGAATAAGAACCTAGTGGTACTAATAGATTAAATATATGTAATCTAGTTGAATTAAGAATACAATGGATAGAATATGTAATGGATTCAATAGAGATAAGAAGTCACTTAAGGATATAGTCATCTGGATACCAGCAAAGCATTAAAATTATCAATATAAAAGAGGTGTAAGATGTAGGTGATGTGTGTGGAACAAAAGCTAGAGAAGAAATTAGATTTCCTTACTACTCATAGCCTGTTGACAAGTCCTTGAAGCTCCTCTGGGGACTCAGCTGCTTCCATGTGGACACATCCACTCAGGGCAAAAAGCATTCTTAGTCCTCCCCCCAGGATACTGAAAATCTACTTTCACATGTAAAAATTACTTTGGAAACTTCTTTATCTCTACTCCCCACCCCTGCCCTCAAGATATAAATTGGCAATCATCTCCCAAGCATATACCCACTGATACACATCAGAAGAGTCTCTTCCCTGAGTTTTTACTAAATAGTAATAAATGACCTTTCCCTAACAATAGCTAGCCCCCTCAAGGTCCTGGAAACCTTGTTTATAAAATACCTTGGAGGCTTGTGCTATCCCTAACCTCCTCCCAAATTGAAAGTATATAATCAGCCACTCTTCATGACCCTCTCTCTCTACTCCAAATAAATAAATAAATATTTTTAAATAAAATAAAATAAATGACTTTTTTTAAATGAAAGAAGAAAAAGGAAAGAAATATTTGAATATTAATGTACATCTATTTCTCAAGCATAAAATAGTCAAGACACTGGATTAAAACTTACATACAAGAAAAGAAAGAAAATATTCATAACTAGAGTTGACTCTATGAATCCCAAACTAGGGCATACATACCAAAGACACACAAAAAAAATCACAAGTGTTAGAGAGAAAAAAAATAATTCATTAATAAAGAAACAAGAATCAGACTGACAGAAATTTTTAAATAACATCAGATATAAAAAAGAATGAAGTAATAGCTTTATAATCTTGAAAAAAAATCACAAATGGAAACATTTAGATCCTTATAAAATGTCATTGGCATAGGAAGGCATAATAAAAAAAATATTTTCAGGAATACAGACCACAGATAATTTGCCTTAATTTGTGTAGGCAGCACTTAAATACTAATATTATTTTAACAGTTAAAATATACTCTATGATCTTTGAGGTTGGGGAAAAGAGGATGACCAAGTCATCTTGAAATAATTCAGTTTTATGAAAAAAGTAAAAAGATCAAAAAAAAAGACTTGTAGAAAAGAGAGATAAAACATATGCATAATAAAAATAAATAAATAAATAAACAGCTGGAGTGCCTGGGTGACTTAGTCGGTTCAAGTGTCTGCCTTCAGCTCAGGTGATGATCCTGGTATTGAGCCCTGCATCAGGCTCCCTGCTCAGTGGAGAGTCTGCTTCTCCCTCCCATTGAGAAAAAAAAATTTGACTTATTTATTTGAGAGAGATAATCTTTAAATTTTACTTATTTATTTGAGAGAGAGTGAGAAAAGAAAAACATGCACACAGCAGAGGGAATAACAGAGGGAGAGGGAGAAGCACGCCACTGAGCAGGGAACCCCCTGCGGGGCTCTATCCCAGGACCCGGGTATTATGACCTGAGCTATAGGTAGACACTTAACTCAGGTACCCCAATAAATACAATCTTTTAAAAAAAATAAATAATAATAAAAATAAATAATATTTCAGATAGTATGATTTTTTTAATGTAAGACTTGGTATAAAAACAGGATGACATACTTGTCTAATTATAGCAAAAGACTTTGATAAGTTTAGATGCAGTAGTACATAAAAAATTTAACTTCTTTCATTAACTGATAATTTAATTAGATTAAATTAAGAGACATCAAAATTTAGAGAATCTAATAGTCCTGATCTATTAATAAATGTAGCCATCCTGACCCCAAAACAAGAGTCTTCAGTAAGTATATAAGCATAAGTTGAACATTTACACAAACAGGCCATTATTTAGGCCAGAAGTATATGCCAATAAATTCCTAGAGTTAAATATCAGGCTATATTTTCCAAGAATAAGGCAATAAAATTAGAAAACAATGACCAAAATATTAAATTCATATAATTGGAAGTTAACTTCATACCTAAAAAGAAATAATACAGCTAATTCAGAAATTTTTAGAATTACAGTACTTTGGTAATATCAACTATCAAAATGAGTAACGGACAGATGGGGCTAGCAAGAGACTCGTGGGAGGATTAAATCATGGGCCCCTGTATCTCATGTGCAGTAGAAGCAGTGGATTTGGAATTTCAGTTTTTCCACAACGTTCCACCACAAGCTGGTTAGAACTGTGCAAAAGCAGGAAGGGAAGCCCCAGTAAAGTGGACTGGGGATGCCAGAAGGGGAGGCTGGAAGGGGGCGCCTGCTGCTCAGTGCCCATTACAGACCCCACATTGCAATCCCCCACAGGAGAGACTCACCAATTTTAGGCCCCACAGGGGAAGCTGGAGGTTCATCTCCTGACTTTTTGTAGGATCTTTGCAGCTCAGCTGGTGAGAATTCTCCATCACCCTGCCTTTCTCCAAGGGACTTTCCTTCAAGCACCCTTCCCAACTTCTTCCTCCTCCATGAAATAATGTTCCTCTCCTTTGTTTCTCGCACTTGCCTGTGATGGGACCTTAGCTTGCTCAGCCCAGACTGCCATTCTCTGCTCTTCCCAATTAAACCCATGCTGCTGGTCAAATAACTGGCAGATTAAGTTTAAGGCCAATCGAACTAATAAATTCAAGAACTTGCAAGGAACAAAATCAATATGCACAAATTAGTGGCACTCCTAGGTGCTCGGAAGGACCCATCAGAAAGAGACAGCTGAGAACGATCTCATTTACACCTGCATCCAAGATAGCAAGATACCCAGGAGGCCCCTGAACCAAGAAAGTGACAGCCCTGCAACAATGACGACAGACAGGGAGGGGTACACACGGAGATGGGGAGGCACTGTGCTCAGGGAAGAACCCACACTGGGAAAATACCAGATTTAGTTAAAATATAACTATTTAAAATATTTACTCTCAGTAAACGATTTCAACCTATGCTCATTTAAGTAACTTGGTGCATAATCCCTTTTCTATTAAACCATAGTGCAAGGACCAATGCCGCGTTTCCGAGAGAACCCCAAGCTATTTTTCTAGAATGGCCATATGCATATATATCAGGCGTCCTGTTTTCACTCCCTTTGTGGAGCACCTACCCTGGAGGTCATGTAATAACCAATGACCAAAAAAACAAACCAAAAACCCAAACATCCAGGTTGAAGTGCCATCCCTGCCTGGAGTGGAGGAGACTGCTCAGACAGATCCCAGGCAGGCATCTCAGCCCAGGCCTGTGCTGGGGAAGCTGTTTCCTGGCTTTGGGCGCAATCTGGAAGCCAGCAAACTGACCCAAGAGTGCAGCTGGCCTTTAGGACTGATGATCTTTTCGCAGCCAGGCTGCCCGTGGACACCCGCTCAGGGAGCCAGGCTAGGAGTCTGCCCAGCGCAGGCGCTGGCAATGGGGCAGCATGCTAGGGCATAGCCCTGCACCCCAGCCAGGGCTCAGGCCCCTGGAGTGAGGGGGCAGGGCCAGCGCAGAGAAGGGTCTTTCCTAATTTCCAAAGCTGGAAGTGAGCTCTCAGAGGACTCAGGAGGGAGGGGGGCGGGGGCGGGGTGGGGGCGGCCAGGAGAGGGGGCTTTGCTAATTGCCCAGGCGGGAAGGAGGGGCGCACAGCGCCAGGGTGCTGTGCTGCAGCCCATTCGGGACTGCAGGAACCACCATACTCGCTGCCCCTGCGCTCCCACACTCCAGCTTAGCCCCAGAGGCCTTGGTGTCCCGTTCTCATTCCTGCAGCCTGCTGCCCCTCCCTGACCCATGGCTTCTCTGGAGGACCCTCTGCTCACAGGTAAAGTTACACCTCGACGCGCCCTCACCTGAAGCAGAAAACACAGGACAGGAGGGGGGGGGTGGAGTGGTCGGGGCCCAGGCAACCGCCAACCCCAGGGCACCAGGACCACCCAGGACGCCGCGCCACACCCCCTCCGCAAGGGGTCGGGCCAGGACAGCGCCACAGGAGGTACCCCCCGCCCCCCGCCAGCGGGCAGGCTAGCCCCCATAGTTCGGCACCCCCACGTGCATGTCAGAGCCTCCTGCCATTCCCAGGGCACCAAGAACCCAGAGAGTGAGGCCTTGGGTGCTTTCTAGTGACAGATTCAAGGCAATTTTTCGACTTTGGGACTCAGAGTTAACATAGTTTTCATTTGTGATTATTATTTTTGTGTGGGGGCCGTCGCTTTTCTTTTGACCTATGCTTGTTTTCACTCCCGGTTCTGAAGAAGCCCCTAAATCCTAACCCTGTTGAGGACTCCGAAAGCTCTCAGAGCAGCAGTGCTGGGGGACAGTGTGGACACATGGTTTGGTTTCTCCTCTGGCCTGCTTCTGTGGCAGCCCTGCTCTGTCCTCCTCAGACTTCAGAGCAATATCTGAACAAGTGGAGAAGCGACCAGGGGGTCAGGAAGGTGGCCACCGAAGAGTGACTTCTCTGGAGGGTGGCTGAGCTAGCAAGTGAGCATGTTAGTCCAGCTCTGCCTGCATTCAGTATGGAGCTGAACAGGGGCCAGGGAAGGGGAGGAGGAGCAGAGAGCAGGGACAAAGGGACCAAAGAGGAGATTCAGATGAAGGGAAGTAATGGGGAGGAAAGAGAAGAAACTCTAGAAGACAGGCATGTAGAAAGGAAAAGGGATGAAGTGGGCATTGGGAAAGGGCACCACCAGGGAAGGAGAGAGGGGAAGGAAAGAGGGAGGAAAGAGGAAAGGGGAAAGGGAGAAGAGAGGAGTCAGCATGCCATGGCTCCCCCTGCATCTGAAGAAGAGGTGGCTGCTCCAGCTTGTCAAACAGGGTGCTCACTCTTTGGTCCCAGTTTCTGCTCCCAGTGCTACTGGGCTTTGCAAGGAAGGCAGGCTGTCCCTTGAGACCTACTGGAGCCCACTGGAGCCCACAGGAGGGTGGGAGAATTAAGATGCCACCGGGTCCTGTCCTGAGCTGCTCCCAGCCACCAGCCTCACCACATGGTGCAAGAGGGACCCCAGAACAAAGGAAGGATACAGGCCAGCATGTCTGCTGGTGGCCCTGGGCACTTAGCTCATCGCAGTGAACCACACGGCCTCCTCAACCCACGCTTTCAAAGCCTCCTTCTTCGTTTCTGGCTTTCATGTCTGTAGGAACATGAGCCAGATCTAACTCATCTCCGACAGACAATTCTGACTCACCCCGTGTCAGATTTTTATGAGTGGCTGTGATAGAGTAAGATAGCAATGCTCCAACAAACGGACTGTTTCCTCCCACTTGACCTCAACAGTCTTATACATTTTCTTAGCGAAAACATCTTGTCTCCTTCCATTAAGCTCATAACGTGGTCTAGGAGTATACATGCGCCTTCGGTAGATGCGAAGCGATACAGAGGTCTTTTTTTTTTTTTTTTAATTTTACAAGGTAAAGTCAGTGAACACATCCAACTTGACCAATACGTCTCTAAAATGTCAATCCAGGCAAAGCTTTTTCTGCCTACAGTTTGGAGGCTACGTAGTGACATTTTTAAAATGCTTTCAGTCCCTCAGTGAGGCTCTTAGAAGCTAGCCAGGGCTTACTACGTGCCAGGCACTGTGTCAGGTGTTGGAGCTAAAGGGAAGGAGAGCTTGGAGGCTGGCTGGGGAAGGACATCCATGACACAAGCACAGCTAGAAACGGAGGCCAGTGCTAGAAAAGAGAGAGCAGGCTGCATGGAGAGTGTGTACCATGGGGCTTGTGAGCTCACGAATAAGTGGGAGTAACTGGAGTGGGGAGATGGGGGAGAGAAGAGGGTCTTCCCATCAATGGGAATCACCTGTGCTTGGAGGCAGGTGCCATGAGAGGTCTCCACAGGAAGAAGGAGGCAGTGTGGTTGAAGGGCAGAGAGATGGGGCAGAACAGGCATCAGTCAGTTGGAGGGGTATGAATAGACTGATGGGAGGATTATGGGTGCCTTTGGAGGACTGAGAATTTGTTAGAAGATCAGTGCAGATTTCTATGGAGACAAATGCCAGGAACTGATAGGTCTTTGAAAGGTCACTCTGGCTGCTTTTTGGCAAAGGGGTTGGTAAAAGGCACTTGCAGGTGTGAACACACCAGGTGGGAGGTGAGTGCAGGAAATCGGGTGAGGGAGCATGGGAACTTGGTCCGGGGGTATATAAGGGAGAATAGCCTTTAAGGAGTTCCACAAATTGGCACCAGCTGTGGCTTCATTACAGAGCTGGAAGGGGGAGGTGGGTGTGTCCTGGAGGTTACAGAAATTACATGAGAAAGGGAAGTCTTTTTAGATCTCTTTTTCAACTACAGGAACTCTCACCTTATTGATAGAATTCCAGAGTGAGAACCAATGATATGAGGACATCTTTGAAATGTCTGAATATGTTCTTCGACATCTTTGCAAGTGACGAGGAGACCTTGGCCTTAGGAGGCCTTGGCCCTCTTTGTAGCCAGAAAGATTTCACCTACAGATTTGGGTTCTCCCTTTTAAAGTCAAGGAGTCAGTCCTTCCAAAGGACACCTCCTATCATTTTACCCTCTCATCATACCTCACGTGCTGGCATCTCCAAGACCCTCTGTTCCAGGTTGAGAGTATCCACTTTGGCCGGGCTGGTCTTGCCAAGAACACCACCACAGGAAATCTAGAGCCTGTAGTGCTATTAATAACATCATCTAAGACTGTGTTTGCTGCCCTCATGGCTTCTTCCCACCATGACTCACTGAAGCTTTTAACACATTGTATCCATTAAGCTATAGTTCCCAAAGGTCATCTTCTCTAGTGCCATTAATTTTTAGGGGACCAGGCAAACCTTAAACTTGTCCCCCCTAATTGGACCCCTGTTCCCCCACAATCTATTTGAAAGCCTTTCACCATGATTCTTGAATGAGATCTGAGACCACTGCTGGTACCTAACACTTCTTGGCACCTTGTCTGTTAGGTTCTTGGAAGAGGAGATGGCTATGGATGTGAGTGGGAATGGGAGTGGGAGGATTTCTCCCTTCACTTTGCTTTTTGTGTTTTCAAATAATGGGTTTTGAGGGGGCGGGAAAGTTTAACCAGACCATTTATTTTCCATCTCCCATCGATAAAAAGTTTACCACTCCCCACTGGAAGAATTTATATCTTTCCTTTGAATCTACAGGAAAATCTCCCAAACCCAGACCACCACCATGTGGATTCAGCCATCTTCTGATTCACCTCCAGATTGTCTCCTCCTAACTGCTCAAGCCACAGGTTAAGGGCGAAATGTTCAATGCCCAAGCAATTAAGTGGGGAACACGTTTATCTAAGCAATTGCATGCAGCTCTCTATCTGCATACAGGGGGTCTCTCCCAAGCATTTCCAACCTCAGCAAAAGAAGACAAAGCCCCAGCAGTCTGGGGTATATATCATTCATTCATTCCTGTGTTCAACACTCATGGCGGATCCCCACCAAGACAGTGGGAGAGCAAGGACTGGAGAAATCCTGGAAGCTGAAGTCTGAGGAGGATTTCAAATTCAAGTCAGAGATGAAAGAAACATCTGGACTTGGTCCTCAGGTACATGCAGTATTCTGAACTGAGGCTAGAACCAGAGACCATTCTAATGAAAGGCCTCTACAGGTGGGCTCTCACAGGTGGGCCCCAAATCAGTTTCGTGTATATTCATTCATGAAATAGCTCTTTGGGTCAACATGCAGAAGAAAACCATTTCAGAAAACTGACAATGAGGAGAGGAAAGGGAAGCCAAAAGGCTTGTGAATGGGGAGAGAGGAGGAGCCAGGGCAGAAAACCAAGAATCCCTCCCTGCCCTCCTTGCTGCCAGGGAGGTCTGAGGGACTAGTTTCCACCTGGGATCCCAAGTCCAGAACAAAAGCAGCGGGGCCACGGCGGGGGAGGGAAAGGGGTCCTCAGCACGGGCGCATGGGGCTGCGGAAAGATGGGGGCTAGCGTGCCTGCTGGCGGGGGGCACCTCGCAAGGCGCTGTCCCCAGCCCGACCCCATGAGGACCCGGGTTTGGCGCAGTGTCCGGGGTGGTCCCGGTGCCCTGGGGTTCCGGGAGGCTGGGCCTCCACAACCTCCCTCTCCGCCCCCAGGTCGGGTCCGCGCTTTCTGCTCCAGGTGAGGGCGCGGCGCGGTGTCACTTTACCCCTGTGCAGAGGGTGGTCCGGAGAAGCCTTGGGGCAGGGAGGGGCAGCAGGCAGCAGGAGCGGGACAGCGGAGCCTCACATGGGAGCGTAAGGGCGGCGAGTCCGGTGGGTCCTGCAGTCCCGACTGGGCCGCAGCACAGCACCGCGGCGCTGCCCGCCCCTCCTCCGCCAGCCCCTCCACCTCCTCCCAGACTCTCAGCCACATCCTCTGTGAGCTCACTTCCAGCTTCGGCAATTAGCAAAGCGCCTTCTCCCCGCCGCCCTCCACCCGCCCCCGCCCCCCTCCCTCCTGAGTCCTCCGCGAGCTCCCTTTTCGCTTTGGCAATTAGCAAAGCCCCTTCTCCGCGCCGCCCCGCCCCCCTCCCTCCTGAGGCCCCGCCCTGGCTGGGGCGCGGGGGGAAGCCCCGGGGGCTGCAAGCTTTGCCAGCGCTGGCGCTGGGCAGCCTCCTAGCCTGGCTCCTTGAGCGGGTGTCTACCCGCGGCCTGGCTGCAAAAAGATCATCAGTCCTGTTAACCCTGGCTGCACTCTCCCGTCAGTTTGCTGGCTTCCTGATTGCGCCCAAAGCCAGGAAACAGCTTCCCCAGCACAGGCCTGGGCTGAGATGCCTGCCCAGGATCTGTTTGAGCAGTCTACTCATCTCCAGGCAGGGATGGCACTTCCACATGGATGTTTGGGTTTTTTTTATTGTTTTTTGGTCATTGGTTATTATTACATGACCTCCAGGGTAGGTGCTCCACAAAGGGAGTGAAAACAGGATGCATGATATACCCCTCACCTCCCATGCTGTCTTTCTCTTAAATAATAAGCACTGCTGAACTATCTTAGATTCTGTACCTTCTCTCCAGCCATGAACCTATCACTGTCTTTAACTCTTGAAAACTTCATTAGACAAATTAATGTGGTGAAGGAAGCAATATGAGAAAGCCTATTAATCTGATGAGCATGGAACTGAACAAACCCTATAGATACTTTCCCTTTGATTTCTAGCCTATCAATACCTACAGTGAGTCACATACATTCAAGATTATTGTTTTTATTGTATACTTCATATATTCATTGATTTTGGACTCGTTATCATTTTGTTGAAGTGTTAAACTATGGTAATAAACAAACTTTTAATTAACTTTTCCTCCTATGATACAAATATAACTTGCACTTGAGCTTTAGCTAATTTTATGTTCTAAAATTGCCAAAACAAAATGATCAAGGTTTCTAGATTATTTACTGTCTTTTCTACTATATAATATTGTTCTATCTCTTCTGTATAAAGAAAATGAATGCTTGGGGCTCTTGGGTGGCTCAGTGTGTTAAAGCCTCTGCCTTCTGCTCAGGTCATGATCCCAGAGTCCTGGGATAGAGCCCCACATCAGGCTCTCTGCTCAGCAGGGACCCTGCTTCCCTTCCTTTCTCTCTGCCTGCCTCTCTGTCTACTTGTGATCTCTGTCTGTCAAATAAATAAATAAAATCTTTAAAAAAAGAAAATGAATGCTTGATAACTAAATGAATGCTTTACTGAACAAATTAAATATGGCAATAGCATTTTATTTTATCATGCTTCACATATTAAACAATAATATTATATCACTAGTCTACAAATAATCTACTCGCATAGTCATTTGGAAGCTTTTAGCAAAAGAATTCTTCCTCCTGATTGTAGTATAAAAGCCACAGAAATATACAGAAGACTCCTAGGATAGAAAGTTAAATCCAGTTATCCGTGATGCCTTGAGGAGGACCTGACCTATGTATGTCCTGGGATGCACTAGTAACTGTTACATGTGATAGGATTATATTTAATATATACAGTTTCATTTACTTCACAAAGGACATACAAATTTGAGAATAAAATATTTGATGAATCTATAAAGTCTATATCTATTTGTAACTAATGTGGTAGAATTAAGATGTTAATTTGAAAAAAAATTCATTGAACACATACACATATTCAATTGTTTTTATATATATAAACAGCATTATTTATTTATGTAAATAAATGCATTGTCTGTAAAATCCATTTACTTATCAATCATAAGGGTAATTTTAAGTACTAAGAATAAGAAATATGTGAAAAGATAAGTGTTCAAGAGTGCAGTTTGTGGTAATTAATACAATATGATAGGCTCATAAAAATGATATATTACTTGAACTTAAAAGCTTCTATAATTAAGCGATGACCACTTGAAATTTGTAATTAGTCTTGCTGCAGTTTTTCCTTGCACTTATTGCCCTTCCCCAGAAGTTCATTAAGAATTTCTGTGAATGTCCTTATGTTTAATCTCATTCATAGATTCCACTGCTGCTCACAAAACAAAGCCAAAAAGAGAGGTAACTCTATGTGGCACTCCATCCACAAGCAATACATTCATAAATAATTAAAAAGCTCTCTACTTCATTTGTTACCCATTCAGCTGATAATTTAAATGAGTAACTGAGGCCATTTTATCAGCACTTTTAATAGAATGCGACTCAGAAACTTCACAGTGTTATTTAAGAAGAAATGCTCACGTGTTAAGGTTTTTATTTTTTTAAATCAACAAAATAATTTTCAAATATTAAAAGCAAATGTCTCCTTTTCCTCCAAGTTTCCTTGCTATGTCAAAGTTACAAATAAATACATTAAAATCGTATTTTGAGTAGTAGATAAAAACAAAAGTTTTGAAACTGTGGGTTCAGTGTCTGGGTTAACTTGTATAAATATCTGAACTCAATGTATTTAGACTTTATTAGATTTTTTTTTAGACTATTTAAAAATACATGCTGAGATAATGACAACATTATTTTATTCATTTTAATAAATAAATTATTTTATTTAATTATGTTTAGATATTTATTTATTAAATTAATGATTTAATATTTAATAATCTAAATTTGAAATATTTTAAATTCTAAAAATATTTATTTAATTAAATTGATATATTTAATATAAATATTTAATAAATTATTTAACCATTATTATAATTATGCAATACATTATGTATTGTGTAATAATTGCATTTTAATAAATAAATAAATGTATTATTTACATTATTTTATTTTATTTTATTTTATTTTATTTACTTGACATAGAGAGGGAGAACGCAAGCAAAGGGAGCTGCAGGCAGAAGGAGAGGGAGAAGTAGGCTCCCAGCTGAGTAGAAAGTTCAACCTGGGGTTCCATCCCACGACCCTGGGATCACCACCTGAGTCGAAGGCAGATGCTTAAGTGACTGAGCCATCCAGATGCCCAAGGCTTTGTATTCTTCGCTTCTAAATATTGATGCTCCTTCATCTCTGGAGTTAGTAAATTGATGTTGAGAATTCATATCAAAGAATTGATAGTAGCTGTTAAACAGAAACATGTAATTTAGGGGGAAAAAAAGAGCAGAAGGAAGAGAAAGGCCAAAAGTAAAAAAGCACATTAATATAAAATTTAATTAGATAAAAAAGCTGATATTCCTGAAGGGGGCTAATAAAAGAGCTGCAAAGAGCTGATAGGATTAGGAAAATTGTCCGCTCCTGGTCATTTCATAATTTTAAACTATTCCTTATTAATAAATATACTTAGTTCCAGAAACACAAGCACATAAGAACATTTCCACCAAGTTTCCTCTAACAGCATTTACAAATTAGACGTTCAAACAATGCAGTTCATTACATGTTGCATCTGTATCTTAAAGTTTAAACACTTTCTGTGACACATTTTCTAACAATTAAAATTAAAAATATATATATATATATACATATATATCTATGTATATATACATATACCTTATCCCTAAATGGAAAAAATATATATATAGAGAGAGAAACCTTATCCCTAAATGAAACCTTTCTTTGTTTATTAGCATAAATAGGTAAATTAGCAACAACAACAACAACAAACAGCTAATATTATAGAGGTAGGTACAATTGACCTTTTCATTCATTGCTATTTTCTAAAAATTCCTATTTTATTTTTTTCTCAAGTCTGTCATAATAATTTTCTAAATCTCCTGCCTTATTCAATTTTTTTCTTTTAGTGGAAATCTCTATTTCATATTTATTTTCTCTTCCTCCACTCTTTGCTCTAATAATTCAATGTATTATTAGATTTTCTGTTTTTCTCTTTATCCAGATATATCTTTTCTTTCTTTCTTTCTTTTTTAAATAATTTGATTTGCTGGCATTTTACATCAGTACATGCTTTCTTATGGATGTTAGAAATGTCTGTGGAACTACTAGAAGAATAAACTTTTTTACCTTTAAGAAGTTTACAGTCTAGAGTGCCTGGGTGGCTCAGTTGGTTAAGTGTCTTCCTTCAGCTTAGGTCATGATGCCAGGGTACTAGGATCCAGTCCTGCATCAGCTGCCTGCTCAGCAAGGAGTCTGGTTCTTCCTCTCCCTCTGCCCCTCCCTCTCTCTCTCTAATAAATAAATAAAATCTTTAAAAAAAAAGACTTACTGAAATCTGAGACTGAATTACTAAATTCAGTCTTAATAGAAGACAGCTAAACAAAGCAATGATCACAACTGGAAAATTTAGCGAGATCATGGTTTAACATTTTTGGTTGACACAGGACCTCTTTCAGTAACAACTTTCCCTAAATATCAATTTCTTTGTAAGGCAAAAAATTTTGACAAGAAATCCAGATCCTTCTGATCATTTTCATATCAATTTAAGGTGACATCCTCAGAGTATATAATCAAATATGTAATTATTCTATCTGTTGCCTTGTATATTGCCTGTATCTTTTTCAGACTCAAAGTTCCATTGAGGTAGAGTTTTTTTTTTTTTAAAGCAGAGATTTTTTTTAAAGTGTTTGATATATACAAGATGCCTAATAAGTGTTTACAATGCCTATGTATTACAGAAGCCTTAAACAGGCTTTAAAATAATGTAGGTGATATTAGTGGTCATATCAAACAATTTTTAGGTTTCAGTCATGTAAATAACTACATTTCTCAGAGACAGAGAAACATACAAATGGTCTGGGTCCAGTAGGATAATGCTAGCATGTGTTGTAAATTCTTTTATATGACCTTATTCTTGCAAGAATTGGTTATGTGGCAGAAAAAAAGGTATCACTATCTTATACTTTATTATTTAAAGAGATTTATGGAAGTCTTAATTTCTTACACTACCCCTTTGTTTCAGTGGACCCAATTTCCATGGTAATGGTGAGAGGAAAGTAGGCAATTTAGGCAGCAGCCAAAATCTCCTACAAGGCACTATAAAATAAGGCTTGTTCTAGATCATGGGTCTGTCCAAAGGGGAATGTTAAGGGGTAGAATGGATGATGGATGCATTGTGGACTTATAACTTTAAGATTAATACTGTTATGCCCCAATAATGGGTCTATGATTAAAGGAGCGAGACTGATGTAAAGCAAAGGTGAAGCAAAGCTTTATTTCATGCGAAGCATCAAGAATCTAACCGAACGTTTGGGGCCACACCTCTTATGAGAGAAGGCAACCCTTTGCTGTTTCACAGTCTAGCTTTTAAGGGCAAAGGCCATGCAGTCAGGCCTGGCCACGCACAGGTGACCAATGAGATTTTAACACACACAGGAAACTCCACAGTGAGGCTAGGTGACCAATTGAGGTTCAATTTACCCTAGTATAGACATTTGACCCAGCCTATTACACCTTGATTAGGATTAGTGCCAAAAAGGTTCCCAAAGAGCAGAGGAGTGGGGCATACTCATTAGTATCTAGGGAGACAATATGCAAACGCCGCCCCCCCCCCTTCTGCTCATTGATGTCTCCACCTGGCCTGACCCACCCTTGTATATGGGCTTTGTTACCTGGAGCTGATTTCCAGGACTTGTTTTTAAGTGAATCCCCTGGGGGAAGGGGAGCAAGGACAGTTTAAGGGTTAACCTCAATGAAAGCCTCTTGCTAAAATATAAAAATATAAATAGGTCCTTACATTACAACAACTCAGTAGGGAAAGTCCCAGTGTGGTGATAAAAGAAGTGAGGTAACTTGCATTACACATTTTTTTTTATATTTTATTTTATTTATTTGACCGAGAGAAATCACAAGTAGGCAAAGAGGCAGGCAGAGAGAGAGCAGGACTCGATCCCAGGACCCTGAGATCATGACCTGAGCCGAAGGCAGCGGCTTAACCACTGAGCCACCCAGGCGCCCCTGCATTACACATTTTATTTTTAAAACGTGTAAGTTGTATTTTTCCGTGCCATGACATCATCCTTTATCTTCATCTCTGTCTACTAGTTTAAAACTAGTTAAACAAATTCAACTATTTTTTTAAAAATATTTTATTTATTTATTTAAGAGCAAAAGCCAGAGAGAGAGAGAGAGAGAGAGAGAGAGAGAGAGAGAGCATGAGCAATATGGGGCTCGATGCCAGGACTCTTGAGATCCTGATCTGAGACAAAGGCAGACACTTAACTGACTAAGCAAATGAGACTCCCACAAACTCAACAATTTTATTAAATTTTTATTTGTTGGGGTGCCTGGCTGGAACAGTCAGTAAAATATGTAAATCTTTATCTTGGGGTTGTACGTTTGAAATCCACCTTGGGTGTAGAGGTTTTATTTAAAAATAAAATCTTTAAAAATTTTTTTTTCATTTTTTTATTTAAGCCATTGTATGGCAGTGTTGATCACTATATTGTACACCTGAAACTAATATTAACCTTATTTTAACTAACTGGAATTTAAATAAAAACTTTAAAAATAAAATAAAAATAATAATCATAAAAATAAAAAAGAGGAAAAATTATTTGGCAGGCAATTTTCTTAATTGCATTATTATTTATTATTATCATAGTCTGTGTGTGTCGGTGGGAAGTGGCTGGTATTACAGTGAGTTCCATATCTGTGTTACACTGAGTTCCATGTCTGTAGTCAGTCTTTTTTTTCTTTTAGTTTATTTTCAGGGATCCAAAATTCATTGTTTATGCACCACACCCAGTGCTTCATGTAATAAATTCCCTCCTTAATACCCACCACTGGGCTCACCCAACCACCTGCCACCCTCCTCTTCAAAACCCTCAGTTTGTTTCTCAGAGTCCACAGTCTCTCATGGTTTGTCTCTCCCTCTGATTTCCTCCAGCACACTTCTCTCCATCTCCCAGTGTCCTCTACGTTATTCCTTATGTATTGATTCTTTTTTTTTTTTTTTTTTTTTAAGGATTTTATTTATTTATTTATTTGACAGAGAGAAATTACAAGTACACTGAGAGGCAGGCAGAGAGAGAGAGAGAAGGAAGCAGGCTCCCTGCTGAGCAGAGAGCCCAATGGGGGACTCGATCCCAGGAACCTGAGATCATGACCTGAGCCGAAGGCAGCAGCTTAACCCACTGAGCCACCCAGGCGCCCTATGTATTGATTCTTATAAGAACTTTTATTTCTTTCCCTATTCTGCTTTGCATATGCTTACCTTAGATGTTAAAATGTTATAAACCTCTCCTGCCTGGTCCATTTTCTCTCTCTTCTCTCATGATTTCTCATGCTCTCCCTGCCAACCCCACATGCCTTACAATATCTGGATATGACTAATTTCTTCCTGAGCTACTTTATTCTACTCTGCCATATGGTTGCCCTTCCCTCTTCTGTACCATAACTTCTATCCCCTGCATTTGTGCTTTAACAATACCTAATTCTTTTCACTGCATCTGTATCTTTGAGGTCAATACTCAGTAGTGCAATCGCTGGGTCATAGGCTAGCTCTATTTTACTGGAAAGAAGGGCCATATGCACCCCAGTGTTCATAGCAGCAATGTCCACTATAGCCATTCTGTTGAAAGAGCCAAGATCCCCTTCAACAGACAAACGGATAAAGAAGATGTGATCTATGGATACAATGGAATATCACTCAGCCATCAGAAAGGATGAATACCCAAATTTGCATCAACATGGATGGGACTGGAGGAGATTATGTTAAGTGAAATAAGTCAAGCAGTGAAAGTCAATCATCATATGGTTTCACTTATTTGTGGAACCTAAGGAATAGCATGGAGGACATTAGGAGAAGGAAAGGAAAAATGAAGTGGGGGGATTGGAAGGGGAAATGAAACATGAAAAACTATGGACTCCAAGAAACAAACTGAGGGTTTTAAAGATGAGAAGGATGTGGGGATGGGTGAGCCTGGTGATGGGTATTAAGGAGTGCACATATTGCATGGGGCACTGGGTGTTTTACACAAACAATGAATCATGGAACACTACGTCAAAAACTAATGATGTATTGTATGGTAACTAGCATAACAGAATTAAAAAAAAAAAGGAGGGGGACAATACCTAACACTCAATCTTTGCTAGTTTCTTGTTTACCTCCTTTTAAGAGTAAGCTCATTAGTGTTTTTTTTTGTTTGTTTGTTTGTTTTTGTCTCAACTAAAAGAAGAAAAATAATACACATTATTTTGAAAACTTTTTCTACAGTGTACATACGTTAGTCAAGTCCACAATGTCTCATCTCTTCTTCCTCCTAACATGGCTAAGTTGAAAAACCCTTTATCTGGGAAAAGATCATTCTCCTGCCACCTTGTGTAAGATTTTGGCTTTAGCTTAGATTATCCTTTCTTTCCTTTTCTGAAAATAAGTTGAAAATATTAATAGCCTCAGTTTCTTCTTCCAAAATATGACTGCTTCTTTACCAAGTGCAAAAGCAACCCATTTTGACCATAGTAAACAGCTTGGACCTACTTTTTTTGGCTCACTGTTTTAGTGAGACAAGTGGAGTGAAGATGACACACCATTTCCAAATGTATTAATAATTGGTAGACCATACTTCTAAATTGAAGATTTGTTGCCATTAAACTACGACCAGACTCTCTATAATTACAGAGGTAAATTCTTTATATTTACTATATTTGAAATTACCATATAATACCAAAATAAAATTATGATTATGTGAAGAGTCTGTAATATTAAGAAGATGACTTTGAAATGAATGCTTATCTAAATGAAATTTCCCATTTTATAATCTTGTATAAGCTTCCGTTGTCATTTCCTATTTAAAATCTATTAGAAGGCACTCTTATTTTCCCTTAAGTGGGAAGTCAAATGTGGAACAAATTCATCCCAAAGGAACTGATTCTATATTCCACTGAAGACCAGGTGGCTTCCAAGTGGCATTTTGCCTCTTGCATATTGTTCATCTCCTACAACAAATGGGGGTATGCTCTTTAGTAAACTAATTCAACTCAATTAGAGGCATTGTCTTCAAGGGATAACATCATAGAGACTAGAATCAGAATCATACTTTTGGGAAAATTGGGCCCAGGATTTTTGTTTTGTTTTGTTTTGTTTTAAGATTTTATTTATTTATTTGACAGACAGAGACCACAAGTAGGCAAAGAGGCAGAGGGAAGGGGGAAGCAGGCTCCCTGCTGAACAGAGAGCCTGATGCAGAGCTCGATCCCAGGACCCTGAGATCATGGCCTGAGCCGAAGGCAGAGGCTTAACCCACTGAGCTACCCAGGTGCCCCTGGGCCCAGGTTTTGATGGCTTCTTTCCTCAATCTTATAAAACCTATGTGAACTCTACTGGATGCCAGAACTGCTTAAAAATATTTGGTCCCTTGTAATTTTAACCTTCCAGTATTCAATGCACCTGATCCATGTAATATCCTATAGTATTTTTGTCAAATGAAGACTCTCAAAGTGTGTTTCTTGGGAGACACTTTTCAATTGGTTGCTTACATTTCTGCATTTATTATTTGTTCTAGGCCATCCTTTGAAGATTGTTGTATTGAATAGACTTAGAAGACAGAAATAGTATCTTTTTTTTAACTTAACCTGTTGTGTTTGCAAATATTATCTGCCTCTGTTTTGATTCTTCTTGTGGGAACTAAGGCTCAGAACTGATATATAACTCCCACCCCTACACACACACACACACACACACACACACACACAAATACTGTTAATATTCTGGCTACCTCTATTGCTGTGAATATTAAACTATATTATTTCTGAACCATGAGTCTGCGTCTTCTATCAACACCCAAGAAACTATGGCAGACTCATACACCAGCTTTCAAATAAGGGAAAATAATCTCAGATGCTTTATATTTTTTGATAGTGTTACCTACTTCTGAACATATGACTGAACACATATAAAGCTGGAGCCCTGACCATTTAGAGCTTCTTCTGTGGAAGAACTATGCATTCACTAGTAAGCAAAAGTAGTTTCATCTTTTTTTTTTCCTCCTGGACACCATTTCCTCTCTCACACTGTTGCTCAAATTGGATGGAGTCTAAGGTCCTTTGAGGAAATTTTTAATTAGTGACTCAAAATAAAATAGGAAGAGTCTAAAGTGCTAAAAATACTTCTAGATAAAAGGTATAAGATAATGCCAGAAAGGATAGTAATTTTATCTAACAACTGCCTGTTCACCCCTTATTTGTTCATTAACTAATCTCCAAATTCCTGACTAAATCCCTTTTGTAAGCCAGAATGTGAGCTAAAAACTGGGATTTTAAAAAATTTTCATTTGAAATCCAGTTAGTTAACATATATGGTTGTATTAGTTTCATGTGTACAATATAACATATAGCACTCAGTGCTCATCATGACAAGTGCTCTAATTAACCCCATCACTTATTTAATCCATCACTCCTTTCAGATCCCCTCAAGTAACCATCAGTTTGTTCTCCTTAATGAAATGTCTGTTTCTTGCTTTGTTTCTCTTTCTATGTCTTATTATTTCCCCTTTGCTTGTTTGTTTTGTTTCTTTTATTCCATATATGAGTAAAGGTATTTGTCTTTCTCTGACTGACTTATTTCACTTTTAGCATTATACTGTCTAGTTCCAACCATGTTATTGCAAATGGCAAGATTTCAGTCTTTTTTATGGCAGAATAATATTCCATTGTATATACATACCACTTATTCTTTATTTATTCATCAATTGATGGATACTTGGGCGCTTTCCATATCTTAGCTTTATAAATAATGCTGCTATAAACATAAGGGGTGCTAGCATCCCTTTGAATAAGTTTTCTTATATTCATTGGGTAAATACACACCAACAGGATTGTTGGATCACAAAGGACTTCTATTTTTAAATTTTATGGAAATTCCATACTGTTTTCAAATATGGCTGTATCAGTTTGCATCACCACCAACAGTTCACAATTGTTACTTTTTCTTTTTTTTTTTAAGATTTTATTCATTTGACAGAGAGAGATCACAAGTAGAGAGAGAGAGAGGAGGGAGCAGGCTCCATGCCTGGCAGAGAGCCTGATGAAGGGCTCGATCCCAGGACCCTGAGATCATGACCTGAGCCCAAGGCAGAGGCTTAACACACGGAGCCACCCAGGCGCCCCCAGATGAAATACATTTCTGACTTAGAAACTTCAGATAGAATTATTTTGTCCATGATGACAACTGAAGAAAATGTGTCATCCCTAAACCTAACCTTAAACCCTACCAACACTGAAACCTAAGCTGACCTTAAAGCCCAAACTAGAACCCTGAATCCCAAACCTGGAATGGAACCCAAAGCCTGTACCTGAGCCCTGGATCCAAGCCCTGAACCACGAACCCAAACCCTAAACCAGACCTCCAAGTCATGAAACCTGAACCCAAATCTCAGCATGAAGTCAAACCCCAAATTTGACCTTGAACTTTATCCCATAAGCCCTGAGTCTTAAAGCCTAAATCATAAACTTAAAGCCCTAAACTATAACTCTGTTCCCTTGTCCTTCACTCTAAATCTTCACCATAACACTAAACCCAAAGCCTGATTAGAACTCTGACTAAAACCTGAACCTGAACCCAAATTCAAACCCTTTACCACACTTTGCTTATGCACTTGCCATTGATGGATATTTGCAGTTTCTACCTCTTGATTTTTGTGAACATTGTTTGGGTTGGGGGCTAGGGTTAGGGTCTTGGATTAGGGTAGGGTCCAGGCTTGAGACCAAGTTGAGGTCAGAGTGTGGGTCCGCATCAGGGCCATGTTCAGTGACACTGTTTGGGTCAAGGACTGTTGTAATTCCACATTGTTTCCAATTCATTGTTCCTTAGCTATTTGGGGGGAAGTTGGGGGGTATTGGGCTCCATGCAGCTTGAATTTCCGGAATGAAATGGCGTCAGCTGGACCCCAGGAGGGAGCAGGACCTTCCACTGAAGGGTGAGCTCCCACAGTCCTGCACTGCCTTGCACCGCCTGCAGAGGGCGCCAGACCCCAGCTCCCGCCCTGAGCCCAGGCTGCACAGCCACAGTTGGGACCTGAGCCCTGCCTTTTCAGGACCCACTGTGGAGACTTCTGGAGAATGTGGGGCGCCTCCCACCCTGACAGGACAAGCTGAGGAGGGAGTGGCTCTGCATCCACACTGACCGGACCCGTTGTGGAGGACGCGCCCACACTGGCAGCAGTCCAACCTCCTAAGGACCAGACGCTGGAGGAGGTGAGGAGAAGTCCCTTAGTGGACTGTCAAGGGGTTCGTGGTCTCAGGACCCCACAGAGAAAGGGCGCCCTGTGTAGACACTGGGGCTTCCGTCGTTTTGTGTGAGGAGACGTGGCCTCCTGCTGTGCTGTGCGCGGGGCTGTGGGGTCCCCACTTTCTGGGCTCGGGTGATCCTTGGTCCTTGTCTGTGTTTGTGTGCTCGCGGATTCGGTTCCTGGGGCTCCTCAGATGGTCTGCAGTCAGGGAGCGTCTGCCTTCTTTGGTGCTTGTGCTCTCCCCACCTCAGCCCTGCGGGGTCCTTCCCGTGTCCACACCCACTCCAGGCTTGCGCCGAGTCCGGAAATTCGGGAGCCAGAGTGAGGACTCTGTAGCCGGTTTTGGGGGAGAGTAGGTATTTTCCCAGTGTGGGTTCTTCCCTGAGCACAGTGCCTCCCCATCTCCGTGTGTACCCCTCCCTGTCTGTCGTCATTGTTGCAGGGCTGTCACTTTCTTGGTTCAGGGGCCTCCTGGGTATCTTGCTATCTTGGATGCAGGTGTAAATGAGATCGTTCTCAGCAGTCTCTTTCTGATGGGTCCTTCGGAGCACCTAGGAGTGCCACTAATTTGTGCATATTGATTTTGTTCCTTGCAAGTTCTTGAATTTATTAGTTCAATTGGCCTTAAACTTAATCTGCCAGTTATTTGACCAGCAGCATGGGTTTAATTGGGAAGAGCAGAGAATGGCATTCTGGGCTGAGCAAGCTAAGGTCCCATCACAGGCAAGTGCGAGAAACAAAGGAGAGGAACATTATTTCATGGAGGAGGAAGAAGTTGGGAAGGGTGCTTGAAGGAAAGTCCCTTGGAGAAAGGCAGGGTGATGGAGAATTCTCACCAGCTGAGCTGCAAAGCTCCTACAAAAAGTCAGGAGATGAACCTCCAGCTTCCCCTGTGGGGCCTAAAATTGGTGAGTCTCTCCTGTGGGGGATTGCAATGTGGGGTCTGTAATGGGCACTGAGCACCAGGCGCCCCCTTCCAGCCTCCCCTTCTGGCATCCCCAGTCCACTTTACTGGGGCTTCCCTTCCTGCTTTTGCACAGTTCTAACCAGCTTGTGGTGGAACGTTGTGGAAAAACTGAAATTCCAAATCCACTGCTTCTACTGCACATGAGATACAGGGGCCCATGATTTAATCCTCCCACGAGTCTCTTGCTAGCCCCATCTGTCCGTTACTCATTTTGATAGTTGATATTACCAAAGTACTGTAATTCTAAAAATTTCTGAATTAGCTGTATTATTTCTTTTTAGGTATGAAGTTAACTTCCAATTATATGAATTTAATATTTTGGTCATTGTTTTCTAATTTTATTGCCTTATTCTTGGAAAATATAGCCTGATATTTAACTCTAGGAATTTATTGGCATATACTTCTGGCCTAAATAATGGCCTGTTTGTGTAAATGTTCAACTTATGCTTATATACTTACTGAAGACTCTTGTTTTGGGGTCAGGATGGCTACATTTATTAATAGATCAGGACTATTAGATTCTCTAAATTTTGATGTCTCTTAATTTAATCTAATTAAATTATCAGTTAATGAAAGAAGTTAAATTTTTTATGTACTACTGCATCTAAACTTATCAAAGTCTTTGCTATAATTAGACAAGTATGTCATCCTGTTTTTATACCAAGTCTCACATTAAAAAAATCATACTATCTGAAATATTATTTATTTTTATTATTATTTATTTTTTTTAAAAGATTGTATTTATTGGGGTACCTGAGTTAAGTGTCTACCTATAGCTCAGGTCATAATACCCGGGTCCTGGGATAGAGCCCCGCAGGGGGTTCCCTGCTCAGTGGCGTGCTTCTCCCTCTCCCTCTGTTATTCCCTCTGCTGTGTGCATGTTTTTCTTTTCTCACTCTCTCTCAAATAAATAAGTAAAATTTAAAGATTATCTCTCTCAAATAAATAAGTCAAATTTTTTTTTCTCAATGGGAGGGAGAAGCAGACTCTCCACTGAGCAGGGAGCCTGATGCAGGGCTCAATACCAGGATCATCACCTGAGCTGAAGGCAGACACTTGAACCGACTAAGTCACCCAGGCACTCCAGCTGTTTATTTATTTATTTATTTTTATTATGCATATGTTTTATCTCTCTTTTCTACAAGTCTTTTTTTTTGATCTTTTTACTTTTTTCATAAAACTGAATTATTTCAAGATGACTTGGTCATCCTCTTTTCCCCAACCTCAAAGATCATAGAGTATATTTTAACTGTTAAAATAATATTAGTATTTAAGTGCTGCCTACACAAATTAAGGCAAATTATCTGTGGTCTGTATTCCTGAAAATATTTTTTTTATTATGCCTTCCTATGCCAATGACATTTTATAAGGATCTAAATGTTTCCATTTGTGATTTTTTTTCAAGATTATAAAGCTATTACTTCATTCTTTTTTATATCTGATGTTATTTAAAAAATTTCTGTCAGTCTGATTCTTGTTTCTTTATTAATGAATTATTTTTTTTCTCTCTAACACTTGTGATTTTTTTTGTGTGTCTTTGGTATGTATGCCCTAGTTTGGGATTCATAGAGTCAACTCTAGTTATGAATATTTTCTTTCTTTTCTTGTATGTAAGTTTTAATCCAGTGTCTTGACTATTTTATGCTTGAGAAATAGATGTACATTAATATTCAAATATTTCTTTCCTTTTTCTTCTTTCATTTAAAAAAAGTCATTTATTTTATTTTATTTAAAAATATTTATTTATTTATTTGGAGTAGAGAGAGAGGGTCATGAAGAGTGGCTGATTATATACTTTCAATTTGGGAGGAGGTTAGGGATAGCACAAGCCTCCAAGGTATTTTATAAACAAGGTTTCCAGGACCTTGAGGGGGCTAGCTATTGTTAGGGAAAGGTCATTTATTACTATTTAGTAAAAACTCAGGGAAGAGACTCTTCTGATGTGTATCAGTGGGTATATGCTTGGGAGATGATTGCCAATTTATATCTTGAGGGCAGGGGTGGGGAGTAGAGATAAAGAAGTTTCCAAAGTAATTTTTACATGTGAAAGTAGATTTTCAGTATCCTGGGGGGAGGACTAAGAATGCTTTTTGCCCTGAGTGGATGTGTCCACATGGAAGCAGCTGAGTCCCCAGAGGAGCTTCAAGGACTTGTCAACAGGCTATGAGTAGTAAGGAAATCTAATTTCTTCTCTAGCTTTTGTTCCACACACATCACCTACATCTTACACCTCTTTTATATTGATAATTTTAATGCTTTGCTGGTATCCAGATGACTATATCCTTAAGTGACTTCTTATCTCTATTGAATCCATTACATATTCTATCCATTGTATTCTTAATTCAACTAGATTACATATATTTAATCTATTAGTACCACTAGGTTCTTATTCTTGTTTTTATTTCAAAATCTTTCCTTATTTCCTTACATTATTTATTGGGTATATTTTAAATCCCTGAAATACTCACTTATTATATATAAGCTGTCAACCGTATTCTTATTTTGAGGTAGCTATATCTTTTTGGGTTTTAGGACATCATACCAACAATGCCAAATAATTTTCAGACAACAGCAGGATCTCCAAGAATTCAACTAAATTCTGACACTATCTACCTGAACATAGTGTAAGATTTCATCAGTTAAGGGATCAGTCCTCCAAGACTATCTCCAACCCCACCTCAGATGCCAGTCTCACTGTAGGCCCCAGGTTATTACCTGTGCTTGTGACTGAGCAACTACAGGTTGGAGGTCCCAGTGGCCTACTTCTTACGTTCTTTTAATTTGCTACAGGGACTCACAAAACTCAGAAAAATACTTACTTTATGTTTGCCAGCTTATTAAAAGATATAATAGAAGATTTAAATCAATAGATAGATAAAGAAGTGCACAGGGCAAGGTATGGAGAATGGGCACAGAGCTTCTATTACCTTCTGTAAGACTGCCACTCTTCCTGCCTTTTCATACATTTCACAAACTAAAAGCTTTCTGAACCCAGTCCTTTCAGCTTTTCTGTGGAGGCTTCATGACATAGTCATGACTGACTAAATCATTGTCATTTGCTGATCTAATCTCCAGATCCTCTTCCCTCCCCAGATAATCCTGTATTGGGAGGAAGGGGAGGCACGTTGGGCAAAAAGTTGTGAAGGCTTTCACCAAGTGGTTGGTCCTTCAGGCAAACAGCCCTTGCCTTGAGTGAGGTCTGAAGGTCACTTCATTAACAGAACAAAACACACCTCTCTCACCCTTATCACAGGAAATCCCAAGAGTTTTAGGAGCTGTGAGTCAGTAGCCATGGTTGAAAACCAAATATTCAGATGACCAAAATATATTTCTTGTAAACCACTATATTACACTACATGCTTAAGTATTTAATTATGTGATCTTTTAAACTAATATTTTTCTAAGAGTATAAACTGTTCTGGCAGTAATCTGGATTGGGGAGTGATGTATTGCCAAATTTCTGTCGTTTTAGTCCAGGAAGTCAAAGAGAAAGAACAGGAGAGCCCCGTAGGGCAGGAAGTTCAAAGTAACAATGTTGACTACTACTCCCTTTTCTTGATTTTTTTTTTAAACAAGCAAATCTTCTCTTCAGAGTTGCAGTTTAAAGCCAAGAACATGCGGAATTGGGAGAAAAAATAGTTAAATTTGGAGACTTGCAGAGGTAGAATCAGAGTAGTGAAAGCCATTACAGCAACTGACCTAACTGAGGTCAGTCTTTGGTGAATCACAGAAACAGGTGGAGTTGTCAAACAAAGGAATCTTTGTTTACAACATACAAGGAGATCACAGGGAATAAGTTCCAAAGCCTTGACTGTTTGAACAGGAGAGAGATTTTTATTTAGTATTTAAGATGAATACTCAGAAGGGAGAGTTTTATTATTCCATGTATGGTTGGTCATAAGGTTGTGGCTGCATGCACATCCACATATGTATTTGTGCAATATGTATTGCATGTTCACCTGAATGAAGCTTGTATTCCACCGAGGGCAGAAACTTCAACGTTAGAATAAAGCAGAGGTAACTGTTGGACAAGGGAAAGGGACTCTGCAGGCTTCAAGAGCAGATAGAAACTAGATGGGGTCTTGGGCTCATTTTCTGGGACAAGGAATGCAAGGCCTTGATTGCTTTTGAAATAGCACTAGGAGTTTTGCCACTGATTTATTGTCTCAATAGCTTAGGCTATTTCCTGCTCTGGTGGTGACTGTTAGTTTTCCCATTGCCTTGTTCCCTCAAAATCCTTAAGGAGTGAGGTTTTTGCATTTCTTTGTAAGAACCTCCCAGGAAGTTTTGGAAGAAGTGTGCTTGGGCAAGTACACAGGTGGGGTATAGATCATTGAAAATAGCTGGGGACAAAAAATGACTTTTCTTATGTCAGGAAAACTATATGTCATCTTAATTTTCTGGGAACCTCTAATTCTTTCTGCTGATGTTACCAGCAGGCTTCTGAGATATTACTGATTGTTCTCTTGAACCTAAGGAAAAAGAAATGTAGAAAGCAAAAGACAAAACTTTAAAATCTATCCTCCAACTCATCAATTCACTGCAGCCACCTCTCTGTCTTTCCCTTTCTCTTTTTCTTTATCTTTCTCTCTCACTTTCTCTCTCACATATGCACAACACACACAAATCATCTTAAAACAATTTTTAATTTTCCCTATTCCATTTTAATATACTTGAGGCATGATCATTTTCTTAGTAAATACAAGAAAAAAAAATCTAGGATTCCATCATTCTGTGTGATTAAAGTATAGAGGAATTTACTTCTAATAGCACTTATAAAAACACATTTTATTTATGTAATATTATATAATCAGGTGCCTGCATTTTTCTTATTCTCCAACTAGTGTTATTTGGCAATTAATATTTTGTCAATCAATATTCCCCTATATCTGAATGTGTGGGCAGTGAGAGATGAGTTAGAGGCAAGGATGGTGAACACTCCCAACAACTGCAGACTACATATATCTTAAGCCATGATTTTCTTTGCAAAGGTCAACATTGATAATGTTCTAGTCATACCTCCGTGTACCAGGAAAGAAGTAGCATATTTCTTGAAAGACACAGCTATCAAAGCTCCATTGAGAAACTGTAAAGATGGACAAGCGATTTCCAAATTACATATCTGATAATGGACATCTACTCTGATTATTTAAATATGAATAAAAATAAAAAACCTTACTAATAACCAAACAGAGTATCCAATTTTACATGTGAAGGAAATAATGGAAGAGACATGTCACCAAAAGTATATGGATGGCTTATAGGCACATGACAAATTTCTCAACATTTAGACATTAAAGAAATACAAATTAAAATCATAATGAGACATGCTTACATATCTATTAGAATGGCTAAAATTATAAAGGCTAATTGTACTTGGTCTGAGCTAGATTGAGAAGCAACAAAAAATCTAAACTGTTGTTGGCATATATCATGATACAACCACTTTGGAAAATAGTTTGAAAATTTTTTTAAATGCAAAATATGTTGCAGTTACAAAAATAGCCATTTTACTTCTAGGCATTTAACCAAGAGAAACAAACCCTATGTTCATACAGGGACTTGTATATGAATTTCATAGCAGCTTTATTTTTAAGAATTGAAAACAGTGGAAATGTTCATCAATGTCCATCCATAGAGCAAAGAAAAATTATGATCTATTCATTAAAGAGATTACTATTCAACATCAAAATGAACTATTTACAATTGGAGATTCTCAAAGTAATGATGCTGAGAAAAGAAAAGCCAGGCAATGAATAGTATATACAGTGTGATTCCATGACTATAAAAAATCTAGAAAATACAAATTTATATATAGTCACAGTCATCAAATATATTGGTGTGATTTTAGTGCCTTCTTCTGTGATCCTATAGCTTCCTACACTTGTATCTCTGAGCATTTGTTACACCATGTGTAAATATGAACTCTTTCTCTTCATTCTGTCTTACTAGAATAAGAGTCCTTGAAATTTTATGGACAATTGAACTCTCAGTTATTAGCAGAAATTCTATCACACAGTAAGTTTCCAAATATAAAAGCCAGAGTTTTACAATGACTTCTAAGCTTTACATGATCTAGCCACTCATTTAACCTCTGTGACCTCTTTCCCTGCTACTCTTCAGTCACTCACAGTGGCCTCCTTGCTATTCCTCAGATATGCCAGGCATGATCCAACCTTATGGCCTTCAAGATAGCCAATTCCTTTGTCTGGAGTGACCTTATTGCTGATAGTTCTGCGCAAATTCATCACCTTTCCATACCTTTGTTCAATTGTCAGCTTCATTGTAACTACCCTGATCTTCCTATTAAAAATTTTAACTCCCCATCCCCTGCCTAGCAACCTTGATTTTTCTCACCCTGATCGAGTTTTTCTTTTTCCCCATTGTACTCATCCTTTTTGAATGCACTATGCAATTTTTATTAAGGTTTATAGCTTTGAATTGTCTCACCCATTAAAATAAAAGTTCTACAAAGCCAAGTATTTCATTTACCAGTGTAGTCTGAAGTAATATCTGCCATATAATAGTTCAGTAGACAACTGGTAAATTTCAAAATAAATTAATGTTGAGAATATACTGAATTTCACAAGTCATTTCAATATTTATTTCCAAAAAATAAACTATGTAAAACATACCTTAAATTTACTTTCAAAATATTTTATAGCATATAATGGACAATATACATAAGCCTTAAAGAAACAATCCTATAAATAACCATTTCATACCTACTTAAAAACTACATAATACCACACTCCTAGATCCTCTCTGAACGCTCTAAAATAACCCTAAAGGAAATACATTTTTAAAAATAACAGATTTTTTGTCAAATAATTTAATAAAATAAAAGTTTCATTCATCTATGTAGATCATAATAAATGTTTTTAATAAGCATGAAATTATAACTCTGAAGTGTGCTAAAATGAAACCACCTGCTAAGGGTGAGAGAATAAAAATAAACATCATGTTTCCAAATAAGAGGAATTTATTACCTTTGAATCAAAGCATGTGGATTTGTTCAAACTGGCAATAAAGGAATATGGAGACACAAACCATAGAAAGTCATATTTTAGATTTCTAAAAGACTTCGAAGTGAAGAGTATACATTCACTTCTCACTTATTGCTCCTACATATTCATGAATTTGAGAGAAAATATAGGCCCTGTGTGTCTTAGCATCTAATGGGATATTTTTTGATATTTACATGCTTACACATAGTATGTGTTATAGTCTTCTCTTTTACATGCTGTAAAAAGGTTAACCCCTTTTCTGCAGAGATCTGAAAATGTGAAACAGTGCCTGAGTAGCTGAATTCATCTAATTCAAATTTCTTGCAGGTCTAAGACCTATTGTTTTTCACTTGACTGCCTCCTTTTTCATCTGTCAATTGGTTACAAATTCTGGTACTGAAGAGAATACATTGGGGCTGGTGGCTCAGTGTGTTAAAGCCTCTGCCTTCAGTTCAGGTCATGATCTCAGGATCCTGGGATCGAGCTCCACATCGGGACATAATGTAACGACAGATAGTTTATATGGGAGCCCTTTGGGTACTCTGGTGGATGAATGTTTTTAAATTAGTTTTTCATGGACATGAGGAGTTAGAGACGAGAAGGGAGGTGGGGGAAATTGGAAGGGGAGCTGAATCATGAGAGACTATGGACTCTGAAAAACAATCTGAGGGTTTTGAAGGGGCGGGGGATTTGGAGGTTGGGGTACCAGGTGTTGGGTATCATAGAGGGCACTGCTTGCATGGAGCACTGGGTGTGGTGCAAAAAGAATGAATACTGTTATGCTGAAAATAAATAAAAAATTAATTTAAAAAATATTAGTTTTTCGTAAACTACAAAAAAAAAAAAAAAAGAAAAGCGCTCCCATTTATAGCGTACACTTTATGGTTCACAAAGCACGTGCCAACAATAAAAATAATAATGGGTTACCGTTACACTTCATAGAAAAGGAGGTACAGGGAAATTGAATGAAAGGGAATAACAAAGTAGGTTCATAAGTCAATCTTCCTTGTAAAAAAATTAACCTGAAAGTGCGTTTCTGCCACCTCTCTCCTGTGTGACATTTTATCGATGGGAGATGGAAAATAAATGGTCTGGTTAACCTTTCCCTCCCCCTCAAAACCCATTATTTGAAAACACAAAAAGGGAAGTGAAGGGAGAAATCCTCCCACTCCCATTCCCACTCACCTCCATAGCCACCTCCTCTTCCAAGAACCTAGCAGACAAGGTGCCAAGAAGTGTTAGGTACCAGCAGTGGTCTCAGATCTCATTCAAGGATCATGGTGAAAGGCATTCAAAGAGATTGTGGGGGCACAGGGATCCAATTAAGGGGGACAAGTTTAAGGTTTGCCTGTTCCCCTAAAAACTAATGGCACTAGAGAAGATGACCTTTGGGAACTATAGCATAATGGATACAATGTGTAAAAAGCTTCAGTGAGTCATGGTGGGAAGAGGCCAAGAGGGCAGCAAACACAGTCTTAGATGATGTTATTAATAGCACTACAGGCTCTAGATTTCCTGTGGTGGTGTTCTTGGCAAGACCAGCCCGGCCAAAGTGGATACTCTCAACCTGGAACAGAGGGTCTTGGAGATGCCAGCACGTGAGGTATGATGAGAGGGTAAAATGAAAGGAGGTGTCCTTTGGAAGGACTGACTCCTTGACTTTAAAAGGGAGAACCCAAATCTGTAGGTGAAATCTTTCTGGCTACAAAGAGGGCCAAGGCCTCCTAAGGTCAAGGTCTCCTCGTCACTTGCAAAGATGTCGAAGAACATATTCAGACATTTCAAAGATGTCCTCATATCATTGGTTCCCACTCTGGAATTCTATCAATAAGGTGAGAGTTCCTCTAGTTGAAAAAGAGATCTAAAAAGACTTCCCTTTCTCATGTAATTTCTGTAACCTCCAGGACACACCCACCTCCCCCTTCCAGCTCTGTAATGAAGCCACAGCTGGTGCCAATTTGTGGAACTCCTTAAAGGCTATTCTCCCTTATATACCCCGGGACCAAGTTCCCATGCTCCCTCACCCGATTTCCTGCACTCACCTCCCACCTGGTGTGTTCACACCTGCAAGTGCCTTTTACCAACCCCTTTGCCAAAAGGCAGCCAGAGTGACCTTTCAAAGACCTATCAGTTCCTGGCATTTGTCTCCATAGAAATCTGCACTGATCTTCTAACAAATTCTCAGTTCTCCAAAGGCACCCATAATCCTCCCATCAGTCTATTCATACCCCTCCAACTGACTGATGCCTGTTCTGCCCCATCTCTCTGCCCTTCAACCACACTGCCTCCTTCTTCCTGTGGAGACCTCTCATGCCACCTGCCTCCAAGCACAGGTGATTCCCATTGATGGGAAGACCCTCTTCTCTCCCCCATCTCCCCACTCCAGTTACTCCCACTTATTCGTGAGCTCACAAGCCCCATGGTACACACTCTCCATGCAGCCTGCTCTCTCTTTTCTAGCACTGGCCTCCGTTTCTAGCTGTGCTTGTGTCATGGATGTCCCTCCCCAGCTAGCCTCCAAGCTCTCTTTCCCTTTAGCTCCAACACCTGACACAGTGCCTGGCACGTAGTAAGCCCTGGCTAGCTTCTAAGAGCCTCACTGAGGGACTGAAAGCATTTTAAAAATGTCACCACGTAGGCTCCAAACTGTAGGCAGAAAAAGCTTTGCCTGGATTGACATTTTAGAGACGTATTGGTCAAGTTGGATGTGTTCACTGACTTTACCTTGTAAAATTAAAAAAAAAAAAAAAGTCCTCTGTATCGCTTCGCATCTACCGAAGGCGCATGTATACTCCTAGACCACGTTATGAGCTTAATGGAAGGAGACAAGATGTTTTCGCTAAGAAAATGTATAAGACTGTTGAGGTCAAGTGGGAGGAAACAGTCCGTTTGTTGGAGCATTGCTATCTTACTCTATCACAGCCACTCATAAAAATCTGACACGGGGTGAGTCAGAATTGTCTGTCGGAGATGAGTTAGATCTGGCTCATGTTCCTACAGACATGAAAGCCAGAAACGAAGAAGGAGGCTTTGAAAGCGTGGGTTGAGGAGGCCGTGTGGTTCACTGCGATGAGCTAAGTGCCCAGGGCCACCAGCAGACATGCTGGCCTGTATCCTTCCTTTGTTCTGGGGTCCCTCTTGCACCATGTGGTGAGGCTGGTGGCTGGGAGCAGCTCAGGACAGTACCCGGTGGCATCTTAATTCTCCCACCCTCCTGTGGGCTCCAGTGGGCTCCAGTAGGTCCCAAGGGACAGCCTGCCTTCCTTGAAAAGCCCAGTAGCACTGGGAGCAGAAACTGGGGCCAAAGAGTGAGCACCCTGTTTGACAAGCTGGAGCAGCCACCTCTTCTTCAGATGCAGGGGGAGCCCTGGCATGCTGACTCCTCCCTTCTCCCTTTCCCCTTTCCTCTCTTCCTCCCTCTTTCCTTCCCCTCTCTCCTTCCCTGGTGGTGCCCTTTCCCAATGCTCACTTCATCCCTTTTCCTTTCTACATACCTGTCTTCTAGAGTTTCTTCTCTTTCCTCCCCATTACTTCCCTTCATCTGAATCTCCTCTTTGGTCCCTTTGTCCCTGCTCTCTGCTCCTCCTCCCCTTCCCTGGCCCCTGTTCAGCTCCATACTGAATGCAGGCAGAGCTGGACTAACATGCTCACTTGCTAGCTCAGCCACCCTCCAGAGAAGTCACTCTTCGGTGGCCACCTTCCTGACCCCCTGGTCGCTTCTCCACTTGTTCAGATATTGCTCTGAAGTCTGAGGAGGACAGAGCGGGGCTGCCACAGAAGCAGGCCAGAGGAGAAACCAAAACATGTGTCCACACTGTCCCCCAGCACTGCTGCTCTGAGAGCTTTCAGAGTCCTCAACAGGGTTAGGATTTAGGGGCTTCTTCAGAACCGGGAGTGAAAACAACCATAGGTCAAAAGAAAAGCTATGGCACCCACAAAAAATAATAATCACAAATGAAAACTATGTTAA
Source organism: Mustela nivalis (assembly GCF_964662115.1). NCBI lineage: Eukaryota > Metazoa > Chordata > Mammalia > Carnivora > Mustelidae > Mustela > Mustela nivalis. Next base: position 258,167 of record NW_028136062.1, on the reverse strand, counting down.
CTCTGAGTCCCAAAGTCGAAAAATTGCCTTGAATCTGTCTCTAGAAAGCACCCAAGGCCTCACTCTCTGGGTTCTGGGTGCCCTGGAAATGGCAGGAGGCTCTGAAAAGCGCGTGGGGGTGCCGAACTATGGGGGCTAGCCTGCCCTCTGGCGGGGGGGGGGGTACCTCCTGTGGCGCTGTCCCGGCCTGACCCCCTGCGGACAGGGTGTGGCACAGCGTCTGGGGTGGTCCTGGTGCCCTGGGGTTGGCGGGAGGCTGGGGCCCAAACATCCCACGCCCAGTTCCTGGACCGCGTTTTCTGCTTCAGGTGAGGGCGCGTCGTGGTGTCACTTTACCTGTGAGCAGAGGGTCCTCCAGAGAAGCCATTGGGCGGGGAGGGGCAGCAGGCGGCGGGAAGGGGAACAGGACACCACGGCCTCATGGGCTAGGCTGGAGCATGAGAGTGCAGGGGCAGCGAGTATGGTGTGTCCTGCAGTCCCGAATGGGCTGCAGCACAGCACCCTGGCGCTGTGCGCCCCTCCTTCCCGCCTGGGCAATTAACGAAACCCCTGCTCAAGGCCGCCCCCAACCCGCCCCCGCCCCCGCCCCCCTCCCTCCTGAGTCCTCTGAGAGCTCACTTCCAGCTTTGGAAATTAGCAAAGACCCTTCTCTACGCTGGCCCCACCCCCTCACTTCTGAGGCCAGAGCCCATGCTGGGGTGCGGGGCTAAGCCCTGGCATGCTGCTGCATTGCCAGCGCCTGCGCTGGGCAGCCGCCTAGCCTGGCTCCCTGAGCGGGTGTCCACGCGCAGCCTGGCTGCCAAAAGATCATCAGTCCTAAACGCCGGCTGCACTCTTGGGTCAGTTTGCTGGCTTCCAGTTTGCGCCCAAAGCCAGGAACCAGCTTCCCCAACACAGGCCTGGGCTGAGATGCCTGCCTGGGATCTGTCTGAGCAGTCTCCTCCACTCCAGGCAGGGATGGCACTTCGACCTGGATGTTTGAGTTTTTGGTTTGTTTTTTTGGTCATTGGTTATTACATGACCTCCAGGGTAGGTGCTCCACAAAGGGAGTGAAAACAGGACGGCATATATAGCATACAGCCATTCTAGAAAAATAGCTTGGGGTTCTCTCGGGAACGCGGCATTGGTCCTTGCACTATGGTTTAATAGAAAAGGGATTATGCACCAAGTTACTTAAATGAGCATAGGTTGAAATCGTTTACTGAGAGTAAATATTTTAAATAGTTATATTTTAACTAAATCTATTATCAATCATAAATCTATTACACGAAGGTTACAGGCAATTTAAAAGCAAGAGCACTCTCTTCAGGGTTTTAAATAACCCCTGTCTGTCTTGGCACAAGAAATGCAAAGATAGGAAATGGTTTGTAAAAGATCATATAATAGATTTTACTAATTCTATTTATTTGACAAGACAGAGATCACAAGTAGGCAGAGAGGCAGGCAGAGAGAAAGATGGGGAAGCAGGCTCCCGGTCAAGCAGAGAGCCTGATGAAGGGCTCGATCCCAGGACCCTGAGATCATGACCTGAGCCCAAGGCAGAGGCTTAACACATGGAGCCACCCAGGCGCCCCCAGATGAAATACATTTCTGACTTAGAAACTTCAGATAGAATTATTTTGTCCATGATGACAACTGAAGAAAATGTGTCATCCCTAAACCTAACCTTAAACCCTACCAACGCTGAAACCTAAGCTGACCTTAAAGCCCAAACTAGAACCCTGAATCCCAAACCTGGAATGGAACCCAAAGCCTGTACCTAGCCCTGGATCCAAGCCCTGAACCACGAACCCAAACCCTAAACCAGACCTCCAAGTCATGAAACCTGAACCCAAATCTCAGCATGAAGTCAAACCCCAAATTTGACCTTGAACTTTATCCCATAAGCCCTGAGTCTTAAAGCCTAAATCATAAACTTAAAGCCCTAAACTATAACTCTGTTCCCTGTCCTTCACTCTAAACCCTCACCCTAACACTAAACCCAAAGCCTGATCTAGAACTCTGACTAAAACCTGAACCTGTACCCAAATTCAAATGCTTCACCACACTTTGCTTAGGCACTTGCCATTGATGGATATTTGCAGTTTCTACCTTTTGATTCTTGTGAACATTGTTTGGGTTGGGGGCTAGGGTTAGGGTCTTGGATTAGGGTAGGGTCCAGGCTTGAGACCAAGTTGAGGTCAGAGTGTGGGTCTGCATCAGGGCCATGTTCAGTGACACTGTTTGGGTCAAGGACTGTTGTAATTCCACATTGTTTCCAATTCATTGTTCCTTAGCTATTTGGGGGGAAGTTGGGGGCTATTGGGCTCCATGCAGCTTGAATTTCCGGAATGAAATGGCATCAGCTGGACCCCAGGAGGGAGCAGGACCTTCCACTGAAGGGTGAGCTCCCACAGTCCTGCACTGCCTTGCACCGCCTGCAGAGGGCGCCAGACCCCAGCTCCCGCCCTGAGCCCAGGCTGCACAGCCACAGCTGGGACCAGAGCCCCGCCTCTTCAGGACCCACTGTGGAGACTTCTGGAGAATGTGGGGCGCCTCCCACCCTGACAGGACAAGCTGAGGAGGGTGTGGCTCTGCATCCACACTGACCGGACCCGTTGTGGAGGACGCGCCCACACTGGCAGCAGTCCAACCTCCTAAGGACCAGATGCTGGAGGAGCTGAGGAGAAGCCGCCTGAGTGGACTGTCAAGGGGTTCGTGGTCTCAGGACCCCACAGAGAAAGGGAGCCCTATGTAGACACTGGGGCTTCCGTCGTTTTGTGTGAGGAGACGTGGCCTCCTGCTGTGCTGTGCGCGGGGCTGTGGGGTCCCCCCTTTCTGGGCTCGGGTGCTCCTAGGTCCTCATCTGTGTTTGTGTGCTCACGGATTCGGTTCCTGGGGCTCCTCAGATGGTCTGAGGTCAGGGAGCGTCCGCCTGCTTCGGTGCTTGTGCTCTCCCCACCTCAGCCCTGCGGGGTCCTTCCCGTGTCCACACCCACTCCAGGCTTGCGCCGAGTCCGGAAATTCGGGAGCCAGAGTGAGGACTCTGTAGACGGTTTTGGGGAGAGTAGGTATTTTCCCAGTGTGGGTTCTACCCTGAGCACAGTGCCTCCCCATCTCCGTGTGTACCCCTCCCTGTCTGTCGTCATTGTTGCAGGGCTGTCAGATGACAGGTCTGTCACCTTCTTGGTTCAGGGGCCTCCCGGGTATCTTGCTGTCTTGGATGCAGGTGTAAATGAGATCGTTCTCAGCAGTCTCTTTTTGATGGTTCCTTCCGAGCACGTAGGAGTGCCACTAATTTGTGCATATTGATTTTGTTCCTTGCAAGTTTTTGAATTTATTAGTTCAATTGGCCTTAAACTCAATCTGCCAGTTATTTGACCAGCAGCATGGGTTTAATTGGGAAGAGCAGAGAATGGCAGTCTGGGCTGAGCAAGCTAAGGTCCCATCACAGGCAAGTGCGAGAAACAAAGGAGAGGAACATTATTTCATGGAGGAGGAAGAAGTTGGGAAGGGTGCTTGAAGGAAAGTCCCTTGGAGAAAGGCAGGGTGATGGAGAATTCTCACCAGCTGAGCTGCAAAGCTCCTACAAAAAGTCAGGAGATGAACCTCCAGCTTCCCGTGTGAGGCCTGGAATTGGTGAGTCTCTCCTGTGGGGGATTGCAATGTGGGGTCTGTAATGGGCACTGAGCACCAGGCGCTCCCTTCCAGCCTCCCCTTCTGGCATCCCCAGTCCACTTTACTGGGGCTTCCCTTCCAGCTTTTGCACAGTTCTAACCAGCTTGTGGTGGAACGTTGTGGAAAAACTGAAATTCCAAATCCACTGCTTCTACTGCACCTGTGATACAGGGGCCCATGATTTAATTCTCCCACGAGTCTCTTGCTAACATGTGTCCTCTCCATGTTGGGTGACCTGGATTTGGGAGGGCTTGGCCTCCATCCCAAAGTCTGATGTTCTCGCTGCTTCCGTGTCATCGTGCTAACATGGATATTTGGAAGATTCATTTCCTCTGTGGTGATTTCAAAGTGCAGTCAGCTTGTTATAGCAGCACAAATACGTGCTGTCTCCACACTCAGATTCCCCAGCCGTCATTTCTTTACCACGTTTGCCACTTCACACGGGATGCTTCAGTGTGTTTGATCCCACACCAGGACAATGTCCTGCAGAACCACCACATAACCTGAAATGAGGAGATCATTACAGAACCCATCCAAGGGTTAGTGTTAGGAACCAGGGACATGGCAGGGCTGATCTGAAGACCCCATGGAGAGCTGTCTGGGTGGCTGAGTTGACAGTGGAGGTGAGGGTGAGTGTCTGGCTCTGGCTTTGTGTCCAGGAGTCAGCTCTGTGTGGGTGTGTCCTTAGCTAGGCATGCAGATTTCTGCTCCTCTGAATCCTTTCCGGAGTTCCAAATGGCACAGTTTCCTTCTGGGCAGCAGGCTGAGTCCTCTGGGATTGCCCATGTGTCCCCAAATTGTAGGGCACCTACTGCAAGGCCTTTGGGGTCAGAATCTTGAAAAGCAAACCAAAGGTTATGGTTAGGGACCACAACATGGCAGGCCCGATCTGCCAGCACTCTGTCCATCTTTCTGGGGGAGGGGGCAGTCGAGGGATTTGTTCAGGTTGAGTGTCAAGCTCCAGGTTTGCATCCAGGGGCCTGCTGAATATGGGGCTGTCCAGAGGTAGGAATGCAGATTTCAGTTCCTCTGAATCCTTTCTGGAGTTCCAAATGGCATGGTTCCTTTCAGGGTGGCAGGGTTAGTCCTATGGTGTTCCTCACTGTCCCCAATCTCTGAGGCTTTGGAGCCAGGCCGTCGGGGACAGACAAACACAGGCTGGAGAGCTTTAATGTCAGAAATGTATTTTCGCACAGATCTGGAGGCCAGAAGTTCCAGATCAAGGTGCCAGCAAGGTTGGTCTCCAGTGAGCTTTTTCTTGTTGTTCTATAGATCACTACCTTTTCAACTGTGCCCTCAGATGACCTCTTCTCTGTGGGCCCCCAGAGGGGAGGTAGGGGGAGTGCTTTCATGTGTTTCACCCTTATGAGGACACCAGTCCTAGCAGATTAGGACTCCTGTGACCTCACCAAGCCTTCAGTACCTCCTTCTAGGTAGGCCCTATCTCCAGATGCAGTCACACTGGAGATTAGGAATTCTTCATATGACTTTTGTGGGGACACAATTCAGTCCATAACAATTAGTACAGGAGAAAAGCCATGGAGAGAATTCTAGAGGAGTCACACGTTGATGTTATAAGGTAAGTGGGTATAAAAGAGCACCTCTGAAGTCCAATAGGTCATTAGAGCTAGAGGCTGACAGGAAAGTCCCGTACGTGCCACAGTTTTGAGTTTGATGCAAGCGCAACTCTGAAGGGAAGATATTTGGGAGGCCTTGGCCGACCACTACTTCCAGCCAGGGGTGATTCTGGAGGGAGTATCTCTCGGAGTGCTGCCTAGAATCAAGACTTTGGGGTTGGAAAAGTGCCACTTCCAAAGCTGGAGAAGGATGGTGCTGTAAGTTACTTGAAGAGTACTGTTCTGGGAGATAGGAGATCTGGGGTGTCTTCTTTGTTCTGCTGCTGACCAGATGTGAAAATGCAGATTAACTCCCTAACCATCTCAGTTCTACCACCATGTGCTGCTGTCATGTGTGCCAAGCCCCAGAGTTAGTTTGATCCATAAGCAGAAGCCGGTCTTTTAGTTCCCAATCTCTTAATCGGGCTGATCGTCACAATATATAGCGGACACGTGACAGCCACCGGGGAGAAGTAAGGGTTGTCTTCCCCTCAGGGAGAGTGGAAAAGCTCTAGGAGAGGGCATACCCGTAGACCAAAGGCAGCCAGTGCTGGGGAGTGGAGCCACGGGGAAGAGTGTGCTGATGGCAGCCTTGTGGAGGGAGGGCAGAAAGAGCCACCACCATGACACTTGAGTTACAGATCGAGCTTGGGGATAGAGAAGGGATCAGGGCACGGTAGAGCAGCAGCTGGCAAAGTGATTCTGTTGAGCTTAAGCTCACAGTGCCTTAGCGAATTAGAATGGGAAATGCCTTGCTATTGTCTGTGACTCTGTGATTGTGTGAGTATGAGTGACAGAGTGGGGACAAAGAGAGAGGGAGAGAGAATACATTAAATTTTAAAGAAGGACAATAAGGGACGCCTGGGTAGCTTACTCAGTTAAGCATCTACCTTTGGTTCAGGTCATGATCCCAGGGTCCTGGGATTGGATCCCATACCAGGCTCTAGTGGGGGGCCTGCCTTCCCTCTGCCTGCAGCTCCCCTTGCTTGTGATCTCTCTCTTCCTCTGTAACAAATAATAGTAAAAAATAAACAAGGGCGATACGTTATGTTTACTTTTGTTTCTGATGCCAGACATGGGTTCAGAGGATTGAAGAGGGAGATCCAAGGAGCTAGCCTCTCAAGAGGAGTGAATACCTAGTCACTGGTAAGACCCCTGGTCCTGCAATACAATATGGCTCCTGTGATCTGGGTCCTGTTAAATGCCCCTCGCCATCCTTCACCCGATAGTTGGATTCTTCATTGCGTTCAGTGTGGGGAACTGGGAGAAGCTATGACACTTGGCCCTTTGTGGAGGAATGTTAGTAGTATAAATAGCAATAGTTATCAGTTCTGGAGCACTTCCATGACTCTGCTGCAGGCACTCTGCTGTGACCTGGGTTTATAGCAGTGAGATAAACATAGAAATAGATGTGGGCTCTGTTCCCAAGAATCTGAAACCCACTATTCTCCTTGTCCCCTTCCCATTCTGTCTTCTTCAGCCCTTGTGCAATCCCACCAAGCAGGAAGCTTGCTTCTCCCCTTCCCTCTCCTGCTCCCCCTGCTTGTGCTCTCATTCCCTCTCTCTGACATGTAAATAAATCAAATGTTTTAAAAAATTATAAAAAAGGCAAAACAAATAACCATTTTTGGAGAGTGATTTTCTGAATGCAGTTATGGGCAGTGCTGGGTACTGAAGAAGACGCTCTGCTGACCAGAGGAGTGGGGAAATTACAGAACAAATTCCACAGGTCATTGAATATATCACATTCATCACCCCACCCATAGCACTCATTAATCTCTAGCCCAGCCAATATGTTGGTTATAAAAATGAGCTTTCTCCAAACTGACAGGAAGTTCTCGTTTTAGCAATGTAAATCATTCTGATCTTTATCACTAATGTGATCTAATCCTGTCTAGTAAAGAAACTTGAGAGTTCTATATCTCTGTAAGCATTTAAGAAAAACAATGGACTCTACTCTAATTACTTTTTAACTAACTTGACTTGCCAAAGGAAGGAGAAAGTAAATATCAGAAATCTTACCACTAAGCACAAGTTGCAAGTTATACCTGCCAAAATGTGGTTCAAAATATAAGTAACCAGTCTCCTTAGAAGCCTTTTACTTTCTTATATCTGTTATGTTGGGTAAATGAGTAGTTACTAGAATACAGCTGGCTCAGTGATCACAATTCTGCTTACCCTCAGAAATATAAATAGATTACATGTTTAGCCCGGTAACTGGACACTGATATAGAATTATTCACTGGCTGATTCCTAGATCAGAAACCACAAAAAATTTTTCTTTTTTATGGAAGTATGGCTGTTACAATAGTCTCACCTGTACCTCATAGTGATTGACTTAACTACTCTATACGTTACAACTCTAGATGTAACATTTTAATAAAACAACAATATCTTTGATGGTATCATGGAAATGTAAGTGCCTTGTGCACTTTTCTTAATGTGTATAATTACCTAAACATCATAGTAAGTAAATCAAGGCCATTGTCAAGCTTCCGTCAAGGAGAGTCCTTAACTAGAGGGATTTCCCATTGCTCTCAGGATGATAACCTCTGAGTTACAGGTTCCGTTAGTTGGCCACACACATTTGGAGCCTTGTGGACTTTCTGACAGCTGAGCAGCATATCTGTTTCAAGCATTGTGATCCCTGTTCTTACTGCAAGAGTGACAGTTGTCACTTTTCCTTTGACCCCTGTCTTTAGGAAAGTGTCTGACTCAGAAAGTCGAGTCAGTACCCCCCAAAAATATTTTCAGGAGAACCACCTCAAAGATGATCACCTGAGATACTGTCAAGAAAAAAAAAACTGAAATTCTAAGCAACATCCATAAAAAGTATTTTCATGTTGATAAGGAAAGATTTTCCCCTAAATACCAGAGAGGCTCCATGAAAGTGAGATTTTTACCTATTTTGTTCACCGTGTCACCAGTCCCTAGAAGAGCGCCTAAGACATCACTCAAGATTAGGTTGCTTTGAATGAATCAAATGAATGAATGAACTGTAGCCTTTGATAGTGAGGTAGTTTATGGTCCTTAGGCAAGAGATGTGATTTGTGTTGGGATTTCAAGAATGGGAGGTGCCGAAGAGAAAATTGAGAAGCTAAATGTGAAAATATGCAATTTACTGACTGGAGTAGTTCTGAATATATTTCAAACATAATTAAACTATGGCTGTGGGTCTATATGCGTTTTCATAATTTTCCCTTGAAAATGTGAGGCATACAGATGTCATCTCCAATGAATTCACCTTGTCCGTATACAGAATCACCAAAAAAAAAAAAAAAAAAAAGGCATTCTGACAGTCCTCAGCCCATCCACTCCAGGATTGTGACTCTTTCTTCTCCATGTTCTTTCTGACATCATGGACTTTCAGGTTGACCTCTCTCATCTTGGGTCCCACTCTCATTAGCTGTAGAAGTCATGCGATGTTTGTGATGTGAGGGTGGCAATACTCTCTGACTTTTGGTTACAATATGTCTTTGAAAGCCAGTGTTTATTCTGCTTTTACAGCATTTCTCCATTTGAATTGGCCACCTTTTAAGTGGTCATTAGCCACATGTGGCTACTAGCCATGGAACTTGGACAGCAGAGGTGTGGAAAGTCCGCACATTCTTCCACTCAAAGGATATTGTGAGTTATGCTACATCTTTTTTTTTGAAGTGCCTTTTTTAGATATTTAAATTCAATTAGCCATTAGATAGTACATCATTGGTTTCAGAGAATTCAGTAACTCATCAGTTGTGGATAACCCTTGGTGCTCATCACATCACGTGTCCTCCTTAATGCCTATCACCCAGTTTCTCCATGTCTCCCACTCCCCTCCCCCCCAGCAACTCTCAGTTTGTTTCCTATAGTTAAAGGTGCCTCATGGCTTGTCTCCCTTTCTGATGACTCCCATTCAGATTTCCCTCCCTTCCCTCTGATCCTCTGTACTACATCTTAATCTCAACAGTCAAGCAGTGGTAGTAATTCAGTCATGGAGTCATGCATATTCTAAATCTAATGAGGTGGATTCCCATACTGCCTTTGTCTCTTCCAGAGCGCTTACATTTGTTATATTATTGCTGCTGTGTTCATGTTTCTCGTTCACTGAATGTCTGATAAAAGAATTAGTAAAATGTGTGACTGCAGAAAATACAATGGTCATGGATGATGAAGATTTTCTCCTTGACCAGACTCGAGTCAAGTTCCTCTGAGTCCTCTTTCTGTCTACCTTGACCTTAGGCTCCGCCCACTTAGCCCAGTTTTAGCAAGAAATCTGCTTGGTCATTTTTCAGCAATCTTCTATCCTACTCTTGATATCTGATCAAATTCCTTATCTCTCACCCCTGGTATCTTACCACTTTTTTTTTTTTAAGATTTATTTATTTTGACAGAGAGAGAGCCTGAGCAGGGGGAATAGCAGAGGGAGAGAGAGAACCAGACTCCCCACTGAGCAGCAAGCCCAATGCCAGGCTTGATCCTGGGATCAGATCATGACCAAGCCAAAGCCAGAGATTTAACCAACTAAGCCACCCAGGTGCTTCAGTATCTATAACCCTTAATATCTGATCCAATCCCTTATTCCCAGGGCACCTGGTTGGTGCAGCTGGTTGAACGTTTGACTCTTGGTTTCTACTCTGGTCATGATCTCACGGTCCTGAGATTAAGCCTCACCTCAGGCTCTATGCTCAGTGAAGAGTCTGATTAAAATTCTCTTTCCCTCTCCCTCTACCCCTACCCCTGCTCCCTCTCTCTAAAATGTATTAATAAGTCTTTTAAAAAATTCCTTATCCCCTGATCTCAATAGTTTATGACCCTAGCCTTCCTTCAACAATATTACTGTCCAGATGGTTTAGCCAGAATCCCTTCATCCTTACCCTTGATGTTCCATCTTAATTTTACATTCAGTGATCCCCACCATGCTCTTTAGCTGTAAATCTCCATTTGTCTGAGCTGAGCCAGATTTCTCTCCCATACTATACAATAAAATCTCATCATAGTAGCATCCCTTGAATAAAATCTTCCTTACTCTCTTTAATGGGTGTCACAATATTTTTTTTTTCTTTAACAGTCAGGAGGGTGCTAATGGAGTACCATGACAAAAGGCCTAACTTCCTATAATGGACATTTCTTTGGTTTACCTGACAAATACTCTTTCTCTCTTCTAAGGAAAATTTCCGGTTCTCAGTATAACTGCCAACTGGCCCAGGGGTGGACAAGTGAGGCAGATGAGACCAAAATGAAAATTCTGTTGAGACACTGGACCTTGAGGATTCAAGCCAAGGACATAAAAGTGTTGGTACTCCATTATTCTGATGGTCCGTTAACTCTTGCTTTTTTGGTTCCTGTGTCTATCACTGCCCCTGCCTTTTTGAAGATAATGACCATTCATCTGAGTACACGGTTCACAGAATCCCTTTGCAGTGGCCCATGCGGGCCAAGGTAGTAGAACATAATAGATCTCTGTAAGTTTTTAAAAAATGTCTTTGTCCCTGTTGCCCATGGCCATTAAAGACCAAAGGTCGGGGGTAGGGGGATATTGGAAAAGGTGAAGTTATAGTTACTCACTGATTTTTTGATTGGTAGAGAGAAAGCAACACCTACATACAGGGCCAGTGGGTGAGTGGAGGAAACATCTTTGGCTCTAGGAGGAATGGGGGAAGGAGGAATATTAATAATCTTTGTCTTTGGAACTGCCCCTGAAGACTTCCCCACACAGGAAAATGACCTAGCGTGACTCTCCTAAACTTCGGCAAGCCCCTTAAATTTAACTGACTTCTAGATCTGATACTCCCTGCTGGATAACTCTGATCATTATTGGATTGTTACTTATTTTATTTTAAAATTATTTTTAAAGAAAATTTTAATCTAAATACAATTAATTAACATATAATACTAGTTTCAGACATACAGGTTAGTGATTCATCAGTCTTTTGTAACACCCAGTGCTCACTGTATCACATGCCTTCCTTAATGTCCATCACCCAGTTACCCCATCCACCCATCCCTCTCCCCTCCAAGAACCCTCAGTTTGTTTACTGTGATTAAGAGTCTCTTCTGAGGGGTACCTGGCTGGCTCAGTGGGTTAAAGCCTCTGCCTTCAACTCAGGTTATGATCTCAGGGTCCTGGGATCGAGCCCCACATCAGGCTCTCTGCTCCCTGGGGAGTCTGCATCCTCCTCTCTCGCTCTTCCTGCCTCTCTGCCTACTTGTGATCTCTGTTTGTCAAATAAGTAAATAAAAATCTTTTTTTTTAAAGTCTCTTCTGGTTTGTCTCCCTCTTTGACTTCATCTTGTTTTATTTTTTTCCTTTACTCCCCTATGATTCTGGTTTGTTTCTTGAACTCCACATATGAGTGAGATCATATGATAATTGTCTTTCTCTGACTGACTTATTTCGCTTGGCATAATACCCTCTACTTTCACCCCTGTCATTGCAAATAATTGCCATTTATTTTAACTCGACAGAGAAGGCCACTAGAAACAGCAGGTGATGGCCCCAGCTCCTGTTCCTCCATGCAGAACATCTGTCAACACCTGTGGACATCTTTTCCTCCCCCCATTCCTATGAATGTTGCTCAGTTGTTACATGGCATGGACAAATGCTGTTGGCTGGTGGCATGGACACACTGGACAAGCTTGGCCTTCGGTAAAACAAAGACTGGCTTCAATTACTCCAACTGAAACAGGAATGCTTGGATGAACAAGCCTGCCAGGAAGTCCCACTGGAGGTACTCAACCTGTGCCCCTTCCCTCCTTGGACCAAGAACCTGAACTTGAGAGATGAATGGCTTATCCAAGGTTATGGCAAGGTTACACAGACCTGAAACTAGACACAGGTGTACATGCCTATTGATCAAGGCTGGCTGAGAAATCGAACTGCCTCAAATCTTGATTCTTTTTGCCACTTCTTATTCTCTGACCCTGTTTTTCATAGATTAGGATGTAGGAATAATAAAAATATCAGCTAATGGGGTATCCTGACTTTTTGATCTTTTAGTTCTTGTCAGACATTTACCATAATGCTTAGCACATGGATATGTGTGTGCACACACGTGCACATGCATGACACTCAAAAAATTGTTCCCTGATATTAACTTTATCAGTGCACTTTGCATCCACCACCAATTGGCTGTTTTGTCACAAACTGATTAAAGCAGAACTGTCAAGTGAGGAACTTCAAAGCCAAAGCATTAAGTGCTTTGAAAAACCAGCACCTGGGAGGATTTGTCTCAGCATCTGTGATTAGAAGGCAGCAAAAAGAGACTTTGGGGACACAGTTCACCCCTTCATGAAGCAGCCATTCAGAACTTTCTCCGAAGGGCTAATGCCTAATCTTCCAAAGACCAGCAAGAACAAGCTTATGGTCTGTTAAAATCAGATTTTTAAAAGATTTTTATTTATTTATTTGAGAGGGAGAGAGAGAGAGTGAGAGTGAGAGCATGAGAGGGGAGAAGGTCAGAGGGAGAAGCGGACTCCCCATGAAGCTGGGAGCCTGATGCAGTCCTTGATCCTGGGACTCCAGAATCAAAATCAGTTTGATTGACTCAATACAGTCAGGGAGGACAGTCCTCAGGAGTCACAGAATGCTGGTTGCCATGAGGGAGGAGTCTTTTACAAAGTCTGGGCTCTCACAGAAGGAGTCTGAAGCACGTGTATGGAAAGCAGAGGTCAGTTCTGGATTAGAAGCTCTTTCTGAGGGGAAATGAGTAGAAGCAGGGATTAACCAGGACTTGGGCTCTGCTTTATTCAGTTCAAGTTGCTGCAACAAATGATGACAGACTGGGTGGCTGAAACAGCAAAACATGTACTATTCCTTGCAGTTCTAGAGACTGAGAAGTCCAAAAGCAAGATCCTGGGAGATCTGATATCTAGCAAGAGACTGCTTCATTATCTACAAATGCCCATATTTCTGTTGTAGACTTGCATGGATGACAGCTGGCAGAACAATCTCTCAGGTCGTTTCTCAGAAGTGCTTTTATCTCATTCACAAGTGTTCCAATCTCATGACCTCACCACCTCTCAAAGCCCATACCTCCTGATGGCACTCCTTGAGGGTCAGGGCTTCAACATCTGAATTGGGACAAGACACAAACATTCAGTCCATTAGCAAGTGTTGTCATGAGGACAGCATAGCTTATCAACTGGGTATCCCCAGGAATCCATGGGACTAGCAAAGCAGAATCTGGGGGTGTCACTGGTAGGAAAGCAGGAGGTCCCCAAGAGACAGTCCTCATAGCATTTTACAGAGACAGCAGGACCCTTGAGAAACAATAGTTTCCGTGACCCATACACCAGCCTTTATCTATGCCTGTCCTCCCTGCTGGATTCACAGCAAGCCTACTTCTTTCTTTTCCAGTACAAATGGATTTCCACTCTCTGAATCCTGATGAATTTTTGCTCTTTTGCAGTTAGTAGGTTGTCCCTCAGGATTCTGCATGTCTGGATTTGCAATCGTGGAAACTGCCAAAGGTCTAGGGACCTGCATGGCAGAACCCGGCCTCTACCACTATTGCCCAAGGTAGGGACTCTGGTCCCTTGAGTGTCCTGTGCTGCTGTCAAAGGTCTGTGTGCATTGGCTTATTGTTTTTTTTTTTTTAATGTAATTGCTTATACGTGTGTTTCATCATGCTCAAGTGGCCTTTCTGTGAAAAAGTGGCCAAGCTACACAAAGAAGTCACTGAAGAAAGTTCTAAGAACTCCTGGTTAGTATGAGGCTAGAGAGAGAGAGAAAGAGAGAAAAGAAATCTGCCTCTCTGCATTTTGCAAGTCCCTGGGCAAAATCTGTTGGCTGTGCACTCCTCACACGAAGATTCCAGGCAGGGAGACCCTCCTGAGCCTCATCTCCCTGAGTTCCTCTTCCAGAAGCAATCCCTAGTTTGAGACCAGGGTTAGCGAAAATAGAGCAGCAAAGCAGGGTCCAGAAGGAAGGACTGCCACAGACCATGGAGCACCAGGGGGACAGGCTGGTACCTCCTCACGGTTGGGGTACAAATGGGCTCAGCTCAGCAGGTATAGGGGTGCCCTTGGCCACTCTGGTGGGCTTTGCAGTGCCCCAATCTCAGGAAGAAAAAAGGCTGGCTCATGTGACTTATTTTTGACTGGGAATGAGCTGACAGCAATGGAAATAAACAAGTAGGGAATGATGTTGGAAAGTTGGAGGGTTTGTCCTTTATATCTCAGCTTTCTCTCCTATCTTCCCTTGCTCTGTAGTGTGTTATCAAAGAAGTTTTTGGCATGATATTCCTGTTCACTGATTAACTCTTGAGCTGTGTCTTTTCTGCTGTTCAGCTCATCTGGTGAATTCTTTTACTGTAAAAAGTATCTTGCCCTTGCAAGGGCAATGGCAAGACCTGAGAAATCCCAGAGATTTCAGCTTGCCACCCAGAAGGAAACCAGGCTATTTGGAATGCTGGAAAGGATTCAGAGTAGGGGAAATCGTCTTGGACATCTGAGACCACCCCCACATTCAGCGGTCCACTGGACACAAACCCAGACCTTGATACTGATCCTGAACCATGCTCTCAACTCAGACCCCTGTGATCCTCGCCACAGTGCTTTCAGATCAGTGCAGCCATGCCCATAGGCACAAACTCTTAAGCCTAGATTCTGTCCTGAGAGGTGTGTCCCCGACGGCCTGGCTCCAAATCCTCAGAGATTGGGGACAGTGAGGAACACCATAGGACTCACCCTGCCACCCTGAAAGGAACCATGCCATTTGGAACTCCAGAAAGGATTCAGAGGAACTGAAATCTGCATTCCTACCTCTGGACACCCCCATATTCAGCAGGCCCCTGGATGCAAACCTGGAGCTTGACACTCACCCTGAACAAATCCCTCGACTGCTTCCTCCCCCAGAAAAATGGACAGAGTGCTGGCAGATCGGGCCTGCCATGTGGTGGGCCCTAACCATAACCTTTGGTTTGGTTCGGTTCTCAGGATTGTGACCCCAAAGGCCTTGCAGTAGGTGCCCTACAATTTGGGGACACATGGGCAATCCCAGAGGACTCAGC
This sequence comes from Mustela nivalis, assembly GCF_964662115.1. Classification (NCBI taxonomy): domain Eukaryota; kingdom Metazoa; phylum Chordata; class Mammalia; order Carnivora; family Mustelidae; genus Mustela; species Mustela nivalis. Next base: position 242,902 of record NW_028136062.1, on the reverse strand, counting down.
CTGCTTCCCAGAAGGAAACTGTGCCATTTGGAACTCCGGAAAGGATTCAGAGGAGCAGAAATCTGCATGCCTAGCTGAGGACACACCCACACAGAGCTGACTCCTGGACACAAAGCCAGAGCCAGACACTCACCCTCACCTCCACTGTCAACTCAGCCACCCTGACAGCTCTCCATGGGGTCTTCAGGTCAGGCCTGCCATGTCCCTGGTTCCTAACACTAACCCTTGGATGGGTTCTGTAATGATCTCCTCATTTCAGGTTATGTGGTGGTTCTGCAGGACATTGTCCTGGTGTGGGATCAAACACACTGAAGCATCCCGTGTGAAGTGGCAAACGTGGTAAAGAAATGACGGCTGGGGAATCTGAGTGTGGAGACAGCACGTATTTGTGCTGCTATAACAAGCTGACTGCACTTTGAAATCACCACAGAGGAAATGAATCTTCCAAACAACCATGTTAGCACGACGACACGGAAGCAGAGAGAACATCAGACTTTGGGATGGAGTCCAAGCCCTCCCAGATCCAGGTCACCCAACATGGAGAGGACACATGTTAGCAAGAGACTCGTGGGAGAATTAAATCATGGGCCCCTGTATCACAGGTGCAGTAGAAGCAGTGGATTTGGAATTTCAGTTTTTCCACAACGTTCCACCACAAGCTGGTTAGAACTGTGCAAAAGCAGGAAGGGAAGCCCCAGTAAAGTGGACTGGGGATGCCAGAAGGGGAGGCTGGAAGGGGGCGCCTGCTGCTCAGTGCCCATTACAGACTCCACATTGCAATTCCCCACAGGAGAGACTCACCAATTCCAGGCCTCACACGGGAAGCTGGAGGTTCATCTCCTGACTTTTTGTAGGAGCTTTGCAGCTCAGCTGGTGAGAATTCTCCATCACCCTGCCTTTCTCCAAGGGACTTTCCTTCAAGCACCCTTCCCAACTTCTTCCTCCTCCATGAAATAATGTTCCTCTCCTTTGTTTCTCGCACTTGCCTGTGATGGGACCTTAGCTTGCTCAGCCCAGACTGCCATTCTCTGCTCTTCCCAATTAAATCCATGCTGCTGGTCAAATAACTGGCAGATTGAGTTTAAGGCCAATCGAACAAATAAATTCAAGATCTTGCAAGGAACAAAATCAATATGCACAAATTAGTGGCACTCCTAGGTGCTCGGAAGGAACCATCAAAAAGAGACTGCTGAGAACGATCTCATTTACAACTGCATCCAAGACAGCAAGATACCCGGGAGGCCCCTGAACCAAGAAGGTGACAGACCTGTCATCTGACAGCCCTGCAACAATGACGACAGACAGGGAGGGGTACACACGGAGATGGGGAGGCACTGTGCTCAGGGTAGAACCCACACTGGGAAAATACCTACTCTCCCCAAAACCGTCTACAGAGTCCTCACTCTGGCTCCCGAATTTCTGGACTTGGCGCAAGCCTGGAGTGGGTGTGGACACGGGAAGGACCCCGCAGGGCTGAGGTGGGGAGAGCACAAGCACCGAAGAAGGCTGATGCTCCCTGACTGCAGACCATCTGAGGAGCCCCAGGAACCGAATCCGCGAGCACACAAACACAGACGAGGACCCAGGAGCACCCGAGCCCAGAAAGGGGGGACCCCAGAGCCCCGTGCACAGCACAGCAGGAGGCCACGTCTCCTCACACAAAACGACGGAAGCCCCAGTGTCTACACAGGGCGCCCTTCCTCTGTGGGGTCCTGAGACCACGAACCCCTTGACAGTCCACTCAGGCGGCTTCTCCTCAGCTCCTCCAGCATCTGGTCCTTAGGAGGTTGGACTGCTGCCAGTGTGGGCGCGTCCTCCACAACGGGTCCGGTCAGTGTGGATGCAGAGCCACACCCTCCTCAGCTTGTCCTGTCAGGGTGGGAGGCGCCCCACATTCTCCAGAAGTCTCCACAGTGGGTCCTGAAGAGGCGGGGCTCTGGTCCCAGCTGTGGCTGTGCAGCCTTGGCTCAGGGCGGAGCTGGGGTCTGGCGCCCTCTGCAGGCGGTGCAAGGCAGTGCAGGACTGTGGGAGCTCACCCTTCAGTGGAAGGTCCTGCTCCCTCCTGGGGTCCAGCTGATGCCATTTCATTCCGGAAATTCAAGCTGCATGGAGCCCAATAGCCCCCAACTTCCCCCCAAATAGCTAAGGAACAATGAATTGGAAACAATGTGGAATTACAACAGTCCTTGACCCAAACAGTGTCACTGAACATGGCCCTGATGCAGACCCACACTCTGACCTCAACTTGGTCTCAAGCCTGGACCCTACCCTAATCCAAGACCCTAACCCTAGCCCCCAACCCAAACAATGTTCACAAGAATCAAAAGGTAGAAACTGCAAATATCCATCAATGGCAAGTGCCTAAGCAAAGTGTGGTGAAGCATTTGAATTTGGGTACAGGTTCAGGTTTTAGTCAGAGTTCTAGATCAGGCTTTGGGTTTAGTGTTAGGGTGAGGGTTTAGAGTGAAGGACAAGGGAACAGAGTTATAGTTTAGGGCTTTAAGTTTATGATTTAGGCTTTAAGACTCAGGGCTTATGGGATAAAGTTCAAGGTCAAATTTGGGGTTTGACTTCATGCTGAGATTTGGGTTCAGGTTTCATGACTTGGAGGTCTGGTTTAGGGTTTGGGTTCGTGGTTCAGGGCTTGGATCCAGGGCTCAGGTACAGGCTTTGGGTTCCATTCCAGGTTTGGGATTCAGGGTTCTAGTTTGGGCTTTAAGGTCAGCTTAGGTTTCAGCGTTGGTAGGGTTTAAGGTTAGGTTTAGGGATGACACATTTTCTTCAGTTGTCATCATGGACAAAATAATTCTATCTGAAGTTTCTAAGTCAGAAATGTATTTCATCTGGGGGCGCCTGGGTGGCTCCGTGTGTTAAGCCTCTGCCTTGGGCTCAGGTCATGATCTCAGGGTCCTGGGATCAAGCCCTTCATCAGACTCTCTGCTTGACCAGGAGCCTGCTTCCCCATCTTTCTCTCTGCCTGCCTCTCTGCCTACTTGTGATCTCTGTCTGTCAAATAAATAGAATTAGTAAAAGCTATTATATGATCTTTTACAAACCATTTCCTATCTTTGCATTCTCATGTGCCAAGACAGACAGGGATTATTTAAAACCCTGAAGAGAGTGCTCTTGCTTTTAAATTGCCTGTAACCTTCGTGTAATAGATTTATGATTGATGATAGATTTAGTTAAAATATAACTATTTAAAATATTTACTCTCAGTAAACGATTTCAACCTATGCTCATTTAAGTAACTTGGTGCATAATCCCTTTTCTATTAAACCATAGTGCAAGGACCAATGCAGCGTTTCCAGGAGAACCCCAAGCTATTTTTCTTGAATGGCTGTATGCTTATATATGGCGTCCTGTTTTCACTCCCTTTGTGGAGCACCTACCCTGGAGGTCATGTAATAACCAATGACCAAAAAAAACAAACAAAAAACCCAAACATCCAGGTCGAAGTGCCATCCCTGCCTGGAGTGGAGGAGACTGCTCAGACAGATCCCAGGCAGGCATCTCAGCCCAGGCCTGTGCTGGGGAAGCTGTTTCCTGGCTTTGGGCGCAATCTGGAAGCCAGCAAACTGACCCAAGAGTGCAGCCGGGGTTTAAGACTGATGATCTATTCGCAGCCAGGCTGCACGTGGACACCCGCTCAGGGAGCCCGGCTAGGAGGCTGCCCAGCGCTGGCGCTGGCAATGCAGTAGCATGCCAGGACTTAGCCCCGCACCCCAGCCATGGCTCAGGTTTCAGATGTGAGGGGGCGGGGCCAGCGCAGAGAAGGGTCTTTGCTAATTTCCAAAGCTGGAAGTGAGCTCTCAGAGGACTCAGGAGGGAAGGGGGGGGGCGGGTCGGGGGCGGCCTTGAGCAGGGGTTTCGTTAATTGCCCAGGCGGGAAGGAGGGGCGCACAGCGCCAGGGTGCTGTGCTGCAGCCCATTCGGGACTGCAGGACACACCATACTCGCTGCCCCTGTGCTCCCACGCTGCAGCCTAGCCTCTGACGCCGCGTTGTCCCGTTCCCGTTCAGGCCTTCAGGCCCCCTGCTGCCCCTCCCCGCCCCATGGCTTCTCTGGAGGACCCTCTGCTCACAGGTAAAGTGACACCACGACGCGCCCTCACCTGAAGCAGAAAACGCGGTCCAGGAACTGGGCGTGGGATGTTTGGGCCCCAGCCTCCCGCCAACCCCAGGGCACCAGGACCACCCCAGACGCTGTGCCACACCCTGTCCGCAGGGGGTCAGGCCGGGACAGCGCCACAGGAGGTACCCCCCCCCCCCGCCAGAGGGCAGGCTAGCCCCCATAGTTCGGCACCCCCACGCGCTTTTCAGAGCCTCCTGCCATTTCCAGGGCACCCAGAACCCAGAGAGTGAGGCCTTGGGTGCTTTCTAGAGACAGATTCAAGGCAATTTTTCGACTTTGGGACTCAGAGTTAACATAGTTTTCATTTGTGATTATTATTTTTTGTGGGTGCCATAGCTTTTCTTTTGACCTATGGTTGTTTTCACTCCCGGTTCTGAAGAAGCCCCTAAATCCTAACCCTGTTGAGGACTCTGAAAGCTCTCAGAGCAGCAGTGCTGGGGGACAGTGTGGACACATGTTTTGGTTTCTCCTCTGGCCTGCTTCTGTGGCAGCCCCGCTCTGTCCTCCTCAGACTTCAGAGCAATATCTGAACAAGTGGAGAAGCGACCAGGGGGTCAGGAAGGTGGCCACCGAAGAGTGACTTCTCTGGAGGGTGGCTGAGCTAGCAAGTGAGCATGTTAGTCCAGCTCTGCCTGCATTCAGTATGGAGCTGAACAGGGGCCAGGGAAGGGGAGGAGGTGCAGAGAGCAGGGACAAAGGGACCAAAGAGGAGATTCAGATGAAGGGAAGTAATGGGGAGGAAAGAGAAGAAACTCTAGAAGACAGGTATGTAGAAAGGAAAAGGGATGAAGTGGGCATTGGGAAAGGGCACCACCAGGGAAGGAGAGAGGGGAAGGAAAGAGGGAGGAAGAGAGGAAAGGGGAAAGGGAGAAGGGAGGAGTCAGCATGCCAGGGCTCCCCCTGCATCTGAAGAAGAGGTGGCTGCTCCAGCTTGTCAAACAGGGTGCTCACTCTTTGGCCCCAGTTTCTGCTCCCAGTGCTACTGGGCTTTTCAAGGAAGGCAGGCTGTCCCTTGGGACCTACTGGAGCCCACTGGAGCCCACAGGAGGGTGGGAGAATTAAGATGCCACCGGGTACTGTCCTGAGCTGCTCCCAGCCACCAGCCTCACCACATGGTGCAAGAGGGACCCCAGAACAAAGGAAGGATACAGGCCAGCATGTCTGCTGGTGGCCCTGGGCACTTAGCTCATCGCAGTGAACCACACGGCCTCCTCAACCCACGCTTTCAAAGCCTCCTTCTTCGTTTCTGGCTTTCATGTCTGTAGGAACATGAGCCAGATCTAACTCATCTCCGACAGACAATTCTGACTCACCCCGTGTCAGATTTTTATGAGTGGCTGTGATAGAGTAAGATAGCAATGCTCCAACAAACGGACTGTTTCCTCCCACTTGACCTCAACAGTCTTATACATTTTCTTAGCGAAAACATCTTGTCTCCTTCCATTAAGCTCATAACGTGGTCTAGGAGTATACATGCGCCTTCGGTAGATGCGAAGCGATACAGAGGACTTTTTTTTTTTTTTTAATTTTACAAGGTAAAGTCAGTGAACACATCCAACTTGACCAATACGTCTCTAAAATGTCAATCCAGGCAAAGCTTTTTCTGCCTACAGTTTGGAGCCTACGTGGTGACATTTTTAAAATGCTTTCAGTCCCTCAGTGAGGCTCTTAGAAGCTAGCCAGGGCTTACTACGTGCCAGGCACTGTGTCAGGTGTTGGAGCTAAAGGGAAAGAGAGCTTGGAGGCTAGCTGGGGAGGGACATCCATGACACAAGCACAGCTAGAAACGGAGGCCAGTGCTAGAAAAGAGAGAGCAGGCTGCATGGAGAGTGTGTACCATGGGGCTTGTGAGCTCACGAATAAGTGGGAGTAACTGGAGTGGGGAGATGGGGGAGAGAAGAGGGTCTTCCCATCAATGGGAATCACCTGTGCTTGGAGGCAGGTGGCATGAGAGGTCTCCACAGGAAGAAGGAGGCAGTGTGGTTGAAGGGCAGAGAGATGGGGCAGAACAGGCATCAGTCAGTTGGAGGGGTATGAATAGACTGATGGGAGGATTATGGGTGCCTTTGGAGAACTGAGAATTTGTTAGAAGATCAGTGCAGATTTCTATGGAGACAAATGCCAGGAACTGATAGGTCTTTGAAAGGTCACTCTGGCTGCCTTTTGGCAAAGGGGTTGGTAAAAGGCACTTGCAGGTGTGAACACACCAGGTGGGAGGTGAGTGCAGGAAATCGGGTGAGGGAGCATGGGAACTTGGTCCCGGGGTATATAAGGGAGAATAGCCTTTAAGGAGTTCCACAAATTGGCACCAGCTGTGGCTTCATTACAGAGCTGGAAGGGGGAGGTGGGTGTGTCCTGGAGGTTACAGAAATTACATGAGAAAGGGAAGTCTTTTTAGATCTCTTTTTCAACTAGAGGAACTCTCACCTTATTGATAGAATTCCAGAGTGGGAACCAATGATATGAGGACATCTTTGAAATGTCTGAATATGTTCTTCGACATCTTTGCAAGTGACGAGGAGACCTTGACCTTAGGAGGCCTTGGCCCTCTTTGTAGCCAGAAAGATTTCACCTACAGATTTGGGTTCTCCCTTTTAAAGTCAAGGAGTCAGTCCTTCCAAAGGACACCTCCTTTCATTTTACCCTCTCATCATACCTCACGTGCTGGCATCTCCAAGACCCTCTGTTCCAGGTTGAGAGTATCCACTTTGGCCGGGCTGGTCTTGCCAAGAACACCACCACAGGAAATCTAGAGCCTGTAGTGCTATTAATAACATCATCTAAGACTGTGTTTGCTGCCCTCTTGGCCTCTTCCCACCATGACTCACTGAAGCTTTTTACACATTGTATCCATTATGCTATAGTTCCCAAAGGTCATCTTCTCTAGTGCCATTAGTTTTTAGGGGAACAGGCAAACCTTAAACTTGTCCCCCTTAATTGGATCCCTGTGCCCCCACAATCTCTTTGAATGCCTTTCACCATGATCCTTGAATGAGATCTGAGACCACTGCTGGTACCTAACACTTCTTGGCACCTTGTCTGCTAGGTTCTTGGAAGAGGAGGTGGCTATGGAGGTGAGTGGGAATGGGAGTGGGAGGATTTCTCCCTTCACTTCCCTTTTTGTGTTTTCAAATAATGGGTTTTGAGGGGGAGGGAAAGGTTAACCAGACCATTTATTTTCCATCTCCCATCGATAAAATGTCACACAGGAGAGAGGTGGCAGAAACGCACTTTCAGGTTAATTTTTTTACAAGGAAGATTGACTTATGAACCTACTTTGTTATTCCCTTTCATTCAATTTCCCTGTACCTCCTTTTCTATGAAGTGTAACGGTAACCCATTATTATTTTTATTGTTGGCACGTGCTTTGTGAACCATAAAGTGTACGCTATAAATGGGAGCGCTTTTCTTTTTTTTTTTTTTTTGTAGTTTACGAAAAACTAATATTTTTTAAATTAATTTTTTATTTATTTTCAGCATAACAGTATTCATTCTTTTTGCACCACACCCAGTGCTCCATGCAAGCAGTGCCCTCTATGATACCCAACACCTGGTACCCCAACCTCCAAATCCCCCGCCCCTTCAAAACCCTCAGATTGTTTTTCAGAGTCCATAGTCTCTCATGATTCAGCTCCCCTTCCAATTTCCCCCACCTCCCTTCTCGTCTCTAACTCCTCATGTCCATGAAAAACTAATTTAAAAACATTCATCCACCAGAGTACCCAAAGGGCTCCCATATAAACTATCTGTCGTTACATTATGTCCCGATGTGGAGCTCGATCCCAGGATCCTGAGATCATGACCTGAACTGAAGGCAGAGGCTTTAACACACTGAGCCACCAGCCCCAATGTATTCTCTTCAGTACCAGAATTTGTAACCAATTGACAGATGAAAAAGGAGGCAGTCAAGTGAAAAACAATAGGTCTTAGACCTGCAAGAAATTTGAATTAGATGAATTCAGCTACTCAGGCACTGTTTCACATTTTCAGATCTCTGCAGAAAAGGGGTTAACCTTTTTACAGCATGTAAAAGAGAAGACTATAACACATACTATGTGTAAGCATGTAAATATCAAAAAATATCCCATTAGATGCTAAGACACACAGGGCCTATATTTTCTCTCAAATTCATGAATATGTAGGAGCAATAAGTGAGAAGTGAATGTATACTCTTCACTTCGAAGTCTTTTAGAAATCTAAAATATGACTTTCTATGGTTTGTGTCTCCATATTCCTTTATTGCCAGTTTGAACAAATCCACATGCTTTGATTCAAAGGTAATAAATTCCTCTTATTTGGAAACATGATGTTTATTTTTATTCTCTCACCCTTAGCAGGTGGTTTCATTTTAGCACACTTCAGAGTTATAATTTCATGCTTATTAAAAACATTTATTATGATCTACATAGATGAATGAAACTTTTATTTTATTAAATTATTTGACAAAAAATCTGTTATTTTTAAAAATGTATTTCCTTTAGGGTTATTTTAGAGCGTTCAGAGAGGATCTAGGAGTGTGGTATTATGTAGTTTTTAAGTAGGTATGAAATGGTTATTTATAGGATTGTTTCTTTAAGGCTTATGTATATTGTCCATTATATGCTATAAAATATTTTGAAAGTAAATTTAAGGTATGTTTTACATAGTTTATTTTTTGGAAATAAATATTGAAATGACTTGTGAAATTCAGTATATTCTCAACATTAATTTATTTTGAAATTTACCAGTTGTCTACTGAACTATTATATGGCAGATATTACTTCAGACTACACTGGTAAATGAAATACTTGGCTTTGTAGAACTTTTATTTTAATGGGTGAGACAATTCAAAGCTATAAACCTTAATAAAAATTGCATAGTGCATTCAAAAAGGATGAGTACAATGGGGAAAAAGAAAAACTCGATCAGGGTGAGAAAAATCAAGGTTGCTAGGCAGGGGATGGGGAGTTAAAATTTTTAATAGGAAGATCAGGGTAGTTACAATGAAGCTGACAATTGAACAAAGGTATGGAAAGGTGATGAATTTGCGCAGAACTATCAGCAATAAGGTCACTCCAGACAAAGGAATTGGCTATCTTGAAGGCCATAAGGTTGGATCATGCCTGGCATATCTGAGGAATAGCAAGGAGGCCACTGTGAGTGACTGAAGAGTAGCAGGGAAAGAGGTCACAGAGGTTAAATGAGTGGCTAGATCATGTAAAGCTTAGAAGTCATTGTAAAACTCTGGCTTTTATATTTGGAAACTTACTGTGTGATAGAATTTCTGCTAATAACTGAGAGTTCAATTGTCCATAAAATTTCAAGGACTCTTATTCTAGTAAGACAGAATGAAGAGAAAGAGTTCATATTTACACATGGTGTAACAAATGCTCAGAGATACAAGTGTAGGAAGCTATAGGATCACAGAAGAAGGCACTAAAATCACACCAATATATTTGATGACTGTGACTATATATAAATTTGTATTTTCTAGATTTTTTATAGTCATGGAATCACACTGTATATACTATTCATTGCCTGGCTTTTCTTTTCTCAGCATCATTACTTTGAGAATCTCCAATTGTAAATAGTTCATTTTGATGTTGAATAGTAATCTCTTTAATGAATAGATCATAATTTTTCTTTGCTCTATGGATGGACATTGATGAACATTTCCACTGTTTTCAATTCTTAAAAATAAAGCTGCTATGAAATTCATATACAAGTCCCTGTATGAACATAGGGTTTGTTTCTCTTGGTTAAATGCCTAGAAGTAAAATGGCTATTTTTGTAACTGCAACATATTTTGCATTTAAAAAAATTTTCAAACTATTTTCCAAAGTGGTTGTATCATGATATATGCCAACAACAGTTTAGATTTTTTGTTGCTTCTCAATCTAGCTCAGACCAAGTACAATTAGCCTTTATAATTTTAGCCATTCTAATAGATATGTAAGCATGTCTCATTATGATTTTAATTTGTATTTCTTTAATGTCTAAATGTTGAGAAATTTGTCATGTGCCTATAAGCCATCCATATACTTTTGGTGACATGTCTCTTCCATTATTTCCTTCACATGTAAAATTGGATACTCTGTTTGGTTATTAGTAAGGTTTTTTATTTTTATTCATATTTAAATAATCAGAGTAGATGTCCATTATCAGATATGTAATTTGGAAATCGCTTGTCCATCTTTACAGTTTCTCAATGGAGCTTTGATAGCTGTGTCTTTCAAGAAATATGCTACTTCTTTCCTGGTACACGGAGGTATGACTAGAACATTATCAATGTTGACCTTTGCAAAGAAAATCATGGCTTAAGATATATGTAGTCTGCAGTTGTTGGGAGTGTTCACCATCCTTGCCTCTAACTCATCTCTCACTGCCCACACATTCAGATATAGGGGAATATTGATTGACAAAATATTAATTGCCAAATAACACTAGTTGGAGAATAAGAAAAATGCAGGCACCTGATTATATAATATTACATAAATAAAATATGTTTTTATAAGTGCTATTGGAAGTAAATTCCTCAATACTTTAATCACACAGAATGATGGAATCCTAGATTTTTTTTTCTTGTATTTACTAAGAAAATGATCATGCCTCAAGTATATTAAAATGGAATAGGGAAAATTAAAAATTGTTTTAAGATGATTTGTGTGTGTTGTGCATATGTGAGAGAGAAAGTGAGAGAGAAAGATAAAGAAAAAGAGAAAGGGAAAGACAGAGAGGTGGCTGCAGTGAATTGATGAGTTGGAGGATAGATTTTAAAGTTTTGTCTTTTGCTTTCTACATTTCTTTTTCCTTAGGTTCAAGAGAACAATCAGTAATATCTCAGAAGCCTGCTGGTAACATCAGCAGAAAGAATTAGAGGTTCCCAGAAAATTAAGATGACATATAGTTTTCCTGACATAAGAAAAGTCATTTTTTGTCCCCAGCTATTTTCAATGATCTATACCCCACCTGTGTACTTGCCCAAGCACACTTCTTGCAAAACTTCCTGGGAGGTTCTTACAAAGAAATGCAAAAACCTCACTCCTTAAGGATTTTGAGGGAACAAGGCAATGGGAAAACTAACAGTCACCACCAGAGCAGGAAATAGCCTAAGCTATTGAGACAATAAATCAGTGGCAAAACTCCTAGTGCTATTTCAAAAGCAATCAAGGCCTTGCATTCCTTGTCCCAGAAAATGAGCCCAAGACCCCATCTAGTTTCTATCTGCTCTTGAAGCCTGCAGAGTCCCTTTCCCTTGTCCAACAGTTACCTCTGCTTTATTCTAACGTTGAAGTTTCTGCCCTCGGTGGAATACAAGCTTCATTCAGGTGAACATGCAATACATATTGCACAAATACATATGTGGATGTGCATGCAGCCACAACCTTATGACCAACCATACATGGAATAATAAAACTCTCCCTTCTGAGTATTCATCTTAAATACTAAATAAAAATCTCTCTCCTGTTCAAACAGTCAAGGCTTTGGAACTTATTCCCTGTGATCTCCTTGTATGTTGTAAACAAAGATTCCTTTGTTTGACAACTCCACCTGTTTCTGTGATTCACCAAAGACTGACCTCAGTTAGGTCAGTTGCTGTAATGGCTTTCACTACTCTGATTCTACCTCTGCAAGTCTCCAAATTTAACTATTTTTTCTCCCAATTCCGCATGTTCTTGGCTTTAAACTGCAACTCTGAAGAGAAGATTTGCTTGTTTAAAAAAAAAATCAAGAAAAGGGAGTAGTAGTCAACATTGTTACTTTGAACTTCCTGCCCTACGGGGCTCTCCTGTTCTTTCTCTTTGACTTCCTGGACTAAAACGACAGAAATTTGGCAATACATCACTCCCCAATCCAGATTACTGCCAGAACAGTTTATACTCTTAGAAAAATATTAGTTTAAAAGATCACATAATTAAATACTTAAGCATGTAGTGTAATATAGTGGTTTACAAGAAATATATTTTGGTCATCTGAATATTTGGTTTTCAACCATGGCTACTGACTCACAGCTCCTAAAACTCTTGGGATTTCCTGTGATAAGGGTGAGAGAGGTGTGTTTTGTTCTGTTAATGAAGTGACCTTCAGACCTCACTCAAGGCAAGGGCTGTTTGCCTGAAGGACCAACCACTTGGTGAAAGCCTTCACAACTTTTTGCCCAACGTGCCTCCCCTTCCTCCCAATACAGGATTATCTGGGGAGGGAAGAGGATCTGGAGATTAGATCAGCAAATGACAATGATTTAGTCAGTCATGACTATGTCATGAAGCCTCCACAGAAAAGCTGAAAGGACTGGGTTCAGAAAGCTTTTAGTTTGTGAAATGTATGAAAAGGCAGGAAGAGTGGCAGTCTTACAGAAGGTAATAGAAGCTCTGTGCCCATTCTCCATACCTTGCCCTGTGCACTTCTTTATCTATCTATTGATTTAAATCTTCTATTATATCTTTTAATAAGCTGGCAAACATAAAGTAAGTATTTTTCTGAGTTCTGTGAGTCCCTGTAGCAAATTAAAAGAACGTAAGAAGTAGGCCACTGGGACCTCCAACCTGTAGTTGCTCAGTCACAAGCACAGGTAATAACCTGGGGCCTACAGTGAGACTGGCATCTGAGGTGGGGTTGGAGATAGTCTTGGAGGACTGATCCATTAACTGATGAAATCTTACACTATGTTCAGGTAGATAGTGTCAGAATTTAGTTGAATTCTTGGAGATCCTGCTGTTGTCTGAAAATTATTTGGCATTGTTGGTATGATGTCCTAAAACCCAAAAAGATATAGCTACCTCAAAATAAGAATACGGTTGACAGCTTATATATAATAAGTGAGTATTTCAGGGATTTAAAATATACCCAATAAATAATGTAAGGAAATAAGGAAAGATTTTGAAATAAAAACAAGAATAAGAACCTAGTGGTACTAATAGATTAAATATATGTAATCTAGTTGAATTAAGAATACAATGGATAGAATACGTAATGGATTCAATAGAGATAAGAAGTCACTTAAGGATATAGTCATCTGGATACCAGCAAAGCATTAAAATTATCAATATAAAAGAGGTGTAAGATGTAGGTGATGTGTGTGGAACAAAAGCTAGAGAAGAAATTAGATTTCCTTACTACTCATAGCCTGTTGACAAGTCCTTGAAGCTCCTCTGGGGACTCAGCTGCTTCCATGTGGACACATCCACTCAGGGCAAAAAGCATTCTTAGTCCTCCCCCCAGGATACTGAAAAGCTACTTTCACATGTAAAAATTACTTTGGAAACTTCTTTATCTCTACTCCCCACCCCTGCCCTCAAGATATAAATTGGCAATCATCTCCCAAGCATATACCCACTGATACACATCAGAAGAGTCTCTTCCCTGAGTTTTTACTAAATAGTAATAAATGACCTTTCCCTAACAATAGCTAGCCCCCTCAAGGTCCTGGAAACCTTGTTTATAAAATACCTTGGAGGCTTGTGCTATCCCTAACCTCCTCCCAAATTGAAAGTATATAATCAGCCACTCTTCATGACCCTCTCTCTCTACTCCAAATAAATAAATAAATATTTTTAAATAAAATAAAATAAATGACTTTTTTTAAATGAAAGAAGAAAAAGGAAAGAAATATTTGAATATTAATGTACATCTATTTCTCAAGCATAAAATAGTCAAGACACTGGATTAAAACTTACATACAAGAAAAGAAAGAAAATATTCATAACTAGAGTTGACTCTATGAATCCCAAACTAGGGCATACATACCAAAGACACACAAAAAAAATCACAAGTGTTAGAGAGAAAAAAAATAATTCATTAATAAAGAAACAAGAATCAGACTGACAGAAATTTTTTAAATAACATCAGATATAAAAAAGAATGAAGTAATAGCTTTATAATCTTGAAAAAAAATCACAAATGGAAACATTTAGATCCTTATAAAATGTCATTGGCATAGGAAGGCATAATAAAAAAAATATTTTCAGGAATACAGACCACAGATAATTTGCCTTAATTTGTGTAGGCAGCACTTAAATACTAATATTATTTTAACAGTTAAAATATACTCTATGATCTTTGAGGTTGGGGAAAAGAGGATGACCAAGTCATCTTGAAATAATTCAGTTTTATGAAAAAAGTAAAAAGATCAAAAAAAAAGACTTGTAGAAAAGAGAGATAAAACATATGCATAATAAAAATAAATAAATAAATAAACAGCTGGAGTGCCTGGGTGACTTAGTCGGTTCAAGTGTCTGCCTTCAGCTCAGGTGATGATCCTGGTATTGAGCCCTGCATCAGGCTCCCTGCTCAGTGGAGAGTCTGCTTCTCCCTCCCATTGAGAAAAAAAAATTTGACTTATTTATTTGAGAGAGATAATCTTTAAATTTTACTTATTTATTTGAGAGAGAGTGAGAAAAGAAAAACATGCACACAGCAGAGGGAATAACAGAGGGAGAGGGAGAAGCACGCCACTGAGCAGGGAACCCCCTGCGGGGCTCTATCCCAGGACCCGGGTATTATGACCTGAGCTATAGGTAGACACTTAACTCAGGTACCCCAATAAATACAATCTTTTAAAAAAAATAAATAATAATAAAAATAAATAATATTTCAGATAGTATGATTTTTTTAATGTAAGACTTGGTATAAAAACAGGATGACATACTTGTCTAATTATAGCAAAAGACTTTGATAAGTTTAGATGCAGTAGTACATAAAAAATTTAACTTCTTTCATTAACTGATAATTTAATTAGATTAAATTAAGAGACATCAAAATTTAGAGAATCTAATAGTCCTGATCTATTAATAAATGTAGCCATCCTGACCCCAAAACAAGAGTCTTCAGTAAGTATATAAGCATAAGTTGAACATTTACACAAACAGGCCATTATTTAGGCCAGAAGTATATGCCAATAAATTCCTAGAGTTAAATATCAGGCTATATTTTCCAAGAATAAGGCAATAAAATTAGAAAACAATGACCAAAATATTAAATTCATATAATTGGAAGTTAACTTCATACCTAAAAAGAAATAATACAGCTAATTCAGAAATTTTTAGAATTACAGTACTTTGGTAATATCAACTATCAAAATGAGTAACGGACAGATGGGGCTAGCAAGAGACTCGTGGGAGGATTAAATCATGGGCCCCTGTATCTCATGTGCAGTAGAAGCAGTGGATTTGGAATTTCAGTTTTTCCACAACGTTCCACCACAAGCTGGTTAGAACTGTGCAAAAGCAGGAAGGGAAGCCCCAGTAAAGTGGACTGGGGATGCCAGAAGGGGAGGCTGGAAGGGGGCGCCTGGTGCTCAGTGCCCATTACAGACCCCACATTGCAATCCCCCACAGGAGAGACTCACCAATTTTAGGCCCCACAGGGGAAGCTGGAGGTTCATCTCCTGACTTTTTGTAGGAGCTTTGCAGCTCAGCTGGTGAGAATTCTCCATCACCCTGCCTTTCTCCAAGGGACTTTCCTTCAAGCACCCTTCCCAACTTCTTCCTCCTCCATGAAATAATGTTCCTCTCCTTTGTTTCTCGCACTTGCCTGTGATGGGACCTTAGCTTGCTCAGCCCAGACTGCCATTCTCTGCTCTTCCCAATTAAACCCATGCTGCTGGTCAAATAACTGGCAGATTAAGTTTAAGGCCAATCGAACTAATAAATTCAAGAACTTGCAAGGAACAAAATCAATATGCACAAATTAGTGGCACTCCTAGGTGCTCGGAAGGACCCATCAGAAAGAGACAGCTGAGAACGATCTCATTTACACCTGCATCCAAGATAGCAAGATACCCAGGAGGCCCCTGAACCAAGAAAGTGACAGCCCTGCAACAATGACGACAGACAGGGAGGGGTACACACGGAGATGGGGAGGCACTGTGCTCAGGGAAGAACCCACACTGGGAAAATACCAGATTTAGTTAAAATATAACTATTTAAAATATTTACTCTCAGTAAACGATTTCAACCTATGCTCATTTAAGTAACTTGGTGCATAATCCCTTTTCTTTTAAACCATAGTGCAAGGACCAATGCCGCGTTTCCGAGAGAACCCCAAGCTATTTTTCTAGAATGGCCATATGCATATATATCAGGCGTCCTGTTTTCACTCCCTTTGTGGAGCACCTACCCTGGAGGTCATGTAATAACCAATGACCAAAAAAACAAACCAAAAACCCAAACATCCAGGTTGAAGTGCCATCCCTGCCTGGAGTGGAGGAGACTGCTCAGACAAATCCCAGGCAGGCATCTCAGCCCAGGCCTGTGCTGGGGAAGCTCTTTCCTGGCTTTGTGCGCAATCTGGAAGCCAGCAAACTGACCCAAGAGTGCAGCTGGCCTTTAGGACTGATGATCTTTTCGCAGCCAGGCTGCCCGTGGACACCCGCTCAGGGAGCCAGGCTAGGAGTCTGCCCAGCGCAGGCGCTGGCAATGGGGCAGCATGCTAGGGCATAGCCCTGCACCCCAGCCAGGGCTCAGGCCCCTGGAGTGAGGGGGCAGGGCCGGCGCAGAGAAGGGTCTTTCCTAATTTCCAAAGCTGGAAGTGAGCTCTCAGAGGACTCAGGAGGGAGGGGGGCGGGGGCGGGGTGGGGGCGGCCAGGAGAAGGGGCTTTGCTAATTGCCCAGGTGGGAAGGAGGTGCGCACAGCGCCAGGGTGCTGTGCTGCAGCCCATTCGGGACTGCAGGAACCACCATACTCGCTGCCCCTGTGCTCCCACACTCCAGCTTAGCCCCAGAGGCCTTGGTGTCCCGTTCTCATTCCTGCAGCCTGCTGCCCCTCCCTGACCCATGGCTTCTCTGGAGGACCCTCTGCTCACAGGTAAAGTTACACCTCGACGCGCCCTCACCTGAAGCAGAAAACGCAGGACAGGAAGGGGGGGGGGTGGAGTGGTCGGGGCCCAGGCAACAGCCAACCCCAGGGCACCAGGACCACCCAGGACGCCGCGCCACACCCCCTCCGCAAGGGGTCGGGCCAGGACAGCGCCACAGGAGGTACCCCCCGCCCCCCGCCAGCGGGCAGGCTAGCCCCCATAGTTCGGCACCCCCACGTGCATGTCAGAGCCTCCTGCCATTCCCAGGGCACCAAGAACCCAGAGAGTGAGGCCTTGGGTGCTTTCTAGTGACAGATTCAAGGCAATTTTTCGACTTTGGGACTCAGAGTTAACATAGTTTTCATTTGTGATTATTATTTTTGTGTGGGGGCCGTCGCTTTTCTTTTAACCTATGCTTGTTTTCACTCCCGGTTCTGAAGAAGCCCCTAAATCCTAACCCTGTTGAGGACTCCGAAAGCTCTCAGAGCAGCAGTGCTGGGGGACAGTGTGGACACATGGTTTGGTTTCTCCTCTGGCCTGCTTCTGTGGCAGCCCTGCTCTGTCCTCCTCAGACTTCAGAGCAATATCTGAACAAGTGGAGAAGCGACCAGGGGGTCAGGAAGGTGGCCACCGAAGAGTGACTTCTCTGGAGGGTGGCTGAGCTAGCAAGTGAGCATGTTAGTCCAGCTCTGCCTGCATTCAGTATGGAGCTGAACAGGGGCCAGGGAAGGGGAGGAGGAGCAGAGAGCAGGGACAAAGGGACCAAAGAGGAGATTCAGATGAAGGGAAGTAATGGGGAGGAAAGAGAAGAAACTCTAGAAGACAGGCATGTAGAAAGGAAAAGGGATGAAGTGGGCATTGGGAAAGGGCACCACCAGGGAAGGAGAGAGGGGAAGGAAAGAGGGAGGAAAGAGGAAAGGGGAAAGGGAGAAGAGAGGAGTCAGCATGCCATGGCTCCCCCTGCATCTGAAGAAGAGGTGGCTGCTCCAGCTTGTCAAACAGGGTGCTCACTCTTTGGTCCCAGTTTCTGCTCCCAGTGCTACTGGGCTTTGCAAGGAAGGCAGGCTGTCCCTTGAGACCTACTGGAGCCCACTGGAGCCCACAGGAGGGTGGGAGAATTAAGATGCCACCGGGTCCTGTCCTGAGCTGCTCCCAGCCACCAGCCTCACCACATGGTGCAAGAGGGACCCCAGAACAAAGGAAGGATACAGGCCAGCATGTCTGCTGGTGGCCCTGGGCACTTAGCTCATCGCAGTGAACCACACGGCCTCCTCAACCCACGCTTTTAAAGCCTCTTTTTTCGTTTCTGGCTTTCATGTCTGTAGGAACATGAGCCAGATCTAACTCATCTCCGACAGACAATTCTGAACTCACCCCGTGTCAGATTTTTATGAGTGGCTGTGATAGAGTAAGATAGCAATGCTCCAACAAACGGACTGTTTCCTCCCACTTGACCTCAACAGTCTTATACATTTTCTTAGCGAAAACATCTTGTCTCCTTCCATTAAGCTCATAACGTGGTCTAGGAGTATACATGCGCCTTCGGTAGATGCGAAGCGATACAGAGGTCTTTTTTTTTTTTTTTAATTTTACAAGGTAAAGTCAGTGAACACATCCAACTTGACCAATACGTCTCTAAAATGTCAATCCAGGCAAAGCTTTTTCTGCCTACAGTTTGGAGGCTACGTAGTGACATTTTTAAAATGCTTTCAGTCCCTCAGTGAGGCTCTTAGAAGCTAGCCAGGGCTTACTACGTGCCAGGCACTGTGTCAGGTGTTGGAGCTAAAGGGAAGGAGAGCTTGGAGGCTGGCTGGGGAAGGACATCCATGACACAAGCACAGCTAGAAACGGAGGCCAGTGCTAGAAAAGAGAGAGCAGGCTGCATGGAGAGTGTGTACCATGGGGCTTGTGAGCTCACGAATAAGTGGGAGTAACTGGAGTGGGGAGATGGGGGAGAGAAGAGGGTCTTCCCATCAATGGGAATCACCTGTGCTTGGAGGCAGGTGCCATGAGAGGTCTCCACAGGAAGAAGGAGGCAGTGTGGTTGAAGGGCAGAGAGATGGGGCAGAACAGGCATCAGTCAGTTGGAGGGGTATGAATAGACTGATGGGAGGATTATGGGTGCCTTTGGAGGACTGAGAATTTGTTAGAAGATCAGTGCAGATTTCTATGGAGACAAATGCCAGGAACTGATAGGTCTTTGAAAGGTCACTCTGGCTGCTTTTTGGCAAAGGGGTTGGTAAAAGGCACTTGCAGGTGTGAACACACCAGGTGGGAGGTGAGTGCAGGAAATCGGGTGAGGGAGCATGGGAACTTGGTCCGGGGGTATATAAGGGAGAATAGCCTTTAAGGAGTTCCACAAATTGGCACCAGCTGTGGCTTCATTACAGAGCTGGAAGGGGGAGGTGGGTGTGTCCTGGAGGTTACAGAAATTACATGAGAAAGGGAAGTCTTTTTAGATCTCTTTTTCAACTACAGGAACTCTCACCTTATTGATAGAATTCCAGAGTGAGAACCAATGATATGAGGACATCTTTGAAATGTCTGAATATGTTCTTCGACATCTTTGCAAGTGACGAGGAGACCTTGGCCTTAGGAGGCCTTGGCCCTCTTTGTAGCCAGAAAGATTTCACCTACAGATTTGGGTTCTCCCTTTTAAAGTCAAGGAGTCAGTCCTTCCAAAGGACACCTCCTATCATTTTACCCTCTCATCATACCTCACGTGCTGGCATCTCCAAGACCCTCTGTTCCAGGTTGAGAGTATCCACTTTGGCCGGGCTGGTCTTGCCAAGAACACCACCACAGGAAATCTAGAGCCTGTAGTGCTATTAATAACATCATCTAAGACTGTGTTTGCTGCCCTCATGGCTTCTTCCCACCATGACTCACTGAAGCTTTTAACACATTGTATCCATTAAGCTATAGTTCCCAAAGGTCATCTTCTCTAGTGCCATTAATTTTTAGGGGACCAGGCAAACCTTAAACTTGTCCCCCCTAATTGGACCCCTGTTCCCCCACAATCTATTTGAAAGCCTTTCACCATGATTCTTGAATGAGATCTGAGACCACTGCTGGTACCTAACACTTCTTGGCACCTTGTCTGTTAGGTTCTTGGAAGAGGAGATGGCTATGGATGTGAGTGGGAATGGGAGTGGGAGGATTTCTCCCTTCACTTTGCTTTTTGTGTTTTCAAATAATGGGTTTTGAGGGGGCGGGAAAGTTTAACCAGACCATTTATTTTCCATCTCCCATCGATAAAAAGTTTACCACTCCCCACTGGAAGAATTTATATCTTTCCTTTGAATCTACAGGAAAATCTCCCAAACCCAGACCACCACCATGTGGATTCAGCCATCTTCTGATTCACCTCCAGATTGTCTCCTCCTAACTGCTCAAGCCACAGGTTAAGGGCGAAATGTTCAATGCCCAAGCAATTAAGTGGGGAACACGTTTATCTAAGCAATTGCATGCAGCTCTCTATCTGCATACAGGGGGTCTCTCCCAAGCATTTCCAACCTCAGCAAAAGAAGACAAAGCCCCAGCAGTCTGGGGTATATATCATTCATTCATTCCTGTGTTCAACACTCATGGCGGATCCCCACCAAGACAGTGGGAGAGCAAGGACTGGAGAAATCCTGGAAGCTGAAGTCTGAGGAGGATTTCAAATTCAAGTCAGAGATGAAAGAAACATCTGGACTTGGTCCTCAGGTACATGCAGTATTCTGAACTGAGGCTAGAACCAGAGACCATTCTAATGAAAGGCCTCTACAGGTGGGCTCTCACAGGTGGGCCCCAAATCAGTTTCGTGTATATTCATTCATGAAATAGCTCTTTGGGTCAACATGCAGAAGAAAACCATTTCAGAAAACTGACAATGAGGAGAGGAAAGGGAAGCCAAAAGGCTTGTGAATGGGGAGAGAGGAGGAGCCAGGGCAGAAAACCAAGAATCCCTCCCTGCCCTCCTTGCTGCCAGGGAGGTCTGAGGGACTAGTTTCCACCTGGGATCCCAAGTCCAGAACAAAAGCAGCGGGGCCACGGCGGGGGAGGGAAAGGGGTCCTCAGCACGGGCGCATGGGGCTGCGGAAAGATGGGGGCTAGCGTGCCTGCTGGCGGGGGGCACCTCGCAAGGCGCTGTCCCCAGCCCGACCCCATGAGGACCCGGGTTTGGCGCAGTGTCCGGGGTGGTCCCGGTGCCCTGGGGTTCCGGGAGGCTGGGCCTCCACAACCTCCCTCTCCGCCCCCAGGTCGGGTCCGCGCTTTCTGCTCCAGGTGAGGGCGCGGCGCGGTGTCACTTTACCCCTGTGCAGAGGGTGGTCCGGAGAAGCCTTGGGGCAGGGAGGGGCAGCAGGCAGCAGGAGCGGGACAGCGGAGCCTCACATGGGAGCGTAAGGGCGGCGAGTCCGGTGGGTCCTGCAGTCCCGACTGGGCCGCAGCACAGCACCGCGGCGCTGCCCGCCCCTCCTCCGCCAGCCCCTCCACCTCCTCCCAGACTCTCAGCCACATCCTCTGTGAGCTCACTTCCAGCTTCGGCAATTAGCAAAGCGCCTTCTCCCCGCCGCCCTCCACCCGCCCCCGCCCCCCTCCCTCCTGAGTCCTCCGCGAGCTCCCTTTTCGCTTTGGCAATTAGCAAAGCCCCTTCTCCGCGCCGCCCCGCCCCCCTCCCTCCTGAGGCCCCGCCCTGGCTGGGGCGCGGGGGGAAGCCCCGGGGGCTGCAAGCTTTGCCAGCGCTGGCGCTGGGCAGCCTCCTAGCCTGGCTCCTTGAGCGGGTGTCTACCCGCGGCCTGGCTGCAAAAAGATCATCAGTCCTGTTAACCCTGGCTGCACTCTCCCGTCAGTTTGCTGGCTTCCTGATTGCGCCCAAAGCCATGAACCAGCTTCCCCAGCACAGGCCTGGGCTGAGATGCCTGCCCAGGATCTGTTTGAGCAGTCTACTCATCTCCAGGCAGGGATGGCACTTCCACATGGATGTTTGGGTTTTTTTTATTGTTTTTTGGTCATTGGTTATTATTACATGACCTCCAGGGTAGGTGCTCCACAAAGGGAGTGAAAACAGGATGCATGATATACCCCTCACCTCCCATGCTGTCTTTCTCTTAAATAATAAGCACTGCTGAACTATCTTAGATTCTGTACCTTCTCTCCAGCCATGAACCTATCACTGTCTTTAACTCTTGAAAACTTCATTAGACAAATTAATGTGGTGAAGGAAGCAATATGAGAAAGCCTATTAATCTGATGAGCATGGAACTGAACAAACCCTATAGATACTTTCCCTTTGATTTCTAGCCTATCAATACCTACAGTGAGTCACATACACTCAAGATTATTGTTTTTATTGTATACTTCATATATTCATTGATTTTGGACTCGTTATCATTTTGTTGAAGTGTTAAACTATGGTAATAAACAAACTTTTAATTAACTTTTCCTCCTATGATACAAATATAACTTGCACTTGAGCTTTAGCTAATTTTATGTTCTAAAATTGCCAAAACAAAATGATCAAGGTTTCTAGATTATTTACTGTATTTTCTACTATATAATATTGTTCTATCTCTTCTGTATAAAGAAAATGAATGCTTGGGGCTCTTGGGTGGCTCAGTGTGTTAAAGCCTCTGCCTTCTGCTCAGGTCATGATCCCAGAGTCCTGGGATAGAGCCCCACATCAGGCTCTCTGCTCAGCAGGGACCCTGCTTCCCTTCCTTTCTCTCTGCCTGCCTCTCTGTCTACTTGTGATCTCTGTCTGTCAAATAAATAAATAAAATCTTTAAAAAAAGAAAATGAATGCTTGATAACTAAATGAATGCTTTACTGAACAAATTAAATATGGCAATAGCATTTTATTTTATCATGCTTCACATATTAAACAATAATATTATATCACTAGTCTACAAATAATCTACTCGCATAGTCATTTGGAAGCTTTTAGCAAAAGAATTCTTCCTCCTGATTGTAGTATAAAAGCCACAGAAATATACAGAAGACTCCTAGGATAGAAAGTTAAATCCAGTTATCCGTGATGCCTTGAGGAGGACCTGACCTATGTATGTCCTGGGATGCACTAGTAACTGTTACATGTGATAGGATTATATTTAATATATACAGTTTCATTTACTTCACAAAGGACATACAAATTTGAGAATAAAATATTTGATGAATCTATAAAGTCTATATCTATTTGTAACTAATGTGGTAGAATTAAGATGTTAATTTGAAAAAAAATTCATTGAACACATACACATATTCAATTGTTTTTATATATATAAACAGCATTATTTATTTATGTAAATAAATGCATTGTCTGTAAAATCCATTTACTTATCAATCATAAGGGTAATTTTAAGTACTAAGAATAAGAAATATGTGAAAAGATAAGTGTTCAAGAGTGCAGTTTGTGGTAATTAATACAATATGATAGGCTCATAAAAATGATATATTACTTGAACTTAAAAGCTTCTATAATTAAGCGATGACCACTTGAAATTTGTAATTAGTCTTGCTGCAGTTTTTCCTTGCACTTAATGCCCTTCCCCAGAAGTTCATTAAGAATTTCTGTGAATGTCCTTATGTTTAATCTCATTCATAGATTCCACTGCTGCTCACAAAACAAAGCCAAAAAGAGAGGTAACTCTATGTGGCACTCCATCCACAAGCAATACATTCATAAATAATTAAAAAGCTCTCTACTTCATTTGTTACCCATTCAGCTGATAATTTAAATGAGTAACTGAGGCCATTTTATCAGCACTTTTAATAGAATGCGACTCAGAAACTTCACAGTGTTATTTAAGAAGAAATGCTCACGTGTTAAGGTTTTTATTTTTTTAAATCAACAAAATAATTTTCAAATATTAAAAGCAAATGTCTCCTTTTCCTCCAAGTTTCCTTGCTATGTCAAAGTTACAAATAAATACATTAAAATCGTATTTTGAGTAGTAGATAAAAACAAAAGTTTTGAAACTGTGGGTTGAGTGTCTGGGTTAACTTGTATAAATATCTGAACTCAATGTATTTAGACTTTATTAGATTTTTTTTTAGACTATTTAAAAATACATGCTGAGATAATGACAACATTATTTTATTCATTTTAATAAATAAATTATTTTATTTAATTATGTTTAGATATTTATTTATTAAATTAATGATTTAATATTTAATAATCTAAATTTGAAATATTTTAAATTCTAAAAATATTTATTTAATTAAATTGATATATTTAATATAAATATTTAATAAATTATTTAACCATTATTATAATTATGCAATACATTATGTATTGTGTAATAATTGCATTTTAATAAATAAATAAATGTATTATTTACATTATTTTATTTTATTTTATTTTATTTTATTTTATTTTATTTACTTGACATAGAGAGGGAGAACGCAAGCAAAGGGAGCTGCAGGCAGAAGGAGAGGGAGAAGTAGGCTCCCAGCTGAGTAGAAAGTTCAACCTGGGGTTCCATCCCACGACCCTGGGATCACCACCTGAGTCGAAGGCAGATGCTTAAGTGACTGAGCCATCCAGATGCCCAAGGCTTTGTATTCTTCGCTTCTAAATATTGATGCTCCTTCATCTCTGGAGTTAGTAAATTGATGTTGAGAATTCATATCAAAGAATTGATAGTAGCTGTTAAACAGAAACATGTAATTTAGGGGGAAAAAAAGAGCAGAAGGAAGAGAAAGGCCAAAAGTAAAAAAGCACATTAATATAAAATTTAATTAGATAAAAAAGCTGATATTCCTGAAGGGGGCTAATAAAAGAGCTGCAAAGAGCTGATAGGATTAGGAAAATTGTCCGCTCCTGGTCATTTCATAATTTTAAACTATTCCTTATTAATAAATATACTTAGTTCCAGAAACACAAGCACATAAGAACATTTCCACCAAGTTTCCTCTAACAGCATTTACAAATTAGACGTTCAAACAATGCAGTTCATTACATGTTGCATCTGTATCTTAAAGTTTAAACACTTTCTGTGACACATTTTCTAACAATTAAAATTAAAAATATATATATATATATACATATATATCTATGTATATATACATATACCTTATCCCTAAATGGAAAAAATATATATATAGAGAGAGAAACCTTATCCCTAAATGAAACCTTTCTTTGTTTATTAGCATAAATAGGTAAATTAGCAACAACAACAACAACAAACAGCTAATATTATAGAGGTAGGTACAATTGACCTTTTCATTCATTGCTATTTTCTAAAAATTCCTATTTTATTTTTTTCTCAAGTCTGTCATAATAATTTTCTAAATCTCCTGCCTTATTCAATTTTTTTCTTTTAGTGGAAATCTCTATTTCATATTTATTTTCTCTTCCTCCACTCTTTGCTCTAATAATTCAATGTATTATTAGATTTTCTGTTTTTCTCTTTATCCAGATATATCTTTTCTTTCTTTCTTTCTTTTTTAAATAATTTGATTTGCTGGCATTTTACATCAGTACATGCTTTCTTATGGATGTTAGAAATGTCTGTGGAACTACTAGAAGAATAAACTTTTTTACCTTTAAGAAGTTTACAGTCTAGAGTGCCTGGGTGGCTCAGTTGGTTAAGTGTCTTCCTTCAGCTTAGGTCATGATGCCAGGGTACTAGGATCCAGTCCTGCATCAGCTGCCTGCTCAGCAAGGAGTCTGGTTCTTCCTCTCCCTCTGCCCCTCCCTCTCTCTCTCTAATAAATAAATAAAATCTTTAAAAAAAAGACTTACTGAAATCTGAGACTGAATTACTAAATTCAGTCTTAATAGAAGACAGCTAAACAAAGCAATGATCACAACTGGAAAATTTAGCGAGATCATGGTTTAACATTTTTGGTTGACACAGGACCTCTTTCAGTAACAACTTTCCCTAAATATCAATTTCTTTGTAAGGCAAAAAATTTTGACAAGAAATCCAGATCCTTCTGATCATTTTCATATCAATTTAAGGTGACATCCTCAGAGTATATAATCAAATATGTAATTATTCTATCTGTTGCCTTGTATATTGCCTGTATCTTTTTCAGACTCAAAGTTCCATTGAGGTAGAGTTTTTTTTTTTTAAAGCAGAGATTTTTTTTAAAGTGTTTGATATATACAAGATGCTTAATAAGTGTTTACAAAGCCTATGTATTACAGAAGCCTTAAACAGGCTTTAAAATAATGTAGGTGATATTAGTGGTCATATCAAACAATTTTTAGGTTTCAGTCATGTAAATAACTACATTTCTCAGAGACAGAGAAACATACAAATGGTCTGGGTCCAGTAGGATAATGCTAGCATGTGTTGTAAATTCTTTTATATGACCTTATTCTTGCAAGAATTGGTTATGTGGCAGAAAAAAAGGTATCACTATCTTATACTTTATTATTTAAAGAGATTTATGGAAGTCTTAATTTCTTACACTACCCCTTTGTTTCAGTGGACCCAATTTCCGTGGTAATGGTGAGAGGAAAGTAGGCAATTTAGGCAGCAGCCAAAATCTCCTACAAGGCACTATAAAATAAGGCTTGTTCTAGATCATGGGTCTGTCCAAAGGGGAATGTTAAGGGGTAGAATGGATGATGGATGCATTGTGGACTTATAACTTTAAGATTAATACTGTTATGCCCCAATAATGGGTCTATGATTAAAGGAGCGAGACTGATGTAAAGCAAAGGTGAAGCAAAGCTTTATTTCATGCGAAGCATCAAGAATCTAACCGAACGTTTGGGGCCACACCTCTTATGAGAGAAGGCAACCCTTTGCTGTTTCACAGTCTAGCTTTTAAGGGCAAAGGCCATGCAGTCAGGCCTGGCCACGCACAGGTGACCAATGAGATTTTAACACACACAGGAAACTCCACAGTGAGGCTAGGTGACCAATTGAGGTTCAATTTACCCTAGTATAGACATTTGACCCAGCCTATTACACCTTGATTAGGATTAGTGCCAAAAAGGTTCCCAAAGAGCAGAGGAGTGGGGCATACTCATTAGTATCTAGGGAGACAATATGCAAACGCCGCCCCCCCCCTTCTGCTCATTGATGTCTCCACCTGGCCTGACCCACCCTTGTATATGGGCTTTGTTACCTGGAGCTGATTTCCAGGACTTGTTTTTAAGTGAATCCCCTGGGGGAAGGGGAGCAAGGACAGTTTAAGGGTTAACCTCAATGAAAGCCTCTTGCTAAAATATAAAAATATAAATAGGTCCTTACATTACAACAACTCAGTAGGGAAAGTCCCAGTGTGGTGATAAAAGAAGTGAGGTAACTTGCATTACACATTTTTTTTTATATTTTATTTTATTTATTTGACCGAGAGAAATCACAAGTAGGCAAAGAGGCAGGCAGAGAGAGAGCAGGACTCGATCCCAGGACCCTGAGATCATGACCTGAGCCGAAGGCAGCGGCTTAACCACTGAGCCACCCAGGCGCCCCTGCATTACACATTTTATTTTTAAAACGTGTAAGTTGTATTTTTCCGTGCCATGACATCATCCTTTATCTTCATCTCTGTCTACTAGTTTAAAACTAGTTAAACAAATTCAACTATTTTTTTAAAAATATTTTATTTATTTATTTAAGAGCAAAAGCCAGAGAGAGAGAGAGAGAGAGAGAGAGAGAGAGAGAGAGAGCATGAGCAATATGGGGCTCGATGCCAGGACTCTTGAGATCCTGATCTGAGACAAAGGCAGACACTTAACTGACTAAGCAAATGAGACTCCCACAAACTCAACAATTTTATTAAATTTTTATTTGTTGGGGTGCCTGGCTGGAACAGTCAGTAAAATATGTAAATCTTTATCTTGGGGTTGTACGTTTGAAATCCACCTTGGGTGTAGAGGTTTTATTTAAAAATAAAATCTTTAAAAATTTTTTTTTCATTTTTTTATTTAAGCCATTGTATGGCAGTGTTGATCACTATATTGTACACCTGAAACTAATATTAACCTTATTTTAACTAACTGGAATTTAAATAAAAACTTTAAAAATAAAATAAAAATAATAATCATAAAAATAAAAAAGAGGAAAAATTATTTGGCAGGCAATTTTCTTAATTGCATTATTATTTATTATTATCATAGTCTGTGTGTGTCGGTGGGAAGTGGCTGGTATTACAGTGAGTTCCATATCTGTGTTACACTGAGTTCCATGTCTGTAGTCAGTCTTTTTTTTCTTTTAGTTTATTTTCAGGGATCCAAAATTCATTGTTTATGCACCACACCCAGTGCTTCATGTAATAAATTCCCTCCTTAATACCCACCACTGGGCTCACCCAACCACCTGCCACCCTCCTCTTCAAAACCCTCAGTTTGTTTCTCAGAGTCCACAGTCTCTCATGGTTTGTCTCTCCCTCCGATTTCCCCCAGCACACTTCTCTCCATCTCCCAGTGTCCTCCACGTTATTCCTTATGTATTGAGTCTTATAAAAACTTTTATTTCTTTCCCTATTCTGCTTTGCATATGCTTACCTTAGATGTTAAAATGTTATAAACCTCTCCTGCCTGGTCCATTTTCTCTCTCTTCTCTCATGATTTCTCATGCTCTCCCTGCCAACCCCACATGCCTTACAATATCTGGATATGACTAATTTCTTCCTGAGCTACTTTATTCTACTCTGCCATATGGTTGCCCTTCCCTCTTCTGTACCATAACTTCTATCCCCTGCATTTGTGCTTTAACAATACCTAATTCTTTTCACTGCATCTGTATCTTTGAGGTCAATACTCAGTAGTGCAATCGCTGGGTCATAGGCTAGCTCTATTTTACTGGAAAGAAGGGCCATATGCACCCCAGTGTTCATAGCAGCAATGTCCACTATAGCCATTCTGTTGAAAGAGCCAAGATCCCCTTCAACAGACAAACGGATAAAGAAGATGTGATCTATGGATACAATGGAATATCACTCAGCCATCAGAAAGGATGAATACCCAACTTTTGCATCAACATGGATGGGACTGGAGGAGATTATGTTAAGTGAAATAAGTCAAGCAGTGAAAGTCAATCATCATATGGTTTCACTTATTTGTGGAACTTAAGGAATAGCATGGAGGACATTAGGAGAAGGAAAGGAAAAATGAAGTGGGGGGATTGGAAGGGGAAATGAAACATGAAAAACTATGGACTCCAAGAAACAAACTGAGGGTTTTAAAGATGAGAAGGATGTGGGGATGGGTGAGACTGGTGATGGGTACTAAGGAGTGCACATATTGCATGGGGCATTGGGTGTTTTACACAAACAATGAATCATGGAACACTACGTCAAAAACTAATGATGTATTGTATGGTAACTAACATAACATAATTAAAAAGAAAAGGAGGGGGACAATACCTAACACTCAATCTTTGCTAGTTTCTTGTTTACCTCCTTTTAAGAGTAAGCTCATTAGTGTTTTTTGTTTGTTTGTTTGTTTTTGTCTCAACTAAAAGAAGAAAAATAATACACATTATTTTGAAAACTTTTTGAACAGTGTACAAACGTTAGTCAAGTCCACAATGTCTCATCTCTTCTTCCTCTTAACATGGCTAAGATGAAAAACCCTTTATCTGGGAAAAGATCATTCTCCTGCCACCTTGTGTAAGATTTTGGCTTTAGCTTAGATTATCTTTTCTTTCCTTTTCTGAAAATAAGTTGAAAATATTAATAGCCTCAGTTTCTTCTTCCAAAATATGACTGCTTCTTTACCAAGTGCAAAAGCAACCCATTTTGACCATAGTAAACAGCTTGGACCTACTTTTTTTGGCTCACTGTTTTAGTGAGACAAGTGGAGTGAAGATGACACACCATTTCCAAATGTATTAATAATTGGTAGACCATACTTCTAAATTGAAGATTTGTTGCCATTAAACTACGACCAGACTCGCTATAATTACAGAGGTAAATTCTTTATATTTACTATATTTGAAATTACCATATAATACCAAAATAAAATTATGATTATGTGAAGAGTCTGTAATATTAAGAAGATGACTTTGAAATGATTGCTTATCTAAATGAAATTTCCCATTTTATAATCTTGTATAAGCTTCCGTTGTCATTTCCTATTTAAAATCTATTAGAAGGCACTCTTATTTTCCCTTAAGTGGGAAGTCAAATGTGGAACAAATTCATCCCAAAGGAACTGATTCTATATTCCACTGAAGACCAGGTGGCTTCCATGTGGCATTTTGCCTCTTGCATATTGTTCATCTCCTACAACAAATGGGGGTATGCTCTTTAGTAAACTAATTCAACTCAATTAGAGGCATTGTCTTCAAGGGATAACATCATAGAGACTAGAATCAGAATCATACTTTTGGGAAAATTGGGCCCAGGATTTTTGTTTTGTTTTGTTTTAAGATTTTATTTATTTATTTGACAGGCAGAGACCACAAGTAGGCAAAGAGGCAGGGGGGGAGGGGAAGCAGGCTCCCTGCTGAACAGTGAGCCTGATGCAGAGCTTGATCCCAGGATCCTGAGATCATGGCCTGAGCCGAAGGCAGAGGCTTAACCCACTGAGCTACCCAGGGGCCCCTGGGCCCAGGTTTTGATGGCTTCTTTCCTCAATCTTATAAAACCTATTTGAACTCTACTGGATGCCAGAACTGCTTAAAAATATTTGGTCCCTTGTAATTTTAACCTTCCAGTATTCAATGCACCTGATCCATGTAATATCCTATAGTATTTTTGTCAAATGAAGACTCTCAAAGTGTGTTTCTTGGGAGACACTTTTCAATTGGTTGCTTACATTTCTGCATTTATTATTTGTTCTAGGCCATCCTTTGAAGATGGTTGTATTGAATAGACTTGGAAGACAGAAATAGTATCTTTTTTTTTAACTTAACCTGTTGTGTTTGCAAATATTATCTGCCTCTGTTTTGATTCTTCTTGTGGGAACTGAGGCTCAGAACTGATATATAACTCCCACCCCTACACACACACACACACACACACACACACACAAATACACACACACACACAAATACTGTTAATATTCTGGCTACCTCTATTGCTGTGAATAATAAACTATATTATTTCTGAACCATGAGTCTGCGTCTTCTATCAACACCCAAGAAACTACGGCAGACTCATACACCAGCTTTCAAATAAGGGAAAATAATCTCAGATGCTTTATATTTTTTGATAGTGTTACCTACTTCTGAACATATGACTGAACACATATAAAGCTGGAGCCCTTTCCATTTAGAGCTTCTTCTGTGGAAGAACTATGCATTCACTAGTAAACAAAAGTAGATTCATCTTTTTTTTTTTTTTCCTCCTGACACCATTTCCTCTCTCACACTGTTGCTCAAATTGGATGGAGTCTAAGGTCCTTTGAGGAAATTTTTGTTTAATGACTCAAAATAAAATAGGAAGAGTCTAAAGTGCTAAAAATACTTCTAGATAAAAGGTATAAGATAATGCCAGAAAGGATAATAATTTTATCTAACAACTGCCTGTTCACCCCTTATTTGTTCATTAACTAATCTCCAAATTCCTGACTAAATCCCTTTTGTAAGCCAGAATGTGAGCTAAAAACTGGGATTTTAAAAAATTTTCATTTGAAATCCAGTTAGTTAACATATATGGTTGTATTAGTTTCATGTGTACAATATAACATATAGCACTCAGTGCTCATCATGACAAGTGCTCTAATTAACCCCCATCACTTATTTAATCCATCACTCCTTTCAGATCCCGTCAAGTAACCATCAGTTTGTTCTCTGTAATGAAATGTCTGTTTCTTGCTTTGTTTCTCTTTCTATGTCTTATTATTTCCCCTTTGCTTGTTTGTTTTGTTTCTTTTATTCCATATATGAGTAAAGGTATTTGTCTTTCTCTGACTGACTTATTTCACTTTTAGCATTATACTGTCTAGTTCCAACCATGTTATTGCAAATGGCAAGATTTCAGTCTTTTTTATGGCAGAATAATATTCCATTGTATATACATACCACTTATTCTTTATTTATTCATCAATTGATGGATACTTGGGCGCTTTCCATATCTTAGCTTTATAAATAATGCTGCTATAAACATAGGGGTGCTAGAATCCCTTTGAATAATTTTCTTATATTCATTGGGTAAATACACACCAACAGGATTGTTGGATCACTAAGGACTTCTATTTTTAAATTTTATGGAAATTCCATACTGTTTTCAAATATGGCTGTATCAGTTTGCATCACCACCAACAGTTCACAATTGTTACTTTTTTTTTTTAAGATTTTATTCATTTGACAGAGAGAGATCACAAGTAGAGAGAGAAAGAGGAGGGAGCAGGCTCCATGCCTGGCAGAGAGCCCGATGTGGGACTTGATCCCAGGACCCTGAGATCATGACCTGAGCTGAAGGCAGAGGCTTAACCCACTGAGCCACCCAGGCAGCCCCCACAAGTGTTACTTTTTCACATCCTCTCCAACACCTTTTGTTTCTTGTAGTGTTGAATTTAGCCATTCTGACAGGTGTGAGGTGGTATCTCTTTCTAGTTTTACTTTGCAATTTCCTGATGATACATGATGATGGACATCTTTTCATGTATCTACTGAACATTTGAATGTGTTCTTTGGGGAAACACTTGTTCATGTCTTCTATCCATGGTTTTATTGGATTATTTGTTTTTGGATGTTGACTAAAAACTGGATATTAAGTAACACACAAGACAGGTTTCTTGAGCTTAAATTTTATTTGCATGAGTATCATTAACAGGAAAAAATATGCATATGTGTATGTACAAGTGTGTTTATGTATACATCTATCTATCTATCCTCTATCCCATGTCTTCTAATTGTGGTAAATCCTGTAAGGTGGGGAATGGGATAGTCTGAAGAAATATGCTTCTGGATATGCTGGGTAAGCAAATTTAATTGCACTCAGATGCATTGGATATAAGTGAATCACTCAAATGAGTTATTTAATATTATATAGAAACAAATTAAAAGTTTATGTAGTTGAAAATAATAGGTAGTTAAAATAATTTTTTTGTTTGTTGTTTTTGTGTCTTTTTTTGTTTATATATACTATGGTGTGAATGTTTATGTCTCCCAAAATCATATTATGGAATCTAACTCTGGAAGTGATAGTATTAAAACTTAGGGGCCTTTGGGAGGTGATTAGGTCATAAGTGGGATTACAGTCCTTTTAAAGGAGACCCCAGAGAGTTCTCTTGATTCATTCATCATGTACGTTTACAGTGAGAAGATAGCCATCTATGAGGAAGTGGGCTCTCCCTGGATCTGCCCATTCCTTAATCTTGAACTTCTCCGTTCTAGAACTGTGAGAAATAAATTCCTGTTCTTTATAAGCTATTAAGTCTATATCATGTCCGTTATAGCAGCCTGCATGCAGAAGGACACTATGACCTAAAATGAGAGCAATAAATATAAAGTTTCAGTAAAGTCAGTTGGTACAATGTTTTTTTTTTTTTTACTTAGAGAAGACATGCTGCTTCATGTTAAACCTTGATATTGTATATGTTTCTTGAAGGGCCACTTCTTACTCCTTTGTGTGTTTTCCACAAAGTCCAGGATGATGCCTTACATAAAGGTAATATTTTATAAATACTGTTGGAAATATATACTTCTCTAAAATCTTATTTTGCCTACAGATTACTTGGATCCACTTTGCCTTGTGTAGAATATTTGAAATATATTAAGTACAGAATGTCTCTCTAAATAACATTTAGAATCATCATTAGTTTATGACTCCTGACTCATTTGTTTATACAGTGATACTTACTTCAAGAACACTGAAATTTGTAATATAATTTTGAATTAATCACCAAGCTAGTTTATTTTAACTTATGAAAAAATAATTTCTCATGTTGGTTTAATTCTGCTCTTATGTTATGGTCATGACATTTTCATTAAAATAAAGTAGAAAATAGAAGTAAATAATTAATGAAAAATAAAAAATAATAAATAAAAAATAAAAGCAAATCTCTTGTGAAATGTTAAACTTTTCTTACTTATTTTGTTTTGCTTTTCCTCTACCATGCTGGCAAAGCTGTATGTTGCAGATAAGTATAATTTTCTAGGTGGTAGGTTTGTTACTTTTACTAAAATTTTCAAAATATAAAGAGTTGAATAGTCATGGATTGTTTATTAAACTCCTTATCTACACATATAAAAATAAAACAATGATGGTGACCTGGGTATTTCTAAAATTGTATTCTGTTTTTCCATATTATGGTTTACAATGTAATTAATAAAGATTCTGCATATATTAACATCCATCCCCTTCTATCTCATCTGTATGTCCATACAGAGCATGTATGATTTCTATTCATTTCTATGTTGTGGTGAAGAGATTGTCTGAAGTAGCCTATATTTATGCAGGTAGATCTTAAGCTACGGTCCTCTTGTTTATTTGCTTGTTCGTGATCAGTATGTCTGAAAGATGATAACTATTGCATCAGGTGTGACGATTAAAAAATATTATTGGTGCCTGATACACTGTGATGAAATAGGTAAGTCAATTCATAATTTGTTAATTAAATTAGAAAAGAAATTCCTTTGGATTTGTTCTTTATTAAAGTTTTTTTTTAACGAATTCCTTGGGATGTTTTTTGTGTAATATATATCACATGCCTCAACCTTTAAATTTGAATGTAGAAAAGAGTTATCAGAATGAGCCTAGAAAATATTGTTATGGGGGCGCCTGGGTGGCTCAGTGGGTTAAGCCGCTGCCTTTGGCTCAGGTCATAATCTCAGAGTCCTGGGATCGAGTCCCACATTGGGCTCTCTGCTCAGCAGGGTGCCTGCTTCCTCCTCTCTTTCTGCCTGCCTCTCTGCCTACTTGTGATCTCTCTCTGTCAAATAAATAAATAAAATCTTAAAAAAAAGAAAACATTGTTTTGAAATATTTTTGTTCTGTTATATTATGTTAACTTAGGAAATAATGGTAGTTATTTTTATTAGCATTTCCTACTTTCCACATGCCCTTACAGATGAGATATCATGTTTTTCCTACTCTTTTTATCGTGGTTGTTATATTCTTCATGATCAATAACAATCAATAAAAATTCACAACATTAATTTTCTTTGGGAAAGTGATATTTTAGCAAGAATCCATGACCAAAAATTTTAGCTGTTGTTCTTCCAGGAGATGAGACTATCAATGTTCCCGAAATTTCAAGAAATAGAACTTATTAATTGTGTTGGTTGATGTTTATTGTCTCTGAACTTAGAGGTGCATAATTCAATTTAAAATTTATTTTGGGGGCGCCTGGGTGGCTCAGTGGGTTAAAGCCTCTGCCTTTGGCTCAGGTCATGATCCCAGGGTCCTGGGATCGAGCCCCGCATCGGGCTCTCTGCCTAGCAGGGAGCCTGCTTCCTCTTCCCTCTCTCTCTGCCTGCCTCTCTGCCTACTTGTGATCTCTATCTGTCAAATAAAATAAATAAAATCTTTAAAAAACCGGAGTGGACATTATGGGGGTGCTTATCTGAAATTGAGGGACATTATAAAAAAATAAAAAATAAAATTTATTTTGAATTGAAAACAAGATCTTACTGAAGTTTAGGCATCCCACTTTATATCAGGCCTCCAGTACATTCTAATTTATTTATAGAAAATATCATAAACATGAATGACACTTTTCCTATTGCATTTATATGAAACTACAATGACTCAAAGATGTCAGATTTGAAAAGCACTACCTTTCTATAATTTCTGTTTCCTAGGAGGAATGGATATACCATTTTAGCTCAATTATCCAACAGTATTCAAAACCACCATGAATTTTAAAACATAGTTATTACACCCTAAAAATCAAGTATGAAAATGTATAAACAACCAAATCTCTATCTGTAAATGAAATACTCCCACACAGACGGGTTTTAAAACTTTCTAACTTAAGGAATTTGATAGCACAGACTCAGGGTAGTAGTTTCAGTGCCTACAGTATACTTTCAGGGAGAGAGTAATGTAAGCTCTGAGTCACTTTCTGCCTAGAGATGACCTAATAGTGGTTCTGGCATTGTTTGTTTGTTTTTGAAAATACGTTCCTGGGCATCATTCAGAAAATGCAGAGTTTGGCATCTATATAAATTAAGGATGATCTTTTTGAACTTTTGTCTTTCATTACATCAAATTACCATAATTGGACAGAAATTCCACTAAATTAAGCATTGTTAGGAAATGTGTAAATTGGAGCTACTCAAATTAGTTGCTCTTTGAACTATGTGCTGTTGGTTCAGGATTAGATAAGGATTTTGAAGGCAAACCTAAATCATTGCTTCCTTTTTTGAGAGATTCTCAGCATATTTTCTTAAAATTAGCTGAAATAAACAATGTGTTTAGTCGCAAAGTGATTTGCATTTTTGCACAAACTCCCTATCTCCTTGAGAATTATAACAGATATTTCATGAAACATCATTGATCTTTACTTTGTTACACTGCTGTAAAGTACATTCAGAGTTGCCAGTTAAAGGTGTTAGTGTTGAGATGAAATGTCATGCATTTTTCTTCACTTCCATGCAAATGAACACAGTAATTTATTAAGACACAATGAAGAAAAAAAAATTGACAATGAGTTCCAGATTTTAAAAATCACTTGCCATTCAATCCAAATTGTGAGTTTGATCGGTTACCGAACACTTTATAATGCACCCCCGGTAATTTTACAGAGATTACTTTTTTCTTACCAATTCTTGATTATTCTGTCTTGCAATGCAGAGAAAGCTAACTAATTTAAAATAAACTTCCGTTAATTTTGATTGTTATAAACTTAAAATTGACTAATTTCCATATACAGAGTTTAAAATGTTCACAATTTACATTAAATATATATTCTGTGTATACCTTGGAAAAATTATACTGAAAATTGAAATTAAAATGATGTTGTATATAGCTGCAAGAAGCCGCCTGTCCCATTTCATCTTACTATATAAGTTGTGTCAGGTAATTTATAAAATCCCTGCTGCATAACAAATCTATTTTTTGTTGGAATGGGTAGTAATGTTTCTTCTTATTTCGAAATAAGAGTTGGTCTATGAGTGCCTCTGCAACTGTATTTTTCCTAAGTGGCTTCATGGTCTTGAACTGAGAAAGTTCAGAGCATTAAACATCAAAGTAATATATTTTGACATAATTAGACATCAAGGAAATGCAATTAAAATGACACTGAGATATCACTACACACTTACCAGAATGGCTAAAATAAAATATAATGACAAGCCCAAAAGAAAAAAATATACCATTTGATGATACACAATGGCAAGTTGTACCATAACTTAACCATCTCTGACTAGTGTAGTGTTAAATTTGTTTTTCTAAGCCATGTTTTGGGTCACTTACCACTTTTCAAGGATATAAAGTGCTATCATTTTACTTAAAACTGTGAAATTTGGTCAGATTTAAATTTCAATTTATGTTAAAACATTCTGTAAACTGTGTTAGACTTTGACATTTGTTCCCTCAGTTCAGTGAATAACACTATATCATATTCTGAAAAATACGCTAATTTTTTATTATTTTGAAAAATATCCCTTTTTCCTCTTATGGTAATTATGAATATGAATTAATAGTAGAATTTGATATGGTCCA
Source organism: Mustela nivalis (assembly GCF_964662115.1). Classification (NCBI taxonomy): domain Eukaryota; kingdom Metazoa; phylum Chordata; class Mammalia; order Carnivora; family Mustelidae; genus Mustela; species Mustela nivalis. The sequence goes on along the minus strand of NW_028136062.1, from coordinate 205,491 downwards.
GTATGACCATAAATACTTTATTGTATATTATCAAATTTAATAATGAATATAATGTACTTCTTTGGACAATTTTTAAAGACCAGTCTACTCTTAAAACAAAAAAAATGGAGATGCACTTCCTTAGTTCACACAAATTTCATTTTATTATATATGACCTCAGATAAATTTCAACAAATCATAATTTATTAAAATCATGTCTACTTAAAAATCTCATAGAAGAGTTAAACCATCAAAAATAAAAATAAACACACACAACACACACACATCACCCATGTATTGGCAAATCACAATTGCTGTAACAATACATTAGGCATTCCACAGTTAAGGGCTATCAAAATTTCCATCAGTGACAAAAAGATTTGTATCCAAATGGACTGATTTTCCAGAATCCAAGAAAAAGTCTCCTAGGATTTATTTAAAGATAAATATTTGAACAAATACTTCTTAAATTTAGGAAATTCAGAACATACGATTAAAGAATATTTGCAGTGCAGACTATATTCAATCCTTCCTTCAAAATGTGCCTTTGAGTACATAATTCTGTTTTCTCGATCTAAATTGAGCTGTCTTCCAAGGAAGTTTTCCAAAATGTGTGTCTCTGTGTGATAAATGTTCTAAGACCTAACATGCTTCATTGTATTTTTACTGTGCTCTCAAATTTAATCAATAATTTGGATTGATGTATAATACCTAGTTTCAAATATCTTTTCCATTTATAAAAACTTCCAGCTGTCTCTTTATATGCTATTACTATTGAGAATTGTGCTGTCAGTATTATTCTTGTACATTTTAGGTGATCTGTTCTTCTCTTGGGCATCATTTATGCTCTTCTCTGTTTTTGATATTCTTAAAACTCACCATAATGTATACGAGTGGTTTTTAGTGTGTGTAGTTTTTGTTTTGTTTTGTTTCTGATATCTCATGTTTGGCATCATTTTAAGTCTGGTATCTTTTATCTTTCTTTAATTCTCCAAAATTTATCTCAGTACTTATTTAAATATTTTCTTTATTTTTTTTTTCTCTTTTGCTGTATTTGGGCAGAAGTCATTAATTTGTTTGTTTTTCCCAACTCATTTATTCATTTTACAGCTATATTCATCTTAGTCTCCATTTATTGTATTCTTTATTTCAACAATTTTCACTTAATTTATATTCACAGTATAGTATCTTTCTTTTCCTTGTATATGTATATCATTATTTTATCATATACTTTTAAGCTATTTTTAAAAATATTTTATTTATTTATTTGACAGTGAGAGATCACAAGTAGGCAGAGAGGTGGGCAGAGAGAGAGGAAGAGAAGCAGGCTACCTGCTGAGCAGAAAGCCCGATGTGGGGCTTGATCCCAGGACCCTGAGATCATGACCTGAACGGAAGGCAGCGGCTTAACCCACTGAGCCACCCAGGCGCTCCTTTTAAGCTATTTTTTAAAAGTACAGTCATTCTTTTTTTTTTTTAAGATTTTATTTATTTATTTATTTGACAGAGAGAGATCACAAGTAGACAGAGGGCAGGCAGAGAGAGATAGAGGGAAGCAGACTCCCTGCTGAGCAGAGAGCCTGATGCAGGACTTGATCCCAGGACCCTGAGATTATGACCTGAGCTGAAGGCAGTGGCTTAATCCACTGTGCCACCTAGGCGCCCCTAAGCTATTTTTTTAATTCCTGTTCCAATAACACTTGGATTGGCATATAAAGTTAACCACATCATATTTTTTAGGTAAGTAATTGTACTTTTTATGTGCATAGTTATTTTGGTCCATGAGTTCAGCTCTTCTTAGGATCATCAAATCTCTGTAAAGTCTGGGTATGCTAGGATTTTCTAAGCAACAATAAAATACATTGAAACCTGGTAGCTTAATTATAATAATGTTTTCTTTCTCAATCATTCATAATAGTATTCCATTCTGAGTAGCTTCCTTCTATTTTGCAGCTTTAGTGTTTGGAAAAACTTGAAATGTGATATTACTGTGATAATGTGAATTAGTCAGGGTTTTTCAGAGAATCGGGAAGAGAAAAAAAGGAAGATATTCTCCAGGGCCAACTCTAGAAGTGACTATTAAAACATCTGTCCAAATTCAATTGAACAAAACTCAGAAATGCCATCTCCAGTGAAATACAAAAAAGATTATATATAGTTCTGGGCACACACATCTCATTTGACCCAATGATGTATATCAATGAAAGACTGAAGGCCAATCACCACTCCATGGGAGAATTTAAAAATAAATTTACTAATGAGGCCAAGAATTCAGAATCACCAATACTTCAGAACTAATAATAACTGCCTTCACTTGATTTTATTCTATAAGATAAATCCTATGATCAAGTTTCAATTTTAAATTCTTACAATTTTAAATTCTTAAATCCTTATGAAGAAGCATCATTTGGAGGGAGCAGTTTTCATAATTTATCATCCATCAGCTTTTTTTTAAAGATTTTATTTATTTATTGGACACAGAGAGAGAGAAAGAGAGAGAGAGAGAGATCACAAGTAAGCAGAGAGGCAGGCAAGCAGGGAGGGAAGCAGGCTTCCTTTTGAGCAGTGCCCGATGTGGGGCTGGATCCCAGGACCCAGAGACCATGACTTGAGATGAAGGCAGAGGCTTAACCCACCACCCACGTGATGAGAGAGCCACTCAGGTGCCCCTCATCCATCAGTCTTAATTGATTGGAGGAAAATGTGTGGAGGAATAATGCCTTAGGGAGCTAATCTCTCTAAAGAATTTTCAAGTCTTTACCCCTTGAAGGTTTTTGTAAAGTTCTGATAGCCTCTAAACATCTAGTGGATTTCTACAGTGACAGGCCTGTTAAAACCTGTCTTCAAACCAGGAATAGAGCTTGAAACATACCAGTCAAGGGCAACTTTGAGTCCTTTAAGGAATTTATCATCATTTCTTTCTTTTTGGTTAATATCTGAAATAGTTCCATATTACACTGGCATAATTTCTCCAGAGCTGACTTTGAAGGAGGCATTCAGTTCCAGCTAGTTCCATATTTTGGCAAGAACTATACTTCTATATTAAAAAAAAAAAACATATTTTAGGGCACCTGGGTGGCTCAGTGGGTTAAAATCTCTTCCTTCGGCTCAGGTCATGATTCCAGGTTCCTGGGATTGAGTCCTACAGTGGGCTCTCTTCTCAGCTGGGAGCATGCTTCCATTCCTCTCTCTCTGGCTGCCTCTCTGCCTTCCTATGATCTCTGTCAAGTAAATAAATAAAATTTTTAAAAAAACATATTTTATACCAGTTATCCATGTTTATTAACTAAGATATCACAATACAAATAATACAAACAGTTGCTCTTTATTAATACCTTCAACCAAGATCAAAAAATATGTCATATTTTCTCCAAAAATTTTATATCATCTGATAGGTCAGATATATATATAAATTACTTTTAAAGTTTTTAAAATATCAGCAAATATTTTCATTTAAATGCAAATTTGAAAAAAAATCTACTTTTCCAAACACGACTTTTTATCCTATTTATTTTGAATTTTGTCAACAACTGATAAAAGGTTTAGCGAGACTATAAATGTTAGATCGAAAAAAATGATTAATAGATGTAGGTTCAAATTATTATGTTCCATTAAAAATGATTTAGTCTTTGATGAACATCTGTTTGGTAATATGTTGTATCCAGATATAGTAAATTAAAGACATATATAAAATTATAGGGAAATGACATCTTCCGTTCCATTATGAGTAGAGCTTTTAAAATGCTATTTGCCACAACCTGTCATCTTGTCATTATGTAGCATTATGTAGCAATTAAAAAATGTATACTCTTCACTTAGAAGTCTTTTAGAAATCTAAAATATGACTTTCTATGGTTTGTGTCTCCATATTGCTTTATTGCCAGTTAAAACAAATCCACATGCTTTGATTCAAAGGTAATAAATTCCTCTTATTTGGAAAAAGGATGTTTATTTTTGTTCTCTCACCCTTAGCAGGTGGTTTCATTTTAGCACACTTCAGAGTTATAATTTCATGCTTATTAAAAATATTTATTTTGATCTACATAGATGAATGAAACTTTTATTTTATTAAATTATTTGCCAAAAAATCTGTGAGTTTTAAAAATGTATTTCCTTTGAAGGGTTATTTTAGAGCATTCAAAGAGGATCTAAGAGTGTGGTATTATGCAGTTTTTAAGTAGGTATGAAATGGTTAATTATAGGATTGTTTCTTTAGGCTTATGTATATTGTCCATTATATGCTATAAAATATTTTGAAAGTAAATTTAAAGTATGTTTTATGTAGTTTATTTTTTGGAAAAAAATATTGAAATGACTTATGAAATTCAGTATACTCTCAACATTGATTTATTTTGAAATTTACCAGTTGTCTACTGAACTATTATATGGCAGATATTACTTCAGACTACACTGGTAAATGAAATACTTGGCTTTGTAGAACTTTTATTTTAATGGGTGAGACAATTCAAAGCTATAAACCTTAATAAAAATGGCATAGTGCATTCAAAAAGGAAGAGTACAATGGGGAAAAAGAAAAATTCGATCAGGGTGAGAAAAATCAAGGTTGCTAGGCAGGGGATGGGGAGTTAAATCTTTTAATAGAAAGATCAGGGTACTTACAATGAAGCTGACAATTGAACAAATGTATGGAAAGGTGATGAATTTGCGCAGAACTATCAGCAATAAGGTCACTCCAGACAAAGGAATTGGCTATCTTGAAGGCCATAAGGTTGGATCATGCCTGGCATATCTGAGGAATAGCAAGGAGGCCACTGTGAGTGACTGAAGAGTAGCAGGGAAAGAGGTCACAGAGGTTAAATGAGTGGCTAGATCATGTAAAAGCTTCGAAGTCATTGTAAAACTCTGGCTTTTATATTTGGAAACTTACTGTGTGATAGAATTTTTGCTAATAACTGAGAGTTCAAATGTCCATAAAATTTCAAGGATTCTTATTCTAGTAAGACAGAATAAAGAGAAAGAGTTCATATTTTCACATGGTGTAAGAAATGCTCGGAGATCCAAGTGTAGGAAGCTATGGGAGCACAGAAGAAGGCACTAAAATCACACCATATATTTGATGACTGTGACTATATATAAATTTGTATTTTCTAGATTTTTTGTAGTCATGGAATCACACAGTTTATACTATTCATGGCCTGGATTTTCTTTTCTCGGCATCATTACTTTGAGAATCTCCAATTGTCTTTGCTCTATTGATGGACATTGATGAACATTTCCACTGTTTTCAATTCTTAAAAATAAAGCTGCTATGAAATTCACATACAAGTCCTTGTATGAACATAGGGATTGTTTCTCTTGGTGAAATGCCTAGAATAAAATGGCTATTTGTGTAACTGCAACATATTTTTCATTTAAAAAAATTTTGAAACTATTTTCCAAAGTGGTTGTATCATGATATATGCCAACAACAGTTTAGATTTTTTGTTTCTTCTCAATCTAGCTCAGACCAAGTACAATTAGCCTTTATAATTTTAGCCATTCTAATAGATATGTAAGCATGTCTCATTATGATTTTAATTTTTATTTCTTTAATGTTTAAATGTTGAGAAATTGGCCATGTGCTTATAAGCCATCCATATACTTTTGGTGACATGTCTCTTCCATTATTTCCTTCACATGTAAAATTGGATACTCTGTTTGGTTATTAGTAAGGTTTTTTATTTTTATTCATTTTTAAATAATCAGAGTAGATGTCCATTATCAGATATTTAATTTGCAAATCCCTTCTCCATCTTTACGGATTCTCAATGGAGCTTTGATAGCTGTGTCTTTCAAGAAATATGCTACTTCTTTCCTGGTACACGGAGGTATGACTAGAACATTATCAATGTTGACCTTTGCAAAGAAAATCATGGCTTAAGATATATGTAGTCTGCAGTTGTTGGGAGTGTTCACCATCCTTGCCTCTAACTCATCTCTCACTGCCCACACATTCAGGTATAGGGGAATATTGATTGACAAAATATTAATTGCCAAATAACACTAGTTAGAGAATAAGAAAAATGCAGGCACCTGATTATATAATATTCCTTAAATAAAATATGTTTTTATAAGTGCTATTGGAAGTAAATTCCTCAATACTTTAATCACACAGAATGATGGAATCCTAGATTTTTTTTCCTTGTATTTACTAAGAAAATGATCATGCCTCAAGTATATTAAAATGGAATAGGGAAAATTAAAAATTGCTTTAAGTCGATTTGCGTGTGTTGTGCGTATGTGAGAGAGAAAGTGAGAGAGAAAGAGAAAGAGAGAAAAAGAGAAAGGGAAAGACAGAGAGGTGGCTGCAGTGAATTGATGAGTTGCAGGATAGATTTTAAAGTTTTGTCTTTTGCTTTCTACATTTCCTTTTCCTTAGGTTCAAGAGAACAATCAGTAATATCTCAGATGCCTGCTGGTAACATCAGCAGAAAGAGTTAGAGGTTCCTAGAAAATTAAAGAAGAGATATAGTTTTCCTGACATAAGAAAAGTCATTTTTTGTCCCCAGCTATTTTCAATGATCTATACCCCACCTGTGTACTTGCCCCAGCACACTTCTTCCAAAAATTCCTGGGAGGTTCTTACAAAGAAATGCAAAAACCTCACTCCTAAGGATTTTGAGGGAACAAGGCAATGGGAAAACTAACAGTCACCACCAGAGCAGGAAATAGCCTAAGCTATTGAGACAATAAATCAGTGGTAAAACTCCTAGTGCTATTTCAAAAGCAATCAAGGCCTTTCATTCCTTGTCCCAGAAAATGAGCCCAAGACCCCATCTAGTTTCTATCTGCTCTTGAAGCCTGCAGAGTTCCTTTCCCTTGTCCAACAGTTACCTCTGCTTTATTCTAACGTTGAAGTTTCTGCCCTCGGTGGAATACAAGCTTCATTCAGGTGAACATGCAATACATATTGCACAAATACATATGTGGATGTGCATGCATCCACAACCTTATGACCAACCATACACGGGATAATAAAACTCTCCCTTCTGAGTATTCATCTTAAATACTAAATAAAAATCTCTCTCCTGTTCAAACAGTCAAGGCTTTGGAACTTATTCCCTGTGAACTCCTTGTATGTTGTAAACAAAGATTCCTTTGTTTGACAACTCCACCTGTTTCTGTGATTCACCAAAGACTGACCTCAGTTAGTTCAGTTACTGTAATGTAATATCAAGCATATCTAGTTAGTTGATCATTTTGTTCAAGTCTTACATATCTTACCAATATGATGACCATTTGTCTATGTAATCTTAAAATAAGTGTGTTGAAATTATTTTCCATTTGTCGTCCAAGGTAGAAGTTATGATTTTTGTTCTTAGTTTTTCCCTATATATCCCCAAATCTGTTGTTACGTATTAAAATTCAAGAATTATTATACTCCCGGGGCGCCTGGGTGGCTCAGTGGGTTAGGCCGCTGCCTTAGGCTCAGGTCATGATCTCTGGGTCCTGGGATCGAGTCCCGCATCGGGCTCTCTGCTCAGCAGGGAGCCTGCTTCCTCCTCTCTCTGTCTCTGCCTGCCTCTCTGCCTACTTGTGATCTCTCTCTGTCAAATAAATAAATAAAATCTTTAAAAAAAAAAGAATTATTATACACCCTGATGAATTCATCCTTTTACTCTTCTGTAATTTTGACTTGATCTTTATGTCTGATAATGAAATTTGCTTTAAAATCACTTTTCATTATCTTGATATAACCACCAAAGTTATAGTGTGATTAGAGTTAATATAGCATATTTTTTCTTTTACTTTTTAAAGCACTTCTATATTGAATCCTGACAAGAAACAAAACAGCTTTTTAACTCTGGAAGCATCTTTCTAAATTATCCCTTTTTTTTTTAATGAAGCAGTAGCAATTTTTGTTAAGGGACCTAAACTGAAAGTAGGTTTAGAAATTTATTTATTTTTTTATTTATTTAGTAAAAGATTTTATTTTATTTATTGACAGCAAGAGAGAGAGAGAGAGAGAGAAGAAGCACACAAACAGGGGGAATCATGTGCAAAGGGAGAGGAAGAAGCAAGCTCCTTGGGGTGCAAGTAGTCTCATGCAGGGCTGGATCCCTGTACACTGGAATCATGACCTCAGCCAAAGGCAAACATCTGCTTAAACAACTAAGTCATCCAGGCACCCCTAGAAAATTTAAAAAAAAAAAAGGCCTTTTAAAACATTTTGTTTCTTTCTTGTTTTTTTTTTTAAATATTTTATTTATTTGACAGACAGAGAGACAGGAAGAGGAACTATAAGCAGGGCAGAGGGAAAAGGAGAAGCAGGTTTCCCACTGTGCAGAGAGCCTGATGTGGGGCTTCATCCCAGGACCCTGGGATCATGACCTGAAAAGAAGGGACACTTCTTGGAGGAAGCCACCCAGACACCTCTTTTCTTTGTTTTTAATATATGGCAACTGATGCTTCCCAGCCACGAGGAGCATATTACCCATTGATTAAATCTTTGATAACAACCTATTTAAAAAGGTGTGTAAATATATACTTACTCAGATTTATACACTTTGTGTTTTCTTCATAGTTTGGGGCTGGACCCCATGGTCACAACACTGCTTCCAGTCTTTGCCTTCCCATCTTTTGATACCAGGTATTTGGTCAGCAAAGCAAATTAGTATCAAAATTGATAAGCCCTTGGCACCATATCTCTGGAGCAGGGCTTGCTCTTAGCCAAGGCCCAGAGCAGTTGACCTCCCCTCACTAGTGCTATAGCCCCAAGGACTAGGTCCCTGCCACCAGAACTCAGTCTTACATGTTATGCTAAGCAGACAAAACCAAACCAGGAAAGCTCTGACAGCTTTCACTGGCATGCCTCATCTCCAACTCTCTCGACGTCTAGGCAGTACCAGATGACAGGGAGGGGTCTTGGTCCAACATATGGGAGGGAAGGAAGTAGCCACGAGCAAGTACCTGCCTCTCTGTTCCTTTCTTTCATGAGCAGGTTGTAAGGAGGAGGAAGAGGAAGGGGAAGAGAGGTGAACTTCAAGGGGTGAAGGCCTCAGGTAGGCAGCTGGCTCCTGCCAGTAGGAAAGGGACAAAGGAGAAGGCAGTGAGTCTTGCAGGGAGGGTGGGGGGTAAGGGTTACAGCTTATGACGGAATCTGGACAGGAGTAATAGGGATACTAGTCATTTGAGTCCACCATTGGCAAGCTGGGCTGGGTGTCAGGGCAGATAGGCCTCCCTGGGCAACGGCACATGAGAGAAGGTGGAATTCTTCTCTGAGGAGCAGGTGAAGCTTTGGGTGTTGGGAAAGCATAGACAGTATTGTTCCAGGGCCAAGGACAGGTCCGGGTACTCCTGGTTGGAGGTCAAGGCCACAGTATGATCCAGGTCTTCTACCAGCAGCTTGAAGGTACCACATGCCAGCCACCCCTCATTATTGTGTATAACTCTCTGGTGCACTTATTGGCTTATCCATCAAATGACTCCTTCAGCAGCTTGAAAACCACCTCCACAGGCACTCCAGGATATGGGAGGCTTCCAGAGTGAAAATTTTGCACAGGATCACCCCCAAAAGACCAGAAGTCACTCTGGTGGATGTAGATCTGGTCAAACATGGCCTTAGGGACCATCCACTTCACAGGCAGTCCACTGTTGGTTCTCATTTTATAGTAACTGATGTGGTGATATCTCTGGCAAGGCTGAAGTCTGAGATCTTCATCATGTTGTCCTTTGTCACCAGCACTTCCCTGGTGGCCAGGTCTTGGTGTATGCACTTCTTGGAGGCAAGGTACTCCATGCCTCAGGCTACCTGGTAGGCAAAGTATACCGGGTGCTTGGAGGAGAGTTGCTCTGCTGCATTGTGGCTGATATTGTAACAGTACTCCAGGTCAGGAGGCCTCTGGGCCTGCAGGTACTCCTGTATGTTGTCTTTGGAGGCATATTCCATGATAGTGTACGAAGGACCATCCTGTGTGCAGGACCCAGCAGGTTGATGGTGTCCTTGTGCTGTCCAATCATCTTCATCATCTCCATTTCTGAGATTAGGTTTGACAGGTCTTTCTCTGCTGCATCTGACTTCAACATCTTCACAGACACTTTAGTCAAATGGTTGGATTTGTCTTTGTCCAGCCCAATGGCCTCCTCCAACACCACCTGCCCAAAGTAGGCCTCTCTTAGGGGTCTGCCTAAACTGCCTACAACCAGCCTGCCTCAAGGCAGTTATGAACTCTAGATTATCCTCAAAAACATTAAACCACAAGCTAAAAATTCTCTTCACTAGGTCTCTGTCGCAGGTCTAATTTTCTTATCTTTCATCATTTATCTTTTTCCTAATTCTTATTTTCAGTATAGTTTATTTGGCTTCCAGGTGTTTCCCCGGGTTTCTGTATGCTGTTTCATAGGGAAGAATTATCCTGTCATAAAATTATTTCTTGAGCATTCATTACATCTCTCGGTTAAAATGGGTTCTTTTATGGTATTGATTCATTTGAGTTTTCTCAAAATGGGAAGAATTTTCAAAATGGTGTTTTCCTCAAGGTTCAGAGTATGTCTTAGCCTCATCTTTACTCTTTTTGAAATTCACTTTTCAAATTCTTGTCCCTCTTTTTATCTTTTTAAATTAAAATGTTTCCTTTTACTATTTTTTTATTTGAGTGTAGTTGATAGTCAGTGTTACATTGGTTTCAGGTTTTCAAGATCTCCATACATTATTCTATGATCACTACAAATATAGCCACCATCTGTGACCATATAACACTATTATAATATCATTGACTATATTCTCTACACTGTCCCATATCTCTTTTTAAAATCTCTGATTTTTATGTTTTCTGTTATTCCAATTTTCGACCTCATTTTACTTGGTTACTTTAATAAAATATGCCTGATTACACACTCTATGCTGAAAACCATAGCATTTGATTTATAGTAGTCTTCTTCTTCTTCTTCTTCTTCTTCTTCTTCTTCTTCTTCTTCTTCTTCTTCTTCTTCTTTCTTCTTCTTAATTAACATATAATGTATTATTAGCCCCAGGGGTACAGGTCTGTGAATCGCCAGGTTTACACACTTCACAGCACTCACCACAGCACATACCCTCCCCAATGTTCATAACCCCACCACCCTCTCCCTAACCTCCCCACCCCCCCCCCGGCAACTCTCAGTTTGTTTTGTGAGATTAAGAGTCTCTTATGGTTTGTCTCCCTCCCGATCCCATCTTGTTTCATTTACTCTTTTCCTGTTCCCCAAACCCCCCACATTGCACCTCCATTTCCTCATATCAGGGAGATCATATGATAGTGACTTTCTCTGGTTGACTTATTTTGCTAAGCATAATACCCTCCAGTTCCATCCATGTCAACGCAAATGGCAAGATTTCATTTCTTTTGATGGCTGAATAGTATTCCATTGTGTGTGTGTGTATATATATATATATATATATATATATATATATATATATATATTTCATTTGTTGATGGACATCTAGGTTCTTTCCATAGTTTGGCTATTGTGGATATTAATGCTATAAACATTTGGTGCACGTGCCCCTTTGGATCATATACAGTCTTCTTTACCTCTATCAGAACCCCAGGAAGCTTTATTTATTTATTTACTCACATAAACAGATGATCCAACACAACGTTTTTTGATGTTCCAATGTATTATAATGTCTTACCGCTTAACACTATGCTTACTGCTCTCTTTCACTGTCTGACTAAATCCTCATCATCACTATGCCATTTAATGAGAAAGAACATTTGAACTCAGAGTTCTCTCCATATCAGGGAATGAAGACTCCACCCTTCTGTTTGTGCAGGTAAAATAAATGTTGATGTCTGTCCTGCACATACCCCATCCTGTTCACCAGAATATTCACCATCAAAATATATACACAATGAAAACCATACCTCACCACTTCTATTACCACCCAGCATGCTAAAAACACCATCATATGTTCCTGAATTATTGACTTGATTGATAACCCCACTTCCACACATACTGCACTCCTTTCTCCATGCAAATTTATTTTGGTACAGCAATTTAACCTAAAAATCAAGTCATATGATTTTATTCTGCTGTTGAAAGACTTTTGGTATCTTCCCCTTTCATATTAAATAAAAACTGAAGGCGTTTCAATGTACTAGAAGGTCATACATCAATACGTTCTTCCTCTCTCCACCACTATGAACTCCTCATTGGCCTCCTTGCTTTTCCTCAAAAGTAACAGACAAGCTGTTCACACAAAGTCTATATACTTACTTGCTCTGCCTAGAGCAATCTTTTCCTTTAATATTTGTATAACACTCTCCTTCACTTCCTGGGTCTTTGTGCAAATAACATCTCATAAATGAGATATAACCACCCAAAACAAAATAAAATTAACTTTCATCCCAGCATTCCCCAATGGCTTTTACCTTTCTTGTATTTCTTTGTATCACTTATCACCATCAACCATCAATCATTATTCTATTACTGGTTTATTTTCTTATTTGAGACAGAGAGAGAGAGAATTGGGAGGGTGCGCAGAGGAAGAAGAAAACACCCCACTGCCTAGAAAGCCTGCTGGGGAGTTACATCCCAGGACCCTGAGATCATGACCCAAGCCAAAGGCAGTCACTCAATGGACTGAGCCACCCAGGTGCCCCTCTATTATTGGTTTATTTCACTATTATATTTCAAAAGAATGTGAGCTCTTTGTGGTCAGGTATTTTATATGTTTTATTAATTGAAGTATTCTCAGAAAGGTAGCTGGCAGATTGTAAGGGCTCACTAAACTGTATTTTGTTGTTATTATTGGGCTCCTTTATGGGCTTTACCTCTTACGCTAGAAGTCTATCCTTCAGATGTAAGCGATAAGAATAGAGCCCTGCTGCCTGTTCAAATGTGTAAAAAGCCTGTATTAAGTGGATATTTTAAAAGCTAAATGAATGGCTTAATAGTTGTATATAGGGGAAAAGGGAACATATTTTCCACAGTTTAGAAGTGGAGTTCTTTTATAGAGTTCTTGTACAAGCCTACACTATGGAACGATAATGGGCAGTTGTACATTACAATTATACAAACACTTTGGTAATTTATATCCTTTTTTTGTAATTCTTGACTGGATCATTTAATTCCTTAGGAGCATTATAGCATTTCAACTTTTCATGTTCAATAAACTTATTGGGGTTGCTACCTTTTTTATTCAAATGGAGAAATAGTCATGATTTAATCTAAATAAAGTGTTATTGATTGTGTTGTTTTCTAGGAATGAGTCGCACATGCTAGTTTAAAAGTTTTGTTAAAGTCCCAAGTCTGTCACTGATAAAAGCCTTTTGTAGATTAGTAACTTGATCAAAACGGAAAAGTTATGTATCACCTATTGTTATACTATCTTTGTTTCCATCTTGCATTGTAATAACACCCATCTTAACTCTATTTAAGACAAATCATTGCCAGATGGATTTCTGGCATTGATTGCAGGATATGAAATCTAGTATAACTAAAAGTTTTTGGTTTTAGTAGCATATAAATCAATTTAGAAAAATATATGTATTTGAATATAAGATAAAGTTTTAAATTATTTGGCAATAATAAACTAAACTTTTTTTTTGTAAATTTTTATTTTCTAAAATTTCATTGAGCTCTCTTGCAATAAGAAACAAGTTACAAAAAATTAAGGTTTATTTACCCCAATTCAAAATTATTAGGAATATAATCATAGAGGTTGAAGTATTTAAAATATTGAACCCAAAATGTTTTATTAGGTAAATTCATGAATGCTGAGCATTCACTGTTAAAATATACTAATAACATTGATAGACTTGTAGAAGCCTAAAATCAAATATTTATTAAATATTTATATCCACATCTTTTCATAGCTTGGTAATTCATTTCTCTAGCATTAAATAATATTCCATTGTTTGCATGTACTACACTTTCTTTGACCTTTCACTTATGGAAGGATATCTTGGTTGCTTCCAAGCTTTTGTCAGTTATGAATAAAACTACTATAGACATCTTTGTGGGTATAGATTTCATCTTCTTTGGATAAATACCAAGAGCTGCTACTGCTGAATAATCTGGCAAGAATATGTTTAGTTTTGTAAGAAACTGCCAAGTTGTTTTCCATTCTTTATTCTCAATACACATGGAAGAACATTCCTGTTGCTCCACATCCTCACCAACATTTCGTGTTCTGTTGTCAGTGCTCTGGATTCTGGGTATGTACTGGTGTCTCTTTTTTGTTTATATTGCATTTTCCTGATGACATGTGATGTGAAGCATCTTTTTATATGCTTATTTGCCATCTGTAATATTTTCTTTGGTGAGGTATCTGCTAAGGCCTTTGGCTCATTTTTAATCCGGTCTTTCCCCCATTGTTGAGTTTTTAGGGGTCTTTGTGTATTTTTGATTAACAGTCCTTTGCCAGATGTGTATTTTGCAAATTTTTTCTCATAGTCTGTGCTTTGCCTTTTCATTCTCTTGGCATTGTGTTTCACAGAGTAGACATTTTTAAATTCAGTGCTTGTGCTTTTGTAGCTAAAGTTATTGCGAAAACCAAGGTCATTTAAATTTTCTTCTATATTACCTTCTACATGTTTCATGTTTAGGTTTATAATCCAATCTGAGTTCATTTTTGTGAAGAGTGTAGGATATCTGCCTGGATTTATTTTATTTTATATTTTTAGATTTAGCTTCACCATTGCTACAGAACCATTTGTTTAAAAGATTGTATTTTGCTCTCTTGTATTGCTTTTGCTTTTCTATTAAATATAAAATATAATTGATAATATATATTCTGTTGTTTTAATTTAGTCTCTCTGTGGTATTACAATATCATGCTTACAATTATCGTTATGGTAAACTTTTTTTTAAGATTTTATTTATTTATTTGACAGAGAGAGAGATCACAAATGGGCAGAGAGACAGCCAGAGAGAGAGATGAGGAGAAGCAGGCTCCCTGCTGAGCAGAGAACCCAATGCGGGACTCGATCCCTGGCCCCTGGGATCATGACCTGAGCCGGAAGGCAGAGGCTTAACCAACTGAGCCACCCAGGCGCCCAATCACTTTAGTAAACTTTGAAGTCAGTCCTCAGTCTTTGTTCTCCTTCAACACTATGTTGACTATTGTGAGTCTTTGCCTCTCCATATAAACTTTAAAATAAGTTTGTTAATATTAAAAAAAAGAACTTGCTGGAATGCATTAATTGTATAGATAAACTTGGAAACCAGTGACCTCTTGAGCTTAGCAGGAGATAGACCATGGACATCAGTTGTCACAGTGGTGCCTCTGGCAGAACCTATTGCAAATCCCTAGGCAAAATGAGACCTCAAGGATCTGAGAGAATGTCTAAGAAGTACTTGATACATCCCTTGGGTATGGTTTATTGAAGTGTCCACCTGTCTGAAAGCTGGGGAATCTAGATAAGGGAGGGAAAATTAGTTATGATAAAACATATCAACAAACATCAATAAATTTTGTAAAACTGATTGTCATGGCTCATATACAATATGACCAACAGAGGGACCATCAGAAGGAAAGCATCAGTTATGTTTATTGTGAAATTTTTTATTCAAAATAAAGCAATGTGAGGGGAAGACACAATGAGAAAATTACCATTTTTTAAATGGTAAACATCTTACAAAATGGAATAGGTTTTATATTCTAAGTAGTATATTGAAAAGTAAAACATTGGGGCGCCTGGGTGGCGCAGTGGGTTGGGCTGCTGCCTTCAGCTCGGGTCATGATCTCAGGGTCCTTGGATTGAGCCCCGCATCGGGCTCTCTGCTCCGCAGGGAGCCTGCTTCCCCCTCTCTCTCTCTCTCTCTCTCTCACTGCCTGCCTCTCTGCCTACTTGTGATCTCTGTCTCTCAAATAAATAAATAAAATCTTTAAAAAAAAAGAAAAGAAAAGTAAAACATTAAAAAATAAAATTTCAATGAAAAAAATTATTTAATTTTTAAAAAGGTTAAAAATAGCAGAACCATTTTTCTTATAACTGGAAAATACACTGTATATACATCTATCAAAATAACTTGTCATGGGGGAGCCTGGGTGGCTCAGTAGGTTAAAGCATCTGCCTTCAGCTCAGGTCATCATTCCAGGATCCTTGGATCGGGGCTCTCAGCTCAGCAGGGAGCCTGCTTCCTCCTCTCTCTCTCTGCCTGACTCTGCCTTATTGTGATCTCTGTCAAATAAATAAATAAAAACTTTTATAATAAATATTTGAAAAATAACTTGCCTTGTCTGGAATCAGAGCATATGGAAATAAATAATATCTGAGGACAATACTTCTGCCATGTTTTGTGCCTTGCTAATATTTTTAAACAGTCAGGCAACTTTTAGCCTTATTGAAATACCTGCTAAGATACCTGCAGTGCCTTTTGGAGCCCTATGACTATAAAAATTAATTGCAAATATTCAAAATGTTTACTATGGTGTCACTATTTAGGGCCACCACCAAGTATGTTTCAGAAGTAAGCATAACTGTTACTCTTCCATAAGGCAAAAGGGCATATTTTCAGGAGTTCCATCTGCTGTACCAGGAGGTGAATCAAGTAATGATTTTTGTCTATAAAATAATTCACTTTTCAATCTAACATTCCTCATTCCACATTATAATAATAAAAACTAGGAGGAGACTAAAACAAACAAACAAATACAACTACAACAACCAGCTTTTCCCACAGTGGAAAAGTAAATATAACCTTAGGAGTAGCCTGAAATTTATTTTTAAATATTTTAAGATAAACGTTTTTGTTAGAAAACCATATATTTTATATTACTAAGAAATAACAGGCAATGTTTTATTAACTTCTAAAAAGTCTAGTTACTTGTATTTATCTATTAACTCATCTCTTTATGAAGTAGAACATGATCACACCTCTTGTATCTACCCAAGTTTGTATGCTTTGGTTGTTTTATGTTTGCTATTTCCTTGCTTAATTTTTACAATATTTGATACATAATAGTATCTTTAAGTCCATCTATGATTTCACAGAATTTGTTTGAACTTCATAAAAATGTACCATACTTTTTGCACTGTCCTTGTTTTACTTCTCTATTAGCTTTCCAAGTTTTATTCACTTTAGAGTGTGTAGCTATCATTTATTTTTACTCCTCCATAATGCTATGTTTACAAATTTGTATTTATCTGTACTTTTAAAAATATCTTAATTATATACCATTTCTCATCTCACGTAACACTCATGTTACTTCTACACTTATCAGATATTATGTAACTGAAAACCACAACTCAGCAACAATAGAACACCATTTTTCAAAATTAAATGGCTTACCAGAATTCTTTAATTCTATCCTTTATTTGTATTAGATGACCCTTTATTCTGGTATTTGGCATTGTTCATATGGAGGAAAGCTTATAAGTTGGTATTCCATAAATAGAAGGATTTTTATGATCGATTAATTATTTTCATTTAGAATGCATAGAATATGGTTGATTTAATATTTCTTTCTTACTCTCTGCCTGGAACATAGTGCTATCTATACAATAGCCACTAAAATATTAAGTTAATTACCTAGACTTTAAACTGCATATTAATAGGAATAGCATACAGAACTCTTCTCAGATTGGGACACCTGGGTGGCTCAGTCAGTTAAACGCCTGAGCCTTTAGCTCGGGTCATGATCTTAGGGTCCTGGGACTCAGTTCTGCAACAGATTCCCTGCTTAGCCGGGAGTTTGCTTCTCCCTCATCCTGCTGCTCCCCCTGCTTGTGCTCTCTCTCACTCTCTCTCTTACAAATAAATAAAATTAAAAAAATAAATTCTTCTCAGATAGCTAATATAGAATATCGTCTTTGTATTCATCAAAGGGAAAGTGCCATATAATAATGAAATCCAGACTACTTCAAATTCATTTTTTAACCAGTAAGAAAGTACTGGAAACAAGCCAAAAATGTCTTCAATGAATTAAAGAAATAGATTGATTTTCAATATCTTAATGTTTCTAATGTTAAATTGCAAGATTTTTATACTAGATATCAGTGTAAATATTCATTATACAAGGATATTCTAAAAATAAACCTGAGAAAACTACTTGACATATATGATGACAAAAACCATTGTCAGTTTGGGTAAAACTTACAACACCTACCACCTGAAACTCTTGTTCTATATGGTGCCATCTTGTGATGCTGGGCAGCGGCAGTGAGCCACAGCTTCCAGTCAGCTAGAAGATTACAGGGGTGAACACCTGATATTCTTACAAGCATTCTATATATAGAATATATATATAGAATATATATATTCTTCTTTTTTTAGTGTAATATTTAATAAATTGCATGTGATATTTGATACTTTGTTATAAAATAGGCTTTGCTTAAGATGATTTTGCCCAAATGCAGGCAAATGTAAGTGTTCTGAGTATGTTTAAATAAGCTTAAGGTAAGCTATGATATTTGATAGTTTTGGGGTATTAAATGCATTTTCAATTTTTTATGTGTTTCTCTGTACATAGCCCCCTTGTAAGCTGAGGAACATCTCTATATGTATATGTAGCCTTGGTATGGCTTACATATTATTGGCATGAAACATCTAGAACAGTACGTGTGCCATAGAATTGTCTACAACATCAAACAAGTTTCTTGAAAACTTGTGCCAAAGGGGTTATGTCTTTAAGGATTCTTATTTCAGAAGGGTTCTCTCAAACGTAAGATTTTTCAGAAGTTAAGTGAAAATCTGACCAAACTAAACATTTTTCCATTTTCCCTAGTGAGCAAAGATAGCTAAAATCTATCTGCCATTTTCAACACTGTACTCAACGATTGTAATTCTAATTTAAGAACAGATTATTTATATCAAAACCACATGTTGGCCTAATCTTATACAATATTCATAAGTCACACTCAGACCCTTGGACACTTTTATTTGTTGAGTCTATATGGTACTACGGACATTCATCTTTTTTGACCTCATAGCTTCATGTATGTCTATACTTTTGAAAATACATGCATCATAGTTCCATTGTTGTTGAGGGCGGATGCTCCAGGGGCCCGGAGATCCGTCAACCGCAGAGCTTTGCAAAATGGCGCCTGGCGATTTGCCAGAAGGTGTGTCTAGAGTGACTGGTTGTAAACAGGAAGTACTATCTATTGGCTGTTGAACTATTGCTATGCTGTGGGTACTTGGTAACAAGCTTAAGATTGGTGGATGCATATCACTGTCTATGCTGATTGGCTTAGCTCCCCTATATAAGCGATGGCCATATGAAATAAAGGGAGCCCGCTTTTTGAAACCAGAGCAGACTGAGGGTTGTTATTATCGCTGCTGGACGGCGATAAATGGTGCCGGCACCCGGGAAATAAATAAAGGAATCTTGTAAGGTAATCCGCAGGAAAGCGGGGAGTAAAGGTCCGTAGGTAAGCAGGGACATTAGCCACGTTCAAAAGTGGGAATTCCGCAGTAAAGCGGGGAGTAAAGGCCACGTTCAAAAGTGGGAATTCCGCGGTAAAGCGGGGAGTAAAAATAGAAAAACCTTGCAAGGGAGAATTCCGCAGGCAAGCAGGGTAAAGCCACGACAAAGGTGGTGGGATTTAAACTTGTACAAGTCCGCAATAAGAAGCGGGGCGGCCTTAGAGCCGGGATTTAAACTTGTACAAGTCCGCAATAAGAAGCGGGGCGGCCTTGAGCCGGGATTAACTTGTACAAGTCCGCAATAAGAAGCGGGGCGGCCTTGAGCCGGGATTAACTTGTACAAGTCCGCAATAAGAAGCGGGGCGGCCTTGAGCCGGGATTAACTTGTACAAGTCTGCAATAAGAAGCGGGGCAGCCTTAGAGCCGGAATTTAGCCGCGCGAGTCTTTAACGTCCACGTAAAAGCAAAAACTGCTCGGGCCTTTTTGAATACAGTGGAAAAGGCGGCTCCATGGTTCCTAGATGAAGGCTTGCTAAACATACCTCAATGGGACCACTTAGGGGAGGATTTGAAGAAACAGGATGCTTTAACTTTTCGCCTCAAATTTAACATAACAAAAGCACAGGCAGGGGACATGCCTTACTAACTAAATTGCATGCTCTTACTAACTGCACTGACCTTGGGGGTTAATCCTAAGGGTTTGTTATACATTGTAAAATGTCTGGGTTATAAAATGTGCTATGCTATCAAAATGGTAATAAGAACATACAAATGACCTGATGTAATGAACTGGACCAGATTGCCAGATATCACATTGCATACCAGAAAGATTCAGTGGTAAGTTTTAAAATGGCCAGCTATACACTGACTGAATTATAACTCATTTAGCTTCTTTCTTTGTGTACAGTATTATACATTAGTCAGTATTATAGTAGATAAGTACTTTGGACAGATGTAAATATGCTGTAATAAAAAATGTTTTTCTTCTTTCTTTTAGTCCTTTTTACTTGTAAGACTAGCCACAAATACCACGCCTCCCCCAAAATAATTTGCAATCCAAATTTATCTCTAAATGAATTTATTGCACAGAAAAATATGTATATATATATATATATATATATATATATATATATACACTTACAGAAGACATGTTCAAAAATAGTTACACAACAGCAGGGCCCTAAATGTAAGCAGTATAGTTGTTTTGTTTTGTTTTGTTTTGTTTCTTTTAAAAAAAGAGGTTATGTGAAATATTAGGATTTTATTTCCAGGCGTAGTATTTCAAGACAGTTAACTACACCTATGGTGTCAACAGCCTCTTGTTGGCAGTATGATTTTATTGGCTCCATGGAATAACAGCAAGAATTTACTATTGCTTCTTTCTTTTATGACACACACAGAATAAAAAAATTGACACATTTGCTCAAGACCAACCAGAATCCTTTTAACCTATCAAAATTGATGGGAGGCCTTCACTGCCAAAGTCACTGCTGGGTTTTCACAATTCATTGCAGACAATGTGCTACTCCCATTATGATAAAGGAGAGAAGAGTCATAATCAGGGAAGAAAGCTAGATTAATACTTGTAATTATCATTGAATTATTTAGCCTGCTATAGGATTATTATTATTAGTGCCATTTGATAATTTTCTCTCATTATATTAAACACAACTGTGAGTAATTACCCTACCTAATATTTCTCTGTATTGGCTGACTAGCTAGCAAACATTCATGAAAATATCCATTAGCCACACATATAAAATGCTGCATTATGATGCTGTTGAATCAGAACATACCACTACCTGATCCTGTAGCTCTTTGAGGATTTGCAAATCAATTAATTCTATCTTTGTTGGATTCTTCCCATACAATTAGAAAATTTATAATCGAGTCCATGAACATTATTAGTTTTACCATTTTAAACCAGCAATCACACTTTGATTTTTACAACAAAAGCAGAAATATAAACACACACATTTGGATCAGTTTTCTGTTAGTCTGTCTGGACTTCAAAATCCTATTCCTCAAGATGATGCACACCAAAGTTCTGGATTAAACAAGAAATTAGATGGCACCTGAACACTTGGTTTAATATTCTCAAAAGGACTATGCAACTTCTTTCTTACATTAAGACATTGTTTTACAAAGATCCACACTTTTATAATGTTAGTATTTTTAATAATCAATAAAGTCAATTAATCATGATTAAAAATCAAACATAAAAATTTCTACTTTGTGCTTTTGCCCCCTCCATTTAGAACTTATTTATAGCCTGATAATTCAAAGGTCCCTATGTTTATGAAAATCTGGACAGAAATAGCTCTAAGATCCCATTCAGAACTTGATATTAATCTAAGTCTTTTGGCTCCATTTATCCTGAGAGCAAAGAGTAGGACAAAGGATTTGAGTACTGTTAGTTTATCTGGGAGATTATCCAAGGTAGAAAAGAATGGGAAAGTGATACAGTGAAGAAGCAACTTTGTCAAAGAGGTACATTGTTGATATAATTGTTGTGGATAGAAAATGAAGGCTTGCTTTTACTGAAAGGTCCTGAGAAACTTCTTTAAGTTGTCCTCATGAAGACCTGAAAACTGACAATTTTACCTATGGTTCTTATTTCCACTTCACTGAGAGCTGTCCTCAGAGGACATTAACTCTCCTACACTTTCAGGTTGTGTTGGAGACATTCTAAAATGAGAGAGAGAACATGAGATGCTATCAGTGTTAAGTAACTGCAATTTCCCATGGAACTATCCACCACAGGTTTGGCTATAATCAGGTGTTGGGCCTTGATATCAGAGGGATTTGAGGCAGTATCATTTTAGGTTAATCATTATATCTGAAATTTCCAAAAACTTCAACTGATGAAACTTTGATTATAAACCTATAAATATAACAATAAATCTACAGTATTCAAATTATTTTCATAGAAATACACAAACAAAGCATCAACTGATTAATATTTAAATGTTACAAAATACTGAACTGAAAGAATTTGGTCATATAACAACGTGTAAGAAGTAGAGCTTAGGTTTAGGTTAGAAGTCAGGATGCATTTGGGACTCAGTTAAGAAATTGAATGGAGGGACGCCTGGGTGGCTCAGTGGGTTAAGCCACTGCCTTCGGCTCAGGTCATGATCCCAGGGTCCTGGGACCGAGCCCCAAATCAGGCTCTCTGCTCAGCAGGGAGACTGCTTCCTCCTCTCTCTCTGCCTGCCTCTCTGCCTGCTTGTCATCTCTCTCTGTCAAATAAATAAATAAAATCTTAAAAAAAAAGAAATTGAATGGATGTCTGACTATCTTATAGGTTTGCTAAAAATCAGTGACTTTGTGTTCACGTGTGGCTATGCGGGAATTTTTAACTTTCTCTAAGAAGTTATTAGATTGATTATATAATGGCAGTAAAGGATGGGGAAAAGCAAAGTACAAACCCCATAAAGACAAAGACACTGAGTATGAGAAAAGAGTAATAGATAAGAAGAATCAATGCATTTGAGGAAAATGGGAATTGAAATACACAATGATTGTTGATTTTTTTAGATGCAGAAATCAAAACTAGCTTGCAAGAAGGAAATAACAGAAGACATGTTGTGAAAAGGCAGTAACGTGGAATAAAGGAGTAGGGAGAGCATATCAGGTAATTTGGATAGGAAGGAGTTAGGAGATAACTGCTTGATAAATTTTATATGGCCCACTTAAATGCACAGATTTCTCTTCTTTAATTTATATGGAGAACAGGGTGTCGTTTCTCTTCCCTTTCAGAGCACCCGAGGTGTACTCTTTCAGACTGAAAACCTGAAAAGCTCAGGACTCAGTTGCTTAAGCACAGCTGAGAGGACATATTTCAATTAAGATTTACAGTTTGCTGTAGGTAGTAGACTGTCAAAAGTGGTTTAACCATATTTTTCATTTAACAAGAAGACTACAGAGAGTGTTTTCTGGTGTTGGTTCAGAGTCTTAAGAAAGTCAAGTGAACTATCTTAGAGGTTTTCATGGCTTTTTATTCACAGTTGCAAAAATTGCTGTTGGAGTTCTCACTATTAAGCCCACATTTCTGGCAGAAAGATAGAGGTAAAAGAGAATGATATCTTGTACGACTGATACTTTGTCATATGGTTACAATGTAACTAGAAAAGAGACAATAAAATATTTAATGTTGTTTTAAGTTTCCTTGTTGTCAATCCCTCAGTGCTTTCTGATACTAAAGGAAAAAGTAGATGGATATTGACCTGGCAACTATCAACACCTGTCAGTCTCTCTTGGATAACCAATATCTCTATAATCTCTTCTTCCCAGTAAAAAAAAAATAAAATATATTCATAAACCACACTGTGCCATCTCAAGTTACTGCACCAAGATAAAATTACAATGATTTTCAGTTGTTCCAAATGGACAGAATACCCTTCCTTATGATATCATGTCTTATAAGATAGATAATTGGCTTGCTACCAATATACCCAGATGAGACTGTGGAAGAGACAGGAAAAAAATAATAATATTTATTTATTCCTTGGGTTGACCCTGTTTACACAGATGCATTACTATTAGAAAAGGTTGGTTTGGGACATTGGAATGAATTTACTTAATGGGTCTGTATGTAATTGGGTTGGAGAAAATTTTTAATTTCTACAAAAATTATTAGAATTCTATCTTATTCCCTTTTGATAATTTTCACATGTTAACAAAGCCAACGTTTTTGTCTAGCAGACAAGATCTTAAATCCTAACAAAACTCAATTTTTTCCTTTTTTTATTAAGTTTGAGAGCCTCATGTTCTCTCATGCTGCTTTAAATACAACTCAAAAAAACAAAAGGAGCTAAATGGGGCAGTAAGCCCAGACTTTTTATTTTAATTTATTTATCTTATTTTTAATTAAAAAATTAAAGATTGTATTTATTTATTTGAGAGAGAGAGAGCATGAGTGGGGCAGGGGGATGTAGCTGCAGAGAGAGACTGAGAAGTATACTCCCTAATGAGCAGGAAGCCCGATATGGGGCTCGATCCCAGGATACTGACTGAGATCATGACCAGAGACAAAGGCAGATACATGTGCAAAATCCCTTTTTTTCTGGGAAACAATACTTTACAAGAGATGTTTGAAAAAGTACTGGGGAAACAACTTTAATCAGAGATACAAAAATTTAATTGACTTCTGTAAAGCTACAGGGATCCAAATGATGGGAATCCCAGGCCGTTTAGGTTGTGGACCACAGAGTATTCTTCTCTGTAATATTTTATTTTCTTCCATGTCTACTAACTCCAGTCCAAGTTCACTGATCTCTTTTTAGATAGTGCAAAACATGGCAAAGAATACCAAACAAGTGCCCAATATTCTACATTTATTACATCATTTCTAACATATAGAAGTGTGTTACCAAGGCTGGTTCTGTGAACAAACCTAGTTATGCTAAAGTGTGTTTTGTTCTCCAAAAATTAAATTCATGATTATCACACAATTATAAAATACTTGTGTCAAGAATTTTTATTCAAAAATTAATAAGAGAAGCAGATATTAAAACTAGTTCACATGGTTATTTGGGATATAAGCAGAGTTGTGCAGCAGAAGTGCTCTGGGCCCATAATTTGGGTTATAGAATTTATGTTTTCTAATGAAAAATCACTAACTTGCATTATTGTTAACAAGAATCCTGTGCATTACCATCAGTTTTCTCCATTATAACCTCTTGCTCTACAGTTTGTAAATAACTTTGTCAATAGCAAGCTAATAAACGGGGTGACTCCAATGGATTGAGATAATCTCCAGAGTTTCTGCTACATAATGAACAGGACTCCATTGAAAGGACACCTAAGAGTTTATTTTGCCCAAAAATTTGATCACTTTTTTCACTGTCCTTACCTATTTTCCAAACCTAGTTCTTTTCAGTCTACAGACAACCCTGTATCTGACTGACTTGTTAATTCTGGGAATGTCTTGCAGATTAATTTGCTTGCCCGAGGTGGTTCCTCTAATTGATGTCTAAGAACCCTAATTAGTTAAGAAAACTTTTTTTTTAACATTTTCATTGCTATTTATTATTATTATTATTATTATTATTATTATTGCTAATATCTCTATTATAAATAATTCACAAGGGCATCTTTCTGACAAAAGACAAAGAGCTGGCTACTAGTAGAAAAAGTACATTTGACTCTGTCAGTGAAAGTGGTAAAGGGATTTGAGAAAATAAGGCAAAGCAGTGGAATTATGTGTTAAAACTTTAAATATTATAGACACATTTACTTAATTTCTAATACTGCTTATAATTAAAAAAGATGTTTTCCATGAACCACGCATTACAGCAAATATATTGTTTATACAGATTAAATTTTCATCAAAAGGGACGCCTGGGTGGCTCAGTTGGTTAAGCAGCTGCCTTTGGCTCAGGTCATGATCCCAGCATCCTGGGATCGAGTCCCGCATCTGGCTCCTTGCTCGGCCGGAGCCTGCTTCTCCCTCTACCTCTGCCTGCCATTCTGTCTGCCTGTGCTTGCTCTCTCGCCCACTCTCTCTGATAAAGAAATAAAATCTTAAAATAAATAAATTTTCATCAAAAAATTATAAGTGTATTTTTTTGTAGGATCATGATAAGCATTTTGCAGATGAGAAAAGTGAAATTTAGAAAAGTATGTCTCTTCAAATCCCTCATACAATATCTGGCCTAGATAGAAGGATATACTATCACAATTGAGGAAGATAATTGAGATTACTTAAAATGATAAACTTTACTGTATAGGGTTTTTTACAAGTTTGCCACAGATTCACATTTTTTAAAATATATATCTATTTGTGTAAAGAGAATGCACTGAGAAGTAAAAAGATAGTGATATATCAGTGCTACCAACTAATGGCTATAATATCATCACCTTATTTATGAACAATGAAACAGTGTGTAATATTTAAATAAATTTAAATAAATTCCTATTTATTTTATATATTTATAAATTTAAATGAATTCCTATTTATTTATTATTAAAGAAATTCCTCTAACAAACAGTATGTTTTGAAGGTTGCTAGCAGGAAAGTGTTGTACGACATGGAAGTAATCAGAAAATGTGATCTAAAATTCTGCTTTCAAGGGCGCCTGGGTGGCTCAGTGGGTTAAAATTCTGCTTTCAAGAAGCTATAACAGTAAGTACTGAGCATTAGCTATTATATGCTATGGATGAATAACTGAAATCTACATTTGAAACTATTGGTACACTATATGTTACCTAATTGAATTTTAAAAAGTTAATAAAAAAAACCACTATTTTATAAAACAATATTCCCAACAGGCTCTTTTGCTTTAAAATACTCACTTTGTTTCCTCTCCGAGAGAACACCAAATGGCGGATGACGCCGGTGCTGCGAGAGGGCCCGGAGGGCCCGGGGGCCCTGGAATGGGAGGCCGCGGCGGTTTCCGCGGTGGCTTCGGCAGCGGCATCCGGGGCCGGGGCGGGCCGGGGCCGTGGTCGGGGCCGGGGCCGAGGCCGCGGAGCTCGCGGGGGCAAGGCCGCGGACAAGGAGTGGATCCCCGTCACCAAGCTGGGCCGCCTGGTCAAAGACATGAAGATCAAGTCCCTGGAGGAGATCTATCTCTTCTCCCTGCCCATCAAGGAGTCTGAGATCATCGACTTCTTCCTGGGAGCCTCCCTCAAGGACGAGGTTTTGAAGATCATGCCTGTGCAGAAGCAGACGCGCGCGGGCCAGCGGACCAGGTTCAAGGCATTTGTCGCCATCGGAGATTACAATGGACACGTCGGTTTGGATGTCAAGTGTTCCAAGGAGGTAGCCACTGCCATCCGCGGAGCCATCATTCTGGCGAAGCTTTCCATTGTCCCTGTGCGGCGAGGCTACTGGGGGAACAAGATCGGCAAGCCCCACACTGTCCCGTGCAAGGTGACTGGCCGCTGTGGCTCTGTGCTGGTGCGTCTCATCCCCGCCCCCAGAGGCACTGGCATTGTCTCGGCCCCTGTGCCCAAGAAACTGCTGATGATGGCTGGTATTGACGACTGCTACACCTCGGCCAGGGGCTGCACTGCCACCCTAGGGAACTTTGCCAAGGCTACTTTCGATGCCATCTCCAAGACCTACAGCTATCTCACCCCTGATCTCTGGAAGGAGACTGTGTTCACCAAGTCTCCCTATCAGGAGTTCACGGACCATCTTGTGAAGACCCACACCAGAGTCTCTGTTCAGAGGACCCAGGCTCCAGCTGTGGCTACTACATAGTTTTATACAAGAAAAATAAACTGAACTAAAGCTTGAAAAAAAAATACTCACTTTGTAATGAGAGTCATTACTTTTGTCTAGCCAAATCTTATAGCACTGTTTATCCCTTCCCTGCTTTATCCCTTCCCAGTATCAATAAAGGCTCACTTGGGTTACCTAGAAGCCATGAGAAAGCTTGTAATAGATCTGGCTGGTTTTCACCAGCAATTTGACCACCATGTGCACAGGGAAGTCTATTGATAAAGGCTTTATTGCAATAAGTTGCAAATACATGGATGATTTTGAATTCTCTTTCTTGAGGTCTTGTTTCATGATAATAAATTTAGGGTGGCTTATTGGAATGGATGTTATTAACATATCTTCATAGTTATAAGCACATGGAATTGTAAAATAGATGAATGAATGTGGCATTACTGACAACTGTCCTCATTTTGAAATCAAATTACAGTGTACTAAGATGAGGAAGCAAAGCAGATTTGGGATTATGAGTGAAATAATTTTAAAAAGTATTAGGGGTATGATCGGACTATTGGGTAATTCAGTAGAAAAATGTCTACTGATTGAGATTCTGTGTTCCCTGATTTCAGAGAGAAGTTAAGATAAATAAGTAACACGAGGAGACTAGGAAGCCAAACATAAGTGATAATTTTGTGCCAGGGTGTGTATACATCTGTTTATCTTCTTGCTTTACCACTAAGGTTGCTCCTAGAGGAGAGTTTAAATATGTGTTGGAGCTAATCTCTGTGGATTACACAAGAAACCACATCCTACAGCTCTCCCTGAAACACCCCTTATGATTTCAATGTAATTTGGTTTTTGCATTTTTAGAAATAACAAAATACTTTGCAAACTCATCTACTTTATTACCATCACAAGTGAGTCAGCTGACTCCACATTTTAACACAGTGACAGTCACAGAGGAATGGAGGAATGAGTAGAGTTATCAATATATGTGCTTTTAAGAAGTATGACAGGGTAGCAGCTATTTCCAGGAACCAAAACATGGGTCAGCAGCTGTGCAGGAAAAGTGATGGAATAAATGACTCATTTCAGAGGAGTTCTATAACATATTAGTTCTATAATGTATCTTCAGCCCCCAATTACCCGCTTTGATCTAAAGATAAGGATTTACAGTTAAGGTCCCATTTATGATTTGACTGGTAGGGTCTGAATCATGTTTACTATTGTTTTGACTATTACTTGAAACCTATAGTAGTACTTGGGATATGTGTTGTGTATTCTGTGAACATGTGCTATTTTTAGATTAGATAATTTCTGTCTCGAACCCCTGTTCATTTGTTTGTTTTTGTTTATTTGATAGTGGTTTCAGTAAATGGATATATCTGAAAAATTGCAAAGCCACTATTAAAACAAGTTATTATTATATATAGCATGGAATTGCACATTCCTCCTTTGAATCCGACAGAGCTTCACCATATCCTTAACAATTTGGGAAAAACATGCTATTATTTTTCTTTATAAAATTTCTCCTGTTAGGCTGTGATGGTTGTCATCAGCAGTAACTCCTCTGAAGGCTTTGTCAAAAGAGTTGAAAAAATTGGAAAGGTGTGTGAATGAAGCTGTTTGTTGAATATAAAGAAAAGAGCATTGAAGTACAATTCACACTCTTACTTCTCCTTCTATGCTTTCAGATGTTTGTCATTTGAAAACTTTGCTTCTAGAAGAGATGCCCTATATAATTCTTACTTTAAGGAGCAAGTTGCTTTTATAATTTTTTTATTATTCTACCATTCCAGTATTTCCATTTAAATTAAATTCAATACCATTTAAAAAAAATCAAAAGTGCAGCCAGTATTCAATTCCTGGGCTAAATAATTTTAGAAAGCTTTGTGTTATTGAACCTACGGGGTTTTTATGTAGTTTTAACTCTTTCTTTCTGTGATTTTTCCCATTAGTCATGTAAGTGACTGCAATATAACAGACATTGAGGATAAAGAAGGACTGAATAGAACAATCCTTGGCCTCATGAAGTTGAGAATCTAGCAAGGGAGTCAAACAATTCAATCATTCAGAGACAATTTATTGAGTGCCTGGCCTAAGATGAGCACAACAAAACCCCAGCCCAGAGGAATCATTTTAATGGGAGAGATAGATAATAGGTAAGCCAACTTTAAAAAAAAAAACGTACTGATTTTTCTTTAATAGAGATGCATATTTGAACTAAATAAGCACATTTTTAAAAGAGCAGTGATTGAGAAGAGGTTTTTAAACTGAGTGGTCCAAAAGGGCCTCCCTGAAAAAGTCTGTTTTGAACAGATTTCTGAATAATATCAGCTAGGAAGCTGCGTAAAAATCTCAGGGATGGGTGATTTTTCCAGTCGAAAAACTGTAAAGGCTCCAAAGTCACAATAGAGCTATAAGTTTCTCTAATAAAGTAACTTCTGACAAAGAATGAGAAGAAATAACTAACCCAGGTTTGAAAGAAAAGGGACAGACTTTCTATGGAATTCATATTTAATTAAAGCTCTAAAGGACAAAAATACAATAGAGCAAAATTCTGGTCACGCTGATATACCTAACGAAAGTTCATAAACAAGCTTTGGGTAGCAAAGAGTGTGTGGGAATGTTGGTAAGAACAGTGGGGAAGAGTCATCCCTGAACATGTTCTTAAATGAAGCAATTCTTGGGTTGTTTTAAAGGGTGAATTGGAGTTTGCCTAAGTGATTAGAGAAGGATGCCTCAGCTTATGGAAGTTCAAAGCCATAAAGATGTGATAAACTACTGCAGATATTTTCATGTATATTTGTTGTTGCTTCTAGTAATGGTGATCTAAAAACTCCTACTTAAGACAACTAAAAATCCAGACAAAATAGCTTTTAAAGTTAAAAATATCAGAATGATTATAAAAATAAGTGAGGGATTACTGGGCCAAAATACAAAATACAATGAGAGCCTAGAGATATATGCCCTGAAGCCATTTTAGCTATGAGAGCATTTGAAACTGCTAAAACACACTGAGCTGTGTTGTTCATGGACTCTTGATACTAGAGAAACAAAATTCAAAATCCAGCAGCAATCAAATTTGAGGACTTTGGTACAACCCAAATTTAACTTGAGATCCACAAAGCACAAGGAGAAGCAGAAATAAGACTATAGACTACCTTGCCTTCTGTGTAAACTGAGAAAGTCAATCACTGAATTTGGAGTATGATTGTCTTGTAGAGTCTCAGATATAAGAGAAAATCCTACCAAGGAGGACCATACCATTATTATAGCTCTTAATTATCCCTACTCAATAAGAGTTTCAAATATAATGTCTTGAACATAGCAAAATGTAACAAAGCACACAAAGAAAAACCATTAACAAGATTTGATAGACAAAATGGGATTAAGTATGATGTTAAAATGATCAATAAAGATTGTAAAATGGCTTGATTACTCTGCTCAAAGAAATGAGAGGGGAAGCAAATTGAACCAAAAACTGACACTAAAAATGATATTGAGAAAGGTTTTATAAATGAACAAATGGATACTCTAGAACTTTAAAGATATGACATCTAATTTAAGGTACCACAGGGGTGCCTGGGTGGCTCACTTAATTAAACCTCCAATTCTTTTTCCTTTTTTTTTTAACACCTTAATTTTATTTTATCTCTTTCATTTGGCTCAGGTCATGATGTCAGGGTTGTGAAATAGAGCCCAGAGTTGGGCTCTGTGCTGAGCCTGGAGTCTGCTTAAGATTCTTTTCCCTTCTTTTTCTATCCCTCCCTGCACTCTCACTTGCTCGCTCTCTCTTGCTTGCAAATAAATAGATAG
The DNA here is from genome assembly GCF_964662115.1 of Mustela nivalis. Classification (NCBI taxonomy): domain Eukaryota; kingdom Metazoa; phylum Chordata; class Mammalia; order Carnivora; family Mustelidae; genus Mustela; species Mustela nivalis. The sequence goes on along the minus strand of NW_028136062.1, from coordinate 174,227 downwards.
ATAGATAGATAGATAGATAGATAATAGACAAAGAAAAATAAAAGCAGATTATGAAAATAAATATAAAGATTTTGAAATGAAAACAAGTTCAAAATAAAATAGAGAAGACCTACACAGCTTAAAGTTCATTCAGAAAATCTACTATTAAAGAAATCAGTATGACACAATGTTAAGATATCAAAAGATTTGAGCATGCACTTTACAGAAAGGGTAATCCAAATGGCCACTCATATATAAAAACTGTTTATCTTTATTATGAATCTGGAATTAAATTAAATTAAATTAATAATAAATTAAAACCTAAAATGACATACTATTACACACTTACCATATTGGGCAACAGTAAAATTGCCTTGCAAGAATGTGAAAGAATGAAAGTGCCCATAATAAAAACATTTGAGGTAAGTTGGACAATATTTAGAAAACTTAAAAATAAAAATAAAAATTTGGTCCATTCCTAGAAATACAACATGGAACTAAATGAATATTTTCACCAGGATATGCAAACAGATGATTATAGCTATTTCATTCATAACAGCAGATCAGTAGTGGTCTATTTGCACAATGTTACATTAAATAAGAGAGAATATTAACAAACTGGGAGGAGGGGCTAGGTTGTTATCATAAACAGATCTTCTATGGTGCTGATTATGTTCTATTTCTCAAAATCTTTAAGTTAAAAAAGTTTTCACATTATATCTAGATAGATAGATGATAGATAGATATCCCAGAAGCTGCAATGCTAGGCTAAGACCAGGCTTTAAAGGGCTTTTCTATACTCTACTAAATACTTGAAACCATTCATTATATCATAGCTCAGTGTTCAAATCTCCATTTGTTTCCTCAGTTTCCTAATATTTACCTTAAGGTGACCTGATCCAGACTTTTGATCACCTTTGTCTAAATATTTCTATTTTAACAAAGTCCTTTTTAACACTGAGAGACTAAAACTTAGAAAAATACTCTTTTATCTCACTAGAGTGGAAAATATATAGTTACCCATTAACTAATGATATCCATGTCTACATTAGATCAATGACATTTTTAATTCTTGGGAGCTTTTGGTTAAATGAAATTTTTAAGCTTCCTTTAAATGAAGCTTTAAGCCATCACCACATGAATAAAATTAAAGAACCAAATGAAAACAGGCCAAGTATTTACAGAGTAATAGAATGTGCAATGGTAAGAGTACAATTCTGAAATCATAAAGCCTAAATTAGTGTGATGCATTTTTGCTACCCATGTAATCATAAACCAGTTATCCAAATGTGTTAGCCTCAGTTTTTTCACCCATGAAATGGTGATGATAATACTTATTATGCTGCGTTGTTGTGTGTATGTGATGAAGCATGGAGCATGAGAATCTCATATTCCATGCTAAAATGATAGCTATTTTTATACTTATAATAATTCTAGTAATAGTAATTAAATTGTTCAAAATGGTAATATTCATTTATATTGAGGCATTGTATTGACTATTCATAGACACATTTACCAACATAAATTTCATTTTACTTTACCCCCTCTGAGAATATATATTCCCTAATTCAATATGAATCTCTTTATGAATAATAATTATCATAATAAATATGCTGATTTGTCTTCTATTTGTTTTTAGGGAGGTATCCTTTACTGTTGAACATGAAACTTAAGCAAGTCTGTCTTATTCAAAATTTGCATGCTGTTTTCTTATGAAACTAGATTATAGAGTTGTATGAAATAAATTCATGCAGTTAAGACATTGATGTTTGGAACACTGGGTGGTCAGTTTAGTATTTCAAAAGAAGATTTTAAATTTAAACCTTAAAACTGAGCTCTTTCAGCCTTATTTATAGACCATCCTTCATGTTTCATAAGTACTCCTCCATTGTAAACTAAGTAATACTTTTTGTCACAGTGTATATAATGAAAATGGATTTTATATTCTATTATTTCAGAGTTAGTTGCAGTTTCTACTGCCTTACTTCATTTTTTGAAAAATAGATTAATTCTACAAAAAGTTTTTTCCAGGTTTATTGAAAAAAATCGACATATTTGTAAATTTAAGAAATGATTTCTTATAACATTGCAAACCTTTAACATTGTGTAAATTTTGTACAATTTGATAAATTGGTATACATCTTTATTGCAATATAATCTACATAAAAATGTTAATACATCTACTATCTCGTATAGTTGCCACTGTTTTTTATGCATTTATCATAAGGAATTTTAAGATCTACTCTCTTAGCAACTTTTATGTATATAGTATAGTAGAGATAAACTTCAGAGGTCTTGTGGGTTTTGTTCCAGACTGCCTCAATAAAGTGATTATCTCAATAAACTAAGTCAAATTATTATATTTTTTGGTTTCCCAGTGCATATAAAAAATTATGTTTCCCAGTGCATATAAAAAATAAAAACTATACTGCACTGTTCAAAAGCATTATGTTTTTAAAGAAAAACAATGTATATACCTTAAGTACACTAGTTCTGAGTTTTCAGTGGGTCATAATTACTGATCACAGATCACCATAACAAATACAATAATAATGAAAAAACTTGATATATTGCAAGAATTACCAACATGTGACAAAGAGACACAAAATGAGCAAATGTTGTTAGAAAAATGGTGGCAGCAGACCTCTTTTATACAAGATTGCTATAAACTTTCAACTTGTAAGAATGTGATATATGCAAAGTTTAATAAAGGGAAGCACAATAAAAAAAAGTATGTATATCTTATTAACTATGATCATCATGCTGTACATTAGATCCCCAGAACTTTTTCATATTATAGTTGCAAGTTTGCACCCTTGGACCACCTTACTCCACCCCAGGTTCACCCCTTGTCAACTCAACTCTAAGTTTCCATTAGTTTTCCTTTTCCTCAGATTCTGTATGTAAGGGATATCATAATACATAAATTAAAAAAATATACAAAATCTTTGAAATATTTCACTTAGAATAATACCTTCAAGATCCATCCATGCTGTTGTAAATGGCAGTATTTCTTAATTTTTCATGGTTAAGTAGTATTCCGTAGTATATATTTACCATACTTATTTTACTCATTCATCCATTAATGGATACTGAAGTTATTTCCATCTCTTGCTTAGAGTTAATAATTTTATAATAAACATAAGAGTGCAGATATGTCTTTGAACAGTGAACTTCGTTTTCTTTAGATAGATACCTAGAAGTGGGATTACTGAATCATATGGTAATTTTACTTTTAATAATATGAATAATCTCCATACTGTTTTCCATACAAATTTATATCCCTATTACAGTGCATAAGTTCCCCGTTTTCCCCAATATTTACCAAAATTGGTTAGTTTCAATTTTTTGGTAGTATATATTCTAATATCTTGCTGTGTTTTTCAGAGGTAAACAACAACAACAACAACATAAGGACTTTGCCCTGAGATTTTTACGTTGAGCACTTTTTAATGCTCCTGTTGGTCATTTATATAACTTTTTTGAAAAAAAAGTCTATTGAGATTCTTTTGCTATTTTTTTAATCATATATTTTTTTCTATTTGTATCTGTTGGTTATTAACCTCTTTTCAGATATAAGATTCGTAAGTATTTTCTTACATTCTGTGGATTGTGTTTTCATTCTCTCTCCCTTTTTTTGGCAATGCAGAAACGTTAGTTTGATGTAATACCATTTATTTATTTTTGCTTTTTTTGCTTCTGTTTTTAGTCTGGTATCCAAAAAACTATTGGCAAGACCAATGTCAAGGAGAATTTTTCCTATGTTTTCCTTTAGGAAATTTAGTTTCATGCATCACCTTTAAGTCTTTAATCTATTTCAAGTTCAGACTTATGAGTGATATAAGGTTCCCTTTTCATACTGTTTATGTGACTATTCAGTTTTAAATATCATTTATTGAACAGACTATCTTTCCCCATTACATATGTTGGCCCCTGTCAAATATTAGGTGACTGTATGAAAGGATTTATTTCTGGACTCTCAATTCTGTTCTACTTGTTTATTGGTCTGTTTTTATGCCAGTATACTTTATTGTTTTGAGCATGAGGGCTTTGTAGTATAGTTTCAAATCAAGAAGTGTAATCTCCCTTCTTCATTCTTTCTCAGAACTGCTTTGATTATTTGTTGTCTTTCATGGTCTCATATAAACTTTAGGATTCTTTACTTACTTCTGTAAAACAATAATATTGGATTTTTTTTTAAGATTTTTAATTTATTTATTTGACAGAGAGAGATGACAAGCAGGCAGAGAGGCAGGCAGAGAGAGAAGAGGAAGCAGGCTTCCTGCTGAGCAGAGAGCCTGATGCGGGGCTCGATCCCAGGACCCTGGGATCATGACCAGAGCCGAAGGCAGCGGCTTAACCCACTGAGCCACCCAGGCGCCCCTAACATTGGATTTTTGATAGGAATTGGATTTACAGATGGTTTACGGTAGTATGGACATTTTAACAATGTTAATTCTTACCATTCATAAATATGAGCTATCTTTCCATTTCTGTCACCTTCAATTTCTTTATCAATGTCATAGTTTATGGAGTACAGATCTTTCATCTTCTTAGTTAAATCTATTCCTAAGTATTTTATTATTTTTGATGCTATTGTGAATTAGATTGTTTTCTTTATTTTTTCAGATAGTTCATCATTAGAATGTTAAAATGCTCCTGTCTTGTGCTTACTTTGGCAGCACATATACTAAAATTGGAATGATGCAGAGAAGATTAGCGTGATCACTGAACAAGGATGACATGACAAACTGGGAAGCAGTCCATAAAAAAAAAAAAGAAACAAAACAAAATTCTTTTCTTTTATATATTGATCTTGTATTTGGTAATTTTACTAAATTTGTTTATTCAAATTTTTTGTGAATTTTTTAGGATTTTTTAACATGTAAGTTCATGTTATCCAAAAAAAGAAAATTTTACTTCTTCCTTTTTTTTTTTTTTTTTTTGGAGTCTCTTATTTCTTTGTGTTCCTTGTTTCTCTGGCTAGGACATCCACTACTGTGTCAAATGAGAGTAGTGAAAATGGACACACTTGTCTTTCTTCTGATCTTTAAGGGGAAAACTTTCAAAAGTTTTGATTGAATATGAGATTAGCTCTGGGCTTGCAATCTGTGTTTTTTCTTTAATGGGTTTTTTAAATTATTTTTTAAAATTTTTTATATAATGTGTTTTTATCCCTAGGGGTACAGGTCTGTGATTCACAGCACTCACCATCACTCACCATAGCACCTGCCCTCTCCAATGTCCATACCCCCACCATCCTCTCCCAACACACCTCCCCCCAGCAACCCTCAGTCTGTTTTGTGAGATTCAGTCTTTTATGGTTTGTCTCCCTCCTAATACCATCTTTTTTTATTTTTTTTTCGTACGCCCGAAACTGCCTATGTTGCATCTCCACTTCATCATATCAGGGAGATCATATGATAGTTGTCTTTCTCAGATTGATTTATTTCGCCAAGCATAATACCCTCTAGTTCCATCCACGTCATCACAAATAGCAGGATTTCATTTTTTTTGATGGCTGCATAGTATTCCATTGAACATATATACCACATCTTATTTATTGATTCATCTGTTGAAGGACATTTAGTTTCTTTCAATAGTTTAACTATTGTGGACATTGCTGCTATAAACATTTGGGTGCATGTGCCCCTTCAGAATGCCACGTTTGTATCTGTAGGGTATATACCCAGTACTACAAGCACTGGGTCATAGGGTAGTTCTATTTTCAGCTTTTTGAGGCACGTCCACGCTGTTTTCCAGAGTGGTTGCACCAGCTTGCATTCCCACATACAGTGTAGGAGGGTTGCTCTTTCTCCACATCCTCGCCAGCATCTGTCATTGACTGACTTGTTCATTTTAGCCATTCTGAACGGTGTGAGGTGGTATCTCATTCTGGTTTTGATTTGTATTTCCCTGATGCCGAGTGATGTGGAGCATTTTTTCATGTGTCTGTTGGCCATTTGAATGTATTCTTTGATGGAACATGATAGTGAGCTTAGGGAATCACCAAGTTAATGAAAGAGGTGCCTCTTGTAGGTGAAGTAAGAGTGAGAGAAAGAAAAGAGGGCTTATCCTAGATTGGAGAACTCGGGGCTGAAAAGGACCCTCATCTGGGAGCAGAGAAAGTGGTCCAGAATCAGAGGCACAGAGGACTCCCAACACCTTCCACAGAAGCGGAGCACCTAAAGACATAGTGCCATTACCCCTGAAAATCTAGGCATGGAGGTATTCTCTTTAGGCAAATAGGCATCGGAGAATAGTTTGTCCATAGCCCAGTCACTGACTTCAAGAGGAAAAGCTATACCAGCTCTCGAAGCAGGCCGGATAGCTCAAGCAACAGCAGCCAAGCCAAAATCCTTATCCCCTGCATTTCTGAACAATGACAGAGCAGCGGTTCTGTCTAGAACCAGGAGGTATTCAGAAGTCAATTGTTGGGTCCCGGGTTGTGTCCATCAGTTCAGACGCGGCCTTCAGATCAACTCATGATTCCAGGGCCTTGGCATTGACTCTGTTCTCAGGTTCTCTGCTCAGGGGCAAGTAAGCTTCTCCCTCTCCAGCTCCACCCCCTGATTGGGATCTCTCTGCCTCTCTGTCCAAACGTGCATGTGCATGTTCGATAAGATAACAAAGACAAAAACAGTGCACAATAATTGACTGGGGCCAAAGGATGTTTTATTGAATTTGGACCTAGGTTCCTATGGAGGGCAGCCAGGTATAGAGAACCTCCCACCATCCTAAAATGCCCGACCTTCGCTTGGAGCTTCCTTGTTCATTCTCCTGTTCTTTGCCTTCCTGGATCTCCTCACCAACCTGCAGCATCCGCTGTCTGTCGTGCTGTACTGACCCCTTGTTAACACATTGTGCATCCTCTCGGGGCTCCATTGGAACATGCCCATCTTCCTCAAGAGGCACTGTTTGCTTATCGCATGTAACCATTTGGGGGATGGTCATGAGAGGGTGAAGGCAGGCTTGTGCTGCCACATCTCCATGCAGTTCCACAGAGGGTAGCTGATCCACCATGAGGGAGTGCTCAAGGTTCTTCCACATTCGAATCCTCTTCAATGCGTCCTTTTGCACATACAAGTTGTCTTCCTGAAATGGGCACCGAAGTCTTTCAGATGGCTTCACTTGGGCTTGGGTCTCTTCCAACATGCTCTCCGTTGGCTTCTGTGGACTCCAAGAACATGAGTCCGTCCTGGACCTAAGGTTCTAGGGTGTAGAGTCTGCCTTGGATGAATGGTGTTTTTGGAAGATTGGGAGGCCTTGTTGGCACCGTTTCTGGAGACCATCGAGGTACTCGTGTGCTTGCTGTGGAAGATTCCAGACATGTCTTTGGCACGGTTGCGGGGGTTCACTTTGAGCTTCCCTTGGGTGGACCTTTTCCTGTTGAGATGCTCCATGATTTGGTGGGAGGGTCTCACCCTTACGCAGGGCTCGGATTTCCTCCCCTGAGGCTTTGCTTGTGGTCTGTTAGTTTCTTGGCCTGTCGTGGCTAAGATGGAATGAGGGATCCTTGCCTTTCTCCGAGGTCCAGAGGGCTGGTGCTGACACTCACGACCAAATACTACGAATTGGGCCATGGAGAAGTTGACACCGACTCGCTTCGCAAACTGCCTTGGTGAGAGACCCAGGCGGCTCCAGCGGTTTGGGATGGCTTGGGGTCCTCTTGGCCCACCCATGACTACTCCAGTCAAGTGTAGTGATCAGGCCTGGGTTGATGAGGAGTGGTTGCTATGACCTCAAGGCTTTGTGACATCACAGATGCTGGCTTCACTGAAGCAGCTGTCCCTCTCCCATGACCTTGGTGTCCTATGGCTTTAAGTAGGAAGCCCCGGGAAGGACAGAACAAGAGCCCTCTGAACCTGATCAAGAACTCAGGATGTCTTGTGGGTTAATGTCCAACTTCCCCTTTCTGGAGACATAGAGGAAGGAAAATGACATTCAGTATACCTTCCTTTAGGCCAACATATCCCCAGAGACGGCAAGGTGTCCTTTTACACTACAATTTCTAGATATCTCAAGAAAAGGTGAGGCCTCGCGGGTATAAGCAGCTCTCCGTGGGGTTTGTCGTCCTGTGGGTGAGAGCGTACTTTGTCAGCGTCTTTTGCCTATGGGTCAGTGATGACTAAGATACGGAAAGTCCCTTTCGGAGGTGAAAGGTGAGGGCATCGCTATATGGTGCTGTCTGTGGCCTCGTCTCCTAGTGTTCTGAAACACGCGGCTAAGGGATGAGGCCTCTGTCTACCTGGCTTTCCCTTAAATACCTTTGCAAAGTCTTTGAGGAGAGTGATATTCTGCATCTGAGCTAACTCTCAATGAAGAGGCCTGGACCGAACCCGTTGTTATTATTAGTTAACTGTACTTGTTGTGGTAACGGGTATAAACATGTGGACCAAGACTCTTTAGTCAGAAGGAAAGGGACGGCCTATACCGAAGGCTTGCAAGGCCCATTCGAGCAGAACTTTGGAGTGAGTCGCAATGCCCTTGCAAGGACTAGTGGATCAGAAAGTTTGGGTCCATTTCGGCACCACAGTATTCCTCTGCCGTCGAGTGAATGAACCCCTGGACCTTGCCTTGACATGAATGTCCCATGCCCTGCTGTTGGGAAATGGAAAAGGCAAGCAAACAAAGGGAAATGTCATATGGCTACCCACAATATGTGCCTCGGGAGGAATACCTTGGCCCACTTAAGGAAGGGAATAATAAAGGGCAAGAAGTCAGAGAAGGAGACCCACCAGGAGTGACTCAGGACTCTGAGAATCCAGCTGAGGGCTACCGAAAAGAGAACTGATTAATGGGTGGTCAGGAGTTGTGGCATATATTAGGAGGAGCACTAGGACGTCCATGCAACTAAAGCATCCGTGAATACTCTGTCAAAAATGGATGATGGATGATAGGCAGGCTTTCTCAACAGAACAGCAACAAGAACAACATCAATTCATAGGAAAACAATGTGGCCCTCTCAAAACCAAAGGAAGTCACAGGGAGAAAAGGAAAGAATTATATTGTTTATTATCTTTCCTTATTGAAATGACATGGGTGGGTTTCCTAAAATGTCCTTCTTTGAATTGGGTCTTTATCCTTGTAAATTAGAGTTTACCCACCTCTTCCATCTCTGGATTTGATGAGAGGACATGACAATGCCTTCACTAAATACATAGAAGAGTGGCCCAAGCAAATGACTTGACCTGGCCTTCTGTGTGTTGGCAGGGGTTGGATTACTGCTTCAAAGGCTTCCGTCTAAACTAGAGAGCTGAGATTTTGTAGGTTTCCTGACCTAATCTTGGAAGTTTCTATGTGTCTGGGAATTTATCCTTTTCTCTCAGTTCTTGGATTTGCTAGCATAAATGTGTGGCTATGCCTTTTCGGTTATTCTTTTTTCCTTGCTACCAGTTGTGATGTGGTTTCATACTTGCAGCTGTGTGCTTGTCTCCCTGTTTTATCCCAGTAATGGCTTCTGCGGTTTGTTCCTGTTGTCAAAACTCAAGTGTGAGATCTCCTGATTTTTTTCCTATTGGTTTGTTTGTATTTCCTTAATTTTGATAATCACATGTCTGATTTCAATTTTTCTGTTAACTTTGGAGTTCGGTTTTTCTTCATCTTGTTCCTTCAGTCGTCCTTTTAGGTGGCTTTCTTTTTCGGTGTTTTTAAATTTTGGAAATGCACACATTTAACCCTATATTGTTTCCCCATAAAATGTTTTGGCATCCTCCTCTAAGTTTCTTAGAATTCCTTCGTTCATGGCTCTTCTTTTCCTTTGGATTTTCTTTCTTGCATTCATTGCAGTTCGTGAATGTGTTGTGTTTTCCACTTTAGTGTCTGGCTGTATTTCCAATTTGAAAGTGATATCTTCCTGTTTTCATACCTTCGTGATGATAAGTGCACAGGATAGGTTTTGACTTCTCTTCCATGAATTATGACTGGATTTGGACTCGAGCTCATGACCTGCGATAGACAAAGTTAGGTCTGCTGCTGGGAAGAACATATCTTATTGTCCTCAGAGACGCAATCTTACTCATGGACCCCCCAAAGTTCAGGTGGTCTCGAATGCCCATGTGGACGTCTGTTATTCCTTAGCACCTTCCCATCCAGATAATCTGTCCTGTGCTTAACCTGGATATCATAGTTGCCAACAGTATTGGATAAACGTCGCCATCTCCATTCCTGTGTGTTCATAGGCTTCCAACGTTTAGATACACCTTTTTTCATGGTGGATATGTTGGCAATTCTTCCAGGTTTCTGATGTTTTGATGCTCCATCAAGACAAAACACCTTCCGCTTAGCTTTTTTCTCTCGAAGGCATAAAATGACTCTCGCTGACTTAGGCACAAACACTTTGGCTCTCTTCTCCTTGGGAATAGCATAACCTACATCTTCCCTGTTTCTTCACTTGCAAGCTATGAGTATCTTTATAGTCGAAGGAAATCTCCTATGGGCAACAGAAGGACGAGCCTGTTTAATATTTGCTGTTTTCTTATGGATGTTTCTATTTTTTTTTTTTTTGATTTGGAATTTCAACCACTGTTACAAACTGTTTGTATTGACGGGAGTCTTTAGTCCTGAGTACTGAATGTATTATTGACAGGTAATAGTTCACTTTCTCATTTCGGTTGGCTTCTGACTTGGATTCTATTTGCCTTTCACCTATATGGTATTTTCTTGGGGTTGCTTCATTGGTACGATTCCTCGCTTCCTTCCCATATTTTGCATGTCTTATCTTTGTGTGTTTGCATGTGCATGTGTTAATGCTGTGTGGTGTGTGTGTGTTTCACATCACAATTATTATTAAAATACGAGAGAATGGAATTCGGTCTCTTGTGGGTAGCAATTCAATTTGACATGCCTTGAAATCTCACATTCCATTAGTTTCAGGAAATCTCCTTAAAGGAATGTCATCTCTTGTCCTCTTCAAGAATCCCGTGTTCTCACAAAACGGCCTTCCAACAAACAGCACCATTTGAATTCCTCATTAGAGTCATAATGTTTGTCCCAATACCCTTTCTTTTTCGTATGTTTCTTGACTGTCATGAGTTAGTGAAATCGTCTGTTTATTGTCTTTCTGAGAATGATAGATGTGACAAAGTCCAATGCTCTCCGCAAGACTGCCATAAGAGACATGTGGAAGAATTCCTTCTTGCTTATGTCACAGTACAAATTGTGGTGACATGAAGACACTGAGATGGTAGTAGTGTCTAATAACCTCATGCTTCTTCAACCATGAAGGCAACAAAAAGATGACCACAACAACTGCAGTGGGGTGGAAATTGACCTGAAGCCTACAAGGTAAACTCCACAGCGAAAGAGAACGGAAGTTGCAGAGATGATGGGAGAAGGTTGGAGACATGGCTCAGGGGAGATTTGGTTGGTTCGTGGATCAGAGGGCTGGAGTCCATGAAGAGGACCAAAGCACAGGAGAGCAGGGCACCCTGGGAACACACAAGGAACCTGTTTCCCAGTGCCGTTGACTGTGAGACGCAGAGGGTCTGAAGGGCACGAGTACTTGACAACACAAGTGTTGAGGGCTGAAGTTTTCCTATCAGCAGGCTTGGCAGACATCAACTTGAAAGAACACCATCTTTTTCCTGCATATGACACCAACAAGCGACCAGGAGCAGACAGCCTGGAGACAATGATCAGAGAGAGACAATACCAAGAGACGCAGTGGGAAGATGATGAGTCGTGGGAGTGATTCCGTGAAAGGCAGTGTTCGTGGAGATGACTCAATGTGGACATAATAAATTTTGGCTCTCACAACAGCAGCATCAAGACAGAGCTTGGCCAAGACAGGTATGTGAGGACAGAGACTCCCTAGCCAGCCAACACAAAATACCAACAGTGGAACACTTGGAGGATTGCCTTCCTCAGTCCAAGATGCTTAGTCCAAGGAGAACAGACTCTCCCATACGGGACGAGAAGAAAGCTTTGACCACATGTTCTCTTCATAACACAGCATTCTGCAGGCCTGCGTTCTGTTGAGTTGGTAGAGTTTCTCCTTTCACAGGCACACCAGAGCCCACCAAGGTAAACCTCAGCATATTCAGCCCGGACCCTAAAAACAACAAACGGCCGGAAAGGAGAGCTACTGCAAATGACTGGCCTCCAGGACAGGGTCAGCCACAACACAAACAGCAGTGGCATGCATGCCACATACACTCTCACAAACACACACACACGCATGCACTCAACAAACCTTAAGGGCGAGCCCTGGGTCACTCACGGATCACTTCCTCCTAAATAAATTACCCTCAGGTTAGAAAACAGAATGAGTTTAACGAATACAGAGAGGTGACAGAGACTTAGATCCAATGCAAAGATGGAAGAATCAATTGATTCCCAGGTAAAGGAAGAAGGAGTGATTACGACTAGGCAGTCAGAGTGAAACCTCTACATAGAGCACGCCCGATGCGGGATAGAAAGCTGTGGCCTGGATACTCGCTGTACATCAGAAAACATAGGAGATATCAGAGAGTCTCGAAACACAGAGATAAAACTGATAAAGATAAAAACACCTAAAGAACTCCTGAAGAGAAGATTGGCAGGAGACTGGATGCAAAGTTCGGGAACATGGTAGAAGTGGAGGATCCAATTAGGAACCGAGAAGAACAAGCCTAGAAAATAAGGATGCAAATTCTAAGAGAGAAGGCAGAATGATGGAACATGATAGTGAGCTTAGGGAATCTCTAAGGAAATGAAAGAGGTGCCTCTTGTAGGTGAATTAAGAGTGAGAGAAAGAAAAGAGGGCTGATCCTAGATTAGAGAACTCGGGGCTGGAAAGGACCCTCATCTGGGAGCAGAGAAAGTGGTCCAGAATCAGAGGCACAGAGAACTCCCAACACCTTCCACAGAAGCGGAGCACCTAAAGACATAGTGCCATTCCCCCCGGAAAATCTAGGCATGGAGGTATTCTCTTTAGGCAAATAGGCATCGGAGAATAGTTTGTCCATAGCCCAGTCACTGACTTCAAGAGGAAAAGCTATACCAGCTCTCGAAGCAGGCCGGATAGCTCAAGCAACAGCAGCCAAGCCAAAATCCTTATCCCCTGCATTTCTGAACAATGACAGAGCAGCGGTTCTGTCTAGAACCAGGAGGTATTCAGAAGTCAATTGTTGGGTCCCGGGTTGTGTCCATCAGTTCAGACGCGGCCTTCAGATCAACTCATGATTCCAGGGCCTTGGCATTGACTCTGTTCTCAGGTTCTCTGCTCAGGGGCAAGTAAGCTTCTCCCTCTCCAGCTCCACCCCCTGATTGGGATCTCTCTGCCTCTCTGTCCAAACGTGCATGTGCATGTTCGATAAGATAACAAAGACAAAAACAGTGCACAATAATTGACTGGGGCCAAAGGATGTTTTATTGAATTTGGACCTAGGTTCCTATGGAGGGCAGCCAGGTATAGAGAACCTCCCACCATCCTAAAATGCCCGACCTTCGCTTGGAGCTTCCTTGTTCATTCTCCTGTTCTTTGCCTTCCTGGATCTCCTCACCAACCTGCAGCATCCGCTGTCTGTCGTGCTGTACTGACCCCTTGTTAACACATTGTGCATCCTCTCGGGGCTCCATTGGAACATGCCCATCTTCCTCAAGAGGCACTGTTTGCTTATCGCATGTAACCATTTGGGGGATGGTCATGAGAGGGTGAAGGCAGGCTTGTGCTGCCACATCTCCATGCAGTTCCACAGAGGGTAGCTGATCCACCATGAGGGAGTGCTCAAGGTTCTTCCACATTCGAATCCTCTTCAATGCGTCCTTTTGCACATACAAGTTGTCTTCCTGAAATGGGCACCGAAGTCTTTCAGATGGCTTCACTTGGGCTTGGGTCTCTTCCAACATGCTCTCCGTTGGCTTCTGTGGACTCCAAGAACATGAGTCCGTCCTGGACCTAAGGTTCTAGGGTGTAGAGTCTGCCTTGGATGAATGGTGTTTTTGGAAGATTGGGAGGCCTTGTTGGCACCGTTTCTGGAGACCATCGAGGTACTCGTGTGCTTGCTGTGGAAGATTCCAGACATGTCTTTGGCACGGTTGCGGGGGTTCACTTTGAGCTTCCCTTGGGTGGACCTTTTCCTGTTGAGATGCTCCATGATTTGGTGGGAGGGTCTCACCCTTACGCAGGGCTCGGATTTCCTCCCCTGAGGCTTTGCTTGTGGTCTGTTAGTTTCTTGGCCTGTCGTGGCTAAGATGGAATGAGGGATCCTTGCCTTTCTCCGAGGTCCAGAGGGCTGGTGCTGACACTCACGACCAAATACTACGAATTGGGCCATGGAGAAGTTGACACCGACTCGCTTCGCAAACTGCCTTGGTGAGAGACCCAGGCGGCTCCAGCGGTTTGGGATGGCTTGGGGTCCTCTTGGCCCACCCATGACTACTCCAGTCAAGTGTAGTGATCAGGCCTGGGTTGATGAGGAGTGGTTGCTATGACCTCAAGGCTTTGTGACATCACAGATGCTGGCTTCACTGAAGCAGCTGTCCCTCTCCCATGACCTTGGTGTCCTATGGCTTTAAGTAGGAAGCCCCGGGAAGGACAGAACAAGAGCCCTCTGAACCTGATCAAGAACTCAGGATGTCTTGTGGGTTAATGTCCAACTTCCCCTTTCTGGAGACATAGAGGAAGGAAAATGACATTCAGTATACCTTCCTTTAGGCCAACATATCCCCAGAGACGGCAAGGTGTCCTTTTACACTACAATTTCTAGATATCTCAAGAAAAGGTGAGGCCTCGCGGGTATAAGCAGCTCTCCGTGGGGTTTGTCGTCCTGTGGGTGAGAGCGTACTTTGTCAGCGTCTTTTGCCTATGGGTCAGTGATGACTAAGATACGGAAAGTCCCTTTCGGAGGTAAAAGGTGAGGGCATCGCTATATGGTGCTGTCTGTGGCCTCGTCTCCTAGTGTTCTGAAACACGCGGCTAAGGGATGAGGCCTCTGTCTACCTGGCTTTCCCTTAAATACCTTTGCAAAGTCTTTGAGGAGAGTGATATTCTGCATCTGAGCTAACTCTCAATGAAGAGGCCTGGACCGAACCCGTTGTTATTATTAGTTAACTGTACTTGTTGTGGTAACGGGTATAAACATGTGGACCAAGACTCTTTAGTCAGAAGGAAAGGGACGGCCTATACCGAAGGCTTGCAAGGCCCATTCGAGCAGAACTTTGGAGTGAGTCGCAATGCCCTTGCAAGGACTAGTGGATCAGAAAGTTTGGGTCCATTTCGGCACCACAGTATTCCTCTGCCGTCGAGTGAATGAACCCCTGGACCTTGCCTTGACATGAATGTCCCATGCCCTGCTGTTGGGAAATGGAAAAGGCAAGCAAACAAAGGGAAATGTCATATGGCTACCCACAATATGTGCCTCGGGAGGAATACCTTGGCCCACTTAAGGAAGGGAATAATAAAGGGCAAGAAGTCAGAGAAGGAGACCCACCAGGAGTGACTCAGGACTCTGAGAATCCAGCTGAGGGCTACCGAAAAGAGAACTGATTAATGGGTGGTCAGGAGTTGTGGCATATATTAGGAGGAGCACTAGGACGTCCATGCAACTAAAGCATCCGTGAATACTCTGTCAAAAATGGATGATGGATGATAGGCAGGCTTTCTCAACAGAACAGCAACAAGAACAACATCAATTCATAGGAAAACAATGTGGCCCTCTCAAAACCAAAGGAAGTCACAGGGAGAAAAGGAAAGAATTATATTGTTTATTATCTTTCCTTATTGAAATGACATGGGTGGGTTTCCTAAAATGTCCTTCTTTGAATTGGGTCTTTATCCTTGTAAATTAGAGTTTACCCACCTCTTCCATCTCTGGATTTGATGAGAGGACATGACAATGCCTTCACTAAATACATAGAAGAGTGGCCCAAGCAAATGACTTGACCTGGCCTTCTGTGTGTTGGCAGGGGTTGGATTACTGCTTCAAAGGCTTCCGTCTAAACTAGAGAGCTGAGATTTTGTAGGTTTCCTGACCTAATCTTGGAAGTTTCTATGTGTCTGGGAATTTATCCTTTTCTCTCAGTTCTTGGATTTGCTAGCATAAATGTGTGGCTATGCCTTTTCGGTTATTCTTTTTTCCTTGCTACCAGTTGTGATGTGGTTTCATACTTGCAGCTGTGTGCTTGTCTCCCTGTTTTATCCCAGTAATGGCTTCTGCGGTTTGTTCCTGTTGTCAAAACTCAAGTGTGAGATCTCCTGATTTTTTTCCTATTGGTTTGTTTGTATTTCCTTAATTTTGATAATCACATGTCTGATTTCAATTTTTCTGTTAACTTTGGAGTTCGGTTTTTCTTCATCTTGTTCCTTCAGTCGTCCTTTTAGGTGGCTTTCTTTTTCGGTGTTTTTAAATTTTGGAAATGCACACATTTAACCCTATATTGTTTCCCCATAAAATGTTTTGGCATCCTCCTCTAAGTTTCTTAGAATTCCTTCGTTCATGGCTCTTCTTTTCCTTTGGATTTTCTTTCTTGCATTCATTGCAGTTCGTGAATGTGTTGTGTTTTCCACTTTAGTGTCTGGCTGTATTTCCAATTTGAAAGTGATATCTTCCTGTTTTCATACCTTCGTGATGATAAGTGCACAGGATAGGTTTTGACTTCTCTTCCATGAATTATGACTGGATTTGGACTCGAGCTCATGACCTGCGATAGACAAAGTTAGGTCTGCTGCTGGGAAGAACATATCTTATTGTCCTCAGAGACGCAATCTTACTCATGGACCCCCCAAAGTTCAGGTGGTCTCGAATGCCCATGTGGACGTCTGTTATTCCTTAGCACCTTCCCATCCAGATAATCTGTCCTGTGCTTAACCTGGATATCATAGTTGCCAACAGTATTGGATAAACGTCGCCATCTCCATTCCTGTGTGTTCATAGGCTTCCAACGTTTAGATACACCTTTTTTCATGGTGGATATGTTGGCAATTCTTCCAGGTTTCTGATGTTTTGATGCTCCATCAAGACAAAACACCTTCCGCTTAGCTTTTTTCTCTCGAAGGCATAAAATGACTCTCGCTGACTTAGGCACAAACACTTTGGCTCTCTTCTCCTTGGGAATAGCATAACCTACATCTTCCCTGTTTCTTCACTTGCAAGCTATGAGTATCTTTATAGTCGAAGGAAATCTCCTATGGGCAACAGAAGGACGAGCCTGTTTAATATTTGCTGTTTTCTTATGGATGTTTCTATTTTTTTTTTTTTTTGATTTGGAATTTCAACCACTGTTACAAACTGTTTGTATTGACGGGAGTCTTTAGTCCTGAGTACTGAATGTATTATTGACAGGTAATAGTTCACTTTCTCATTTCGGTTGGCTTCTGACTTGGATTCTATTTGCCTTTCACCTATATGGTATTTTCTTGGGGTTGCTTCATTGGTACGATTCCTCGCTTCCTTCCCATATTTTGCATGTCTTATCTTTGTGTGTTTGCATGTGCATGTGTTAATGCTGTGTGGTGTGTGTGTGTTTCACATCACAATTATTATTAAAATACGAGAGAATGGAATTCGGTCTCTTGTGGGTAGCAATTCAATTTGACATGCCTTGAAATCTCACATTCCATTAGTTTCAGGAAATCTCCTTAAAGGAATGTCATCTCTTGTCCTCTTCAAGAATCCCGTGTTCTCACAAAACGGCCTTCCAACAAACAGCACCATTTGAATTCCTCATTAGAGTCATAATGTTTGTCCCAATACCCTTTCTTTTTCGTATGTTTCTTGACTGTCATGAGTTAGTGAAATCGTCTGTTTATTGTCTTTCTGAGAATGATAGATGTGACAAAGTCCAATGCTCTCCGCAAGACTGCCATAAGAGACATGTGGAAGAATTCCTTCTTGCTTATGTCACAGTACAAATTGTGGTGACATGAAGACACTGAGATGGTAGTAGTGTCTAATAACCTCATGCTTCTTCAACCATGAAGGCAACAAAAAGATGACCACAACAACTGCAGTGGGGTGGAAATTGACCTGAAGCCTACAAGGTAAACTCCACAGCGAAAGAGAACGGAAGTTGCAGAGATGATGGGAGAAGGTTGGAGACATGGCTCAGGGGAGATTTGGTTGGTTCGTGGATCAGAGGGCTGGAGTCCATGAAGAGGACCAAAGCACAGGAGAGCAGGGCACCCTGGGAACACACAAGGAACCTGTTTCCCAGTGCCGTTGACTGTGAGACGCAGAGGGTCTGAAGGGCACGAGTACTTGACAACACAAGTGTTGAGGGCTGAAGTTTTCCTATCAGCAGGCTTGGCAGACATCAACTTGAAAGAACACCATCTTTTTCCTGCATATGACACCAACAAGCGACCAGGAGCAGACAGCCTGGAGACAATGATCAGAGAGAGACAATACCAAGAGACGCAGTGGGAAGATGATGAGTCGTGGGAGTGATTCCGTGAAAGGCAGTGTTCGTGGAGATGACTCAATGTGGACATAATAAATTTTGGCTCTCACAACAGCAGCATCAAGACAGAGCTTGGCCAAGACAGGTATGTGAGGACAGAGACTCCCTAGCCAGCCAACACAAAATACCAACAGTGGAACACTTGGAGGATTGCCTTCCTCAGTCCAAGATGCTTAGTCCAAGGAGAACAGACTCTCCCATACGGGACGAGAAGAAAGCTTTGACCACATGTTCTCTTCATAACACAGCATTCTGCAGGCCTGCGTTCTGTTGAGTTGGTAGAGTTTCTCCTTTCACAGGCACACCAGAGCCCACCAAGGTAAACCTCAGCATATTCAGCCCGGACCCTAAAAACAACAAACGGCCGGAAAGGAGAGCTACTGCAAATGACTGGCCTCCAGGACAGGGTCAGCCACAACACAAACAGCAGTGGCATGCATGCCACATACACTCTCACAAACACACACACACGCATGCACTCAACAAACCTTAAGGGCGAGCCCTGGGTCACTCACGGATCACTTCCTCCTAAATAAATTACCCTCAGGTTAGAAAACAGAATGAGTTTAACGAATACAGAGAGGTGACAGAGACTTAGATCCAATGCAAAGATGGAAGAATCAATTGATTCCCAGGTAAAGGAAGAAGGAGTGATTACGACTAGGCAGTCAGAGTGAAACCTCTACATAGAGCACGCCCGATGCGGGATAGAAAGCTGTGGCCTGGATACTCGCTGTACATCAGAAAACATAGGAGATATCAGAGAGTCTCGAAACACAGAGATAAAACTGATAAAGATAAAAACACCTAAAGAACTCCTGAAGAGAAGATTGGCAGGAGACTGGATGCAAAGTTCGGGAACATGGTAGAAGTGGAGGATCCAATTAGGAACCGAGAAGAACAAGCCTAGAAAATAAGGATGCAAATTCTAAGAGAGAAGGCAGAATGATGGAACATGATAGTGAGCTTAGGGAATCTCTAAGGAAATGAAAGAGGTGCCTCTTGTAGGTGAATTAAGAGTGAGAGAAAGAAAAGAGGGCTGATCCTAGATTAGAGAACTCGGGGCTGGAAAGGACCCTCATCTGGGAGCAGAGAAAGTGGTCCAGAATCAGAGGCACAGAGAACTCCCAACACCTTCCACAGAAGCGGAGCACCTAAAGACATAGTGCCATTCCCCCCGGAAAATCTAGGCATGGAGGTATTCTCTTTAGGCAAATAGGCATCGGAGAATAGTTTGTCCATAGCCCAGTCACTGACTTCAAGAGGAAAAGCTATACCAGCTCTCGAAGCAGGCCGGATAGCTCAAGCAACAGCAGCCAAGCCAAAATCCTTATCCCCTGCATTTCTGAACAATGACAGAGCAGCGGTTCTGTCTAGAACCAGGAGGTATTCAGAAGTCAATTGTTGGGTCCCGGGTTGTGTCCATCAGTTCAGACGCGGCCTTCAGATCAACTCATGATTCCAGGGCCTTGGCATTGACTCTGTTCTCAGGTTCTCTGCTCAGGGGCAAGTAAGCTTCTCCCTCTCCAGCTCCACCCCCTGATTGGGATCTCTCTGCCTCTCTGTCCAAACGTGCATGTGCATGTTCAATAAGATAACAAAGACAAAAACAGTGCACAATAATTGACTGGGGCCAAAGGATGTTTTATTGAATTTGGACCTAGGTTCCTATGGAGGGCAGCCAGGTATAGAGAACCTCCCACCATCCTAAAATGCCCGACCTTCGCTTGGAGCTTCCTTGTTCATTCTCCTGTTCTTTGCCTTCCTGGATCTCCTCACCAACCTGCAGCATCCGCTGTCTGTCGTGCTGTACTGACCCCTTGTTAACACATTGTGCATCCTCTCGGGGCTCCATTGGAACATGCCCATCTTCCTCAAGAGGCACTGTTTGCTTATCGCATGTAACCATTTGGGGGATGGTCATGAGAGGGTGAAGGCAGGCTTGTGCTGCCACATCTCCATGCAGTTCCACAGAGGGTAGCTGATCCACCATGAGGGAGTGCTCAAGGTTCTTCCACATTCGAATCCTCTTCAATGCGTCCTTTTGCACATACAAGTTGTCTTCCTGAAATGGGCACCGAAGTCTTTCAGATGGCTTCACTTGGGCTTGGGTCTCTTCCAACATGCTCTCCGTTGGCTTCTGTGGACTCCAAGAACATGAGTCCGTCCTGGACCTAAGGTTCTAGGGTGTAGAGTCTGCCTTGGATGAATGGTGTTTTTGGAAGATTGGGAGGCCTTGTTGGCACCGTTTCTGGAGACCATCGAGGTACTCGTGTGCTTGCTGTGGAAGATTCCAGACATGTCTTTGGCACGGTTGCGGGGGTTCACTTTGAGCTTCCCTTGGGTGGACCTTTTCCTGTTGAGATGCTCCATGATTTGGTGGGAGGGTCTCACCCTTACGCAGGGCTCGGATTTCCTCCCCTGAGGCTTTGCTTGTGGTCTGTTAGTTTCTTGGCCTGTCGTGGCTAAGATGGAATGAGGGATCCTTGCCTTTCTCCGAGGTCCAGAGGGCTGGTGCTGACACTCACGACCAAATACTACGAATTGGGCCATGGAGAAGTTGACACCGACTCGCTTCGCAAACTGCCTTGGTGAGAGACCCAGGCGGCTCCAGCGGTTTGGGATGGCTTGGGGTCCTCTTGGCCCACCCATGACTACTCCAGTCAAGTGTAGTGATCAGGCCTGGGTTGATGAGGAGTGGTTGCTATGACCTCAAGGCTTTGTGACATCACAGATGCTGGCTTCACTGAAGCAGCTGTCCCTCTCCCATGACCTTGGTGTCCTATGGCTTTAAGTAGGAAGCCCCGGGAAGGACAGAACAAGAGCCCTCTGAACCTGATCAAGAACTCAGGATGTCTTGTGGGTTAATGTCCAACTTCCCCTTTCTGGAGACATAGAGGAAGGAAAATGACATTCAGTATACCTTCCTTTAGGCCAACATATCCCCAGAGACGGCAAGGTGTCCTTTTACACTACAATTTCTAGATATCTCAAGAAAAGGTGAGGCCTCGCGGGTATAAGCAGCTCTCCGTGGGGTTTGTCGTCCTGTGGGTGAGAGCGTACTTTGTCAGCGTCTTTTGCCTATGGGTCAGTGATGACTAAGATACGGAAAGTCCCTTTCGGAGGTAAAAGGTGAGGGCATCGCTATATGGTGCTGTCTGTGGCCTCGTCTCCTAGTGTTCTGAAACACGCGGCTAAGGGATGAGGCCTCTGTCTACCTGGCTTTCCCTTAAATACCTTTGCAAAGTCTTTGAGGAGAGTGATATTCTGCATCTGAGCTAACTCTCAATGAAGAGGCCTGGACCGAACCCGTTGTTATTATTAGTTAACTGTACTTGTTGTGGTAACGGGTATAAACATGTGGACCAAGACTCTTTAGTCAGAAGGAAAGGGACGGCCTATACCGAAGGCTTGCAAGGCCCATTCGAGCAGAACTTTGGAGTGAGTCGCAATGCCCTTGCAAGGACTAGTGGATCAGAAAGTTTGGGTCCATTTCGGCACCACAGTATTCCTCTGCCGTCGAGTGAATGAACCCCTGGACCTTGCCTTGACATGAATGTCCCATGCCCTGCTGTTGGGAAATGGAAAAGGCAAGCAAACAAAGGGAAATGTCATATGGCTACCCACAATATGTGCCTCGGGAGGAATACCTTGGCCCACTTAAGGAAGGGAATAATAAAGGGCAAGAAGTCAGAGAAGGAGACCCACCAGGAGTGACTCAGGACTCTGAGAATCCAGCTGAGGGCTACCGAAAAGAGAACTGATTAATGGGTGGTCAGGAGTTGTGGCATATATTAGGAGGAGCACTAGGACGTCCATGCAACTAAAGCATCCGTGAATACTCTGTCAAAAATGGATGACGGATGATAGGCAGGCTTTCTCAACAGAACAGCAACAAGAACAACATCAATTCATAGGAAAACAATGTGGCCCTCTCAAAACCAAAGGAAGTCACAGGGAGAAAAGGAAAGAATTATATTGTTTATTATCTTTCCTTATTGAAATGACATTGGGTGGGTTTCCTAAAATGTCCTTCTTTGAATTGGGTCTTTATCCTTGTGAATTAGAGCTTACCCGCCTCTTCCATCTCTGGATTTGATGAGAGGACATGACAATGCCTTCACTAAATACCTAGAAGAGTGGCCCAGGAAAATGATCTTTTAGGCCAACCTTTCTCCAGAGATGGCAAAGTTTTCCTATTTCCTCTGAAATATCTAGAGATATCAGAAACAACAAGTCCTCTGGTATATCATCCCGTCTCTCTGAGGTTTGTCATCCTTTGCATGAGAGAGTGACATTATACATTATAGCTAATCCTTAAGGAGGAGCAATGGACAGCACTCCTTGTTACCATTATTTATCTCTACCTACTGTGTTAATGGGTATAACCCTGTTGACCAAGTCTCTTTAATCAAAGGAAAATTAATGGCTTATATCGATGGTCTGCAAGGCTCACTTGAACAGAACTGAGGATTGAGCTGCTATGTCCTTGCAAAGACTAGTGGATAAAGAAGGTGTGGTCCATATTGGCAACAGAGTATTCCTCAGCAATTAGGGAGGATGAACTCTTGATTCTTGCACTGGCATGAATGCCACAGGACTGGGTTTGTGAAATGAAATGGGCAAGGAGACATAGGGAAATATCATATGGCTTCTCTCATATGTGCCCTAGGACGAATACCACGGCCCTTAGTAGAAAGAAGGAAAAACTGAAGGGGATAAGTCAGAGAAGGAGACAAACCAGGAGTAACTCAGAACTCTGAGGAATCAAGCTGAGAGTCAAGGAAAAAAGAGACATGCAGGGAATGAGGGAACGGGCTAATGGGTGTTGAAGAGTTCTGGCATATCTTAGGCGGAGTACTAGGTCATATATGGAACTGAAGCATCAGTGAATACTCTGTCAAAAATGGATGATGGATGACAGGCTGGCTTCCTCAACAGTACAAAATAATACAAAAACAAGCTGGCCCTTTCAAATGCAGGTGAAGACAGACAGAGAAAAGGAAAGAATTATATTTTTATTATGTTTAATTATTGAAATGGAATATAATTTATTTCCTAAAATGTCATTATTTGAATTGGGTCTTTATACTAGTAAAGTGGAGTTCATCCACCTCCTCCATTTGTGGAATTGATGAGAAGAAAATGGCATTGCCTTCTCTAAATGTCTAGAAGAGTTGAACAGGAAATGATTTGCACCTCGCCATCTGTGTGTTGACAGGGGTTTGATTACTGCTTCAAACGCTTTAGTCACTACTACAGAGCTGAGATTTTGTAGGTTTCCTGACCTAATCTTTGGAGTGAATATGTGTCTTGGAATTTATCCTTTTCTCTCAGTTCTTTTCTTTTGGGTTTGCTTCATTAGTGCTATTCTTCACTTCCTCCCCATCTTTTGTGTGTCTTATCTGTGTGTGTGTGTGTGTGTGTGTGTGTGCTGAGTGTGTTTCAAATAACAATTATAATTAAATTGATGGAGATAGGAAGTCGGTATTTAATGGATAGCAGTTCCATTTGACATGCCTTGAAAACTCACATTCCCTCTCTTTCAGCCACATTTCCTACAAAGAATGTCATCTTTTGTCCTCTTTGATAAACACATATTTTCTCAAACCTGACCTCAACAAACACCACATTTTGTGTGCCTGGGTAGTGTCGTATTATTTGTCCATTTTTCCCTTGCTTTTTCATATGTCTCTTGACAGTCATGAGAGAGTGAAATTGTATGTTATTTGTCTTTCTGGGACTGATAGATGTGACGTAGGCTAATGCTCTCCACAATTCTGCCACATGAGGCAAGTGGAAAGAATTCATTTTTGCTTATGGCTGGGTAAGATTCTGTGGGGCTTTTTCAGGACAGTGAGATGGTAGTAGTGTCTGGTAACTCCAGACTTGTCTTTATCCAGGAACACAACAGGAAGATTACCACATCAACTTCAACATGGCAGAAATGAACTGGAGCCCACAAAGCAAACTCCATAGCAAAAGAGAGAATAAGTTGCAATCACTATGGGAGAAGACTGGAGACATGGTTTAGGGGAAAAGTGGAAAGTTGGTAATTCAGAAGGCAGTGAGACAATGCAATGGGCAAAGCCACAAGAGATCGGAGCACACTTGGAACCCACAAGGAGTACGTTCTCCAATTCCATTGATTCTGACCATCAGGGGGTCTGAATCATACTAGTTCATGCCAACAAAGGGCCTTGAGGCCTGGAGATTTTAGATCAGCAGCCTTGGCATATCAACTCAAAAGAACACTGTATTTCTCTGTCAGAGAACACCAACAAATAGCCAGGTGAAGACAGCCTGGAAACCACGATTAGAGACAATACCAGGTGACACAGTGGGAAGATGGTGGGTTCTGGCTGTACATTAGTGAGAGGCAGTGTTCTTGGAGATGATTTGATGGGGGCAAAAGAAATTTGGGGCTCTCGCACAGGCAGCATCAAGCCCGAGCTACTGGCCAAAGACAGGTTGGTGAGGGCTTTAATTGCCTCTCCTGCAAACACGAAATTCTAACCATGGAACACATAGGGTACTGTGTTCCTCAGTCCAACTTGCTTCATTTAAGAGAACAGATTCTCCCATAGGGGACTAGAAGAAAGCCCTGTCCATAGGCTGTCCCCTGACCACAGAATGCTACAGGCATTCATTCTGTTGTGAAGGTTGAATTTCTCCTTTCACAGGCACACCAGATCCCACCAAGCTAAACCTCAGCCTATTCAGCCCAGACCCCAAACACACCAAAAGGCTGGCAAAGAGAGCCTCTGCAGATGACTGGTCTCAAGGACAGGGGGAAGCTATGATACAACAGCAGAGGGCATGCATGCCACACACACATACCTGAGACTCCCTCAAGGGCCAGCCCTTGGGCACTCCATGATATCTTATTTCTAAAGAAATTACCATCAGGATAAAAAACAGAATTGATTTTTCAAATACTGAGAAAGAGTCAGAGACCAATATCCAAGACAAAGATGGAAGAATCAATTGTTGCCAAGGAAGAAGACAAGAAATTATCATGGCCAGGTAATCGGAGTGAAACCTCACATATAACACGCCCAATGGAGGATTGAAAGCAGAAAGATATCAGGGAGTCTCAAAACACATAGATTAAACTGATAGAAATAAAATAAAATAAAATAAAATAAATAAAGAATTTCTAAAGAAAAGATTGGTAGCAGACTGAAGGAAAAGTCCAAGAAGCTGGCAGAAGCAAAGGACCAAATTTTTGACCTGGCAGAAAAGGAATGGTAAATAAGGAAACAAATCCAAAGAAAGAAGGAAGAATGATGAAACATGACAATGAGCTTAGGAAAGTCATTGACTCCAAGGAATAGAAAGAGGTGCTTATTGTAGGAGAAGTAGGAGTGAGAGAAAAAAAGAGGGCTGAACATGGATTTGAGAATTCAGAGCTAAAACTGTCCCTCATCTGGGAGCAGAAACAGAGATCCAGATTCAGAGGCAAGGAGGACTCACATCACCATCCACAGAAGCATGGAACCACAAGACATAGTTTCATTCAATGGAGGAATTCTCTTTACCTAAATATGCGTGGGAGTGTAGTTTGTACATAGCCAAATCACTTACCTCAAGAGGACAAACTATACCAGCTCTCAAAGCAGGCCAGGTTGCTCAAGCAACACCAGCCCAAGCCAAAATCCATTTACCCTTCATTTGTGAACAATGACAGAGCAGTGGTTCACGTCTAGAACTAGGACGTATTCAGAAGTCAAAGGTTGTGTCATGGATTGTGTCTATCAGTTCAGAGGCGGCCTTCAGCTCAACTCATGATCCCAGGGTCTTGGCATCGACTCTGGTCTCAGGTTCCCTGCTCAGGGGTAAGTCAGCTTTTCCCTCTCCAGCTCTACACCCTGATTGTGATCTCTCTGTCTCTCTGTCAAATATGTGCATGTGCATTGTTTGACAAAAAGACAAAAACACAACCGGGGTACAAGGATTGACTGTGGCCAGGGGATGTTTTCTTTAATTTGGACCTAGATCTCTATGGAAGGCAGCCAGGTTCAGAGAACCTCCCATTATCTCAAATGCTAGACCTTCGCTCAGAGCTCCAATGTTCATTCTCCAGTTCCTTGTCTTCCTGAATATCCTCACCAACCTGTAGCATACGCTGTCTGTGGCTCTCTAATGGCCCTTTGTTGTCCCACTGTTCATCTTCTGCTGCCTCCATTAGAACACGCCCATCTTCCACAAGAGGCATTGTTTGCTTATCCCATAAAACTATTTGGGGGATGTTCATGAGAGGGTGAAGGCAGGCTTGTGCTGTCACATCTACATGTACTCCTCCAGAGGGTATCTGCACGACCCTGTGGGAATGCTCCAGGTTCTTTGACATTTGAATCCTCTTCAATGCGTCCTTTTGAAGATACAAGTTGTCTTCCTGAAACGGGCATGGAAGTCTTTCAGATGGCTTCACTTGGGCTATGGGTCTTTTCCAACATGCTCCATGCTTGCTCCTGTGGACTCCAAGTACATGAGTCCATTCTGGACCTAAGGTTCTAGGATGTAGAATCTGCTTTTGGTAAATCGTCAGTTTTGAAGATTTGGAAGTCATTTTGGCTCTATTTCTAGGGATGCTACAGCTACTCATTATAAGGTCCGCTAGGCCAGAGGGAGTCATTTTGTGTTTCTGCAGTAAACTTATATTGAACCCATGCTGTAAACAAAATTGACCCTACTCCTCCCAGAGGAGCTTACTCTCAAAGCCTAGATACAAGGGTGAATCAGGCCAGGTGAAGACATCCCATTAGAGGGGCACGCATATATCTACTAGGGTAAATTGAGATCCAATTGTCCACCCATGTGTTACCTAGCATTTTTGTTTTTGTGGTGTAGCAGACTTAGCACGACTGTGCAGTTTTTTCTGTATTGTTATCTCATTGGCCACGTCTGTATAGCCTGGCTAAACTACCGCTATAAATGTTAGTCTCTGAGGCTGGGAGGGGTTGCCTCTTTGCAAGAGAAGGCCCTGACCGGTCAATATGATTCTCGATGCTTTGTGCAAAATTAACGTTTGCTTGACCTTCACTTTGTATCAGTCTCGCTCTTTTGAATAAGGACCCTATCTTTGGAGGGCCACCCGAATTCAAATGATGAGAACTGAAACAGCATTGGAATTTTTGGAAAAGCCTCTGGAGGTAAGATCATGGGATCCTGCATGGAGCTGCAGTGTACAGTCTCCTACCAATCTTCTCTTCAGGAGTTCTTTAGGTGCTTTTATCTTTATCAGTTTTATCTCTGTGGTTCGAGACTCTCTGATATCTCCTATGTTTTCTGACGTACAGCGAGTATCCAGGCCCCTGCTTTCAATCCCGCATCGGGCGTTTTCTATGTAGAGGGTTCACTCTGATTGCCTAGCCATAATCATTCCTTCTTCCTTTACCTGGGCATCAATTGATTTTTTCATCTTTGCATTGGATCTAAGTCTCTGTCACCTCTCTGTATTCGTTAAACTCATTCTGCTTTCTAACCTGAGGGTAATTTATTTAGGAGGAAGAGATCCGGAGTACCCAGGGCTGGCCCTTAAGGTTTGTTGAGTGCGTGCGTGTGTGTGTGTTTGTGAGTGTGTATGTGGCATGCATGCCACTGCTGTTTGTGTTGTGGCTGACCCTGTCCTGGAGGCCAGTCATTTGCTGTAGCTCTCCTTTCCGGCCGTTTGTTGTTTTTAGGGTCCGGGTTGAATATGCAGAGGTTTACCTTGGTGGGCTCTGGTGTGCCTGTGAAAGGAGAAATTCGAGCAACTCAGCAGAACGCAGGCCTGCAGAATGCTGTGTTCAGAAGAGAACATGTGGTCAAAGCTTTCTTCTCGTCCCCTATGGGAGAGTCGTTGTCCTTGGACTAAGCATCTTGGACTGAGGAAGGCAGTTTTCCAAGTATTCCACTGTCGGGATTTCGAGTTGGCTGGCTAGGCAGCCTATGTCCTCACATACCTGTCTTGGCCAGTAGCTTTGTCTTGATGCTGCTGTTGCGAGAGCCCAAAATTTATTATGTCCACATTGAGACATCTCCACGAACACTGCCTTTCACGGAATCACTCCCACTACTCACCATCTTCCCAGTGCGTCACTTAGTATTGTCTCTCTCTGATCATTGTCTCCAGGCTGTCTGCTCCTGGTCGCTTGTTGGTGTCATATGCAGGAAAAAGATGGTGTTTCTTCAAGTTGATGTGTGCCAAGCCTGCTGATAGGAAAACTTCAGCCTTCAACACTTGTGTTGTAAAGTACTCGTGCCCTTCAGACCCTCTGCGTCTCACAGTCAACGGCACTGGGAAACAGGTTCCTTGTGGGTTCCCAGTGTGCCCTGCTCTCCTGTGCCTTGGTACTCTTCATGGGATCCAGCCCTCTGATCCACTAACCAACCAAATATCCCCTGAGCCATGTCTCCAACCTTCTCCCATCATCTCTGCAACTTCCGTTTTCTTTCGCTGTGGAGTTTATCTTGTAGGCTTCAGGTCAATTTCCACCCCAATGCAGTTGTTGTGTTCATCTTCCTGTTGCCTTCATAGCTGAAGACAAGCATGAGGTTATTAGACACTACTACCATCTCACTCTCCTCCATGTCACCGCAATTCGTACTGAGACATAAGCAAGAAGGAATTCTTCCACTTGTCTCTTATGGCAGTCTTGCAGAGAGCATTGGGCTTTGTCACATCTATCATTCTCAGAACGACATCAGACAGACGATTTCACTAACTCATGACACTCAAGAATCATACGAAAAAGAAAGGGTATTGGTACAAACAGTATGACTCTAATGAGAAATTCAAATGGTGCTGTTCTTTGGAAAGCAGTTTTGTGAGAACACGTGTTACTTGAAGAGGACAAGAGATGACATTCCTTGCAGGAGATTTCCTGAAACTGATGGAATGTGAGATTTCAAGGCATGTCAAATTGAATTGCTACCCACAAGAGACCGAATTCCATTCTCTCGTATTTTAATAATAATTGTGATGTGAAACACACACACACCACACAGCATTAACACATGCACATGCAAACACACAAAGATAAGACATGCAAAATATGGGAAGGAAGCGAGGAATCGTACCAATGAAGCAACCCCAAGAAAATACCATATAGGTGAAAGGCAAATAGAATCCAAGTCAGAAGCCAACCGAAATGAGAAAGTGAACTATTACCTATCAATAATACATTCAGTATCAGGACTAAAGTCTCCCGTCAATACAAACAGTTTGTAACAGTGGTTGAAATTCCAAATCAAAAAAAAAAAAAAAAGGTAGAAAACATCCATAAGAAAACAACAAATATTAAACTAGCTCGTCCTTCTGTTGACCATAGGAGATTTCCTTCGACTGTAAAGATACTCATAGCTTGCAAGTGAAGAAACAGGGAAGATGTAGGTTATGCTATTCCCAAGGAGAAGAGAGCCAAAGTGTTTGTGCATAAGTCAGCGAGAGTCATTTTATGCCTTCGAGAGACAAAAGATAAGCGGAAGTTGTTTTGTCTTGATGGAGCATCAAAACAACAGAAACCTGGAAGAATTGCCAACATATACACCACGAACAAGGGTGTATCTAAACGTTGGAAGGTATGAACACACAGGAAGGGAGATGGTAAATTTTATCCAATACTGTTGGCAATTATGATATCTACGTTAAGCACAGGACAGATCATCTGGATGGGAAGGTGCTAAGGAATAACAGACGTCCACATGTGCTCTCGAGACCACCTGAACTTTGGGGATCGATGAGAAAGATTGCGTCTCTGAGGACAATAAGATATGTTCTTCCCAGCAGCAGACCTAACTTTGTCTATCGCAGGTCATGAGCTCGAGTCCAAATCCAGTCGTAATTCATGGAAGAGAAGTCAAAACCTATCCTGTGCACTTATGATCACGAAGGTATGAAAACAGGAAGATATCACTTTCAAATTGGAAATACAGCCAGACACTAAAGTGGAAAACACAACACATTCACGAACTGCAATGAATGCAAGAAAGAAAATCCAAAGGAAAAGAAGAGCCATGAATGAAGGAATTCTAGGAAACTTAGAGGAGGATGCCAAAACATTTTATGGGGAAACAATATAGGGTTAAATGTGTGCATTTCCAAAATTTAAAAACACTGAAAAAGAAATCCCCCTATAAGGACGACTGAAGGAACAAGATGAAGAAAAACCGAACTCCAAAGTTAACAGAAAAATTGAAATCATACATGTGATTATCAAAATTAAGGAAATACAAACAAACCAATAGGAAATGAATCAGGAGACCTCACACTTCAGTTTTCACAACACGAACAAACCACAGAAGCCATTACTGGGATAAAACAGGGAGACAAGCACACAGCTGCAAGTATGAAACCACATGACAACTCGGAGAAAGGAAAAAAGAAAAACCGAAGAGGCACATCCACACATTTATGCTAGCAAATCCAAGAACTGAGAGAAAAGGATAAATTCGCAGACACATAGGAACATCCAAGTTAGGTCAGTAATCCTACAAAATCTCAGCTCTAGTAGTGACGGAACCATTTGAAGCAGTAATCCAACCCCAGCCAACACACAGAAGGCCAGGTCAAGACATTTTCTTGAGCCACTCCTCTAGGTATTTAGTGAAGGCATTGTGATGTCCTCTCATCAAATCCAGAGATGGAAGAGGTGGGTAAACTCTAATTCACAAGGATAAAGACCCAATTCAAAAAAGGACATTTTAGGAAACCAATT
Organism: Mustela nivalis; assembly: GCF_964662115.1. NCBI lineage: Eukaryota > Metazoa > Chordata > Mammalia > Carnivora > Mustelidae > Mustela > Mustela nivalis. The sequence continues at coordinate 143,166 of NW_028136062.1, read as the reverse complement.
GAATGTCATTTCAATAAAGGAAAGACAATAAACAATATAATTCTTTCCTTTTCTCCTGTGACTGCCTTTGGTTTAGAGAGGGCCATAATGTTTTCCTCTGAAATTATGTTGTTCTTGTTGCTGTTCTGTTGAGAAAGCCTGCCTATCATCCATCATCCGTTTTTGACAGAGTATTCAGGGATGCTTTAGTTGCATGTACGTCCAGTGCTCCTCTTAATATATTCCACAACTCCTGACTACCCATTAAGCAGTTCTCTTTTTGGTAAACCTCAGCTGGATTCTCAGAGTCCTGAGTCACTCCTGGTGGGTCTCCTTCTCTGACTTCTTGCCCGTCAGTATTCCCTTCCTTTTCCATTTCCCAACAGCAGGGCATGGGACATTCATGTCAAGGCAAGGTCCAGGGGTTCATTCACTTCGACGGCAGAGGAATACTGTGGTGCCGAAATGGACCCAAACTTCCTGATCCACTAGTCCTTGCAAAGGCATTGCGGCTCACTCCAAAAGTCTGCTCGAATGGGCCTTGCAAGCCGTCGGTATAGGCCGTCCCTTTCCTTCTGACTAAAGAGACTTGGTCCACATGTCTATACCCGTTACCACAACAAGTACAGTTAACTAATAATGACAACAGTTTCGGTCCAGGCCTCTTCAATGAGAGTTAGCTCTGATGCAGAAGGTCACTCCCTCGAAGTCTTTGCAAAGGTATTTAAGGGAAAGCCAGGTAGACAGAGGCCTCATCCCTTAGCCGTGTGTTTCAGAACACTAGGAGACTAGGCCCCAGACAGCACCATATATCGATGCCATCACCTTTTACCTCGGAAAGGGACTTTCCGTACCTTAGTCATCACAGACGCATAGGCGAAAGACGCTGACAAAGTACGCTCTCACCCACAGGACGAGAAAACCCACGGAGAGCTATTCATACCCGCGAGGCCTCACCTTTTCTTGAAATATCTAGAAATTGTAGTGGAAAAGGACACCTTGCCATCTCCGGGGATATGTTGGCCTAAAGGAAGGTATACTGAATGTCATTTTCCTTCCTCTATGTCTCCAGAAAGGGGAAGTTGGACATTAACCCACAAGACATCCTGAGTTCTTGATCAGGTTCAGAGGGCTCTTGTTCTGTCCTTCCCGGAGCTTCCTACTTAAAGCCATAGGACACCAAGGTTATGGGAGAGGGACAGCTGCTTCAGTGAAGCCAGCATCTGTGATGTCACAAAGCTTTGAGGTCATAGCAACCACTCCTCATCAACCCAGGCCTGATCACTACACTTGACTGGAGTAGTCATGGGTGGGCCAAGAGGACCCCAGGCCGTCCCAAACCTCTGGAGCTGCCTGGGTCTCTCACCAAGGCAGTTTGCGAAGCGAGTCGGTGTCACCTTCTCCATGGCCCAATTCATAGAGGGAAAAGGGATATTTTTCAAAATAAAAATTAGCGTATTTTTCAGAATATGATATAGTGTTATTCACTGAACTGAGGGAACAAATGTCAAAGTCTAACACAGTTTACAGAATGTTTTAACATAAATTGAAATTTAAATCTGACCAAATTTCACAGTTTTAAGTAAAATGATAGCACTTTATATCCTTGAAAAGTGGTAAGTGACCCAAAACATGGCTTAGAAAAACAAATTTAACACTACACTAGTCTGAGATGGTTAAGTTATGGTACAACTTGCCATTGTGTATCATCAAATGGTATATATTTTCTTTTGGGCTTGTCATTATATTTTATTTTAGCCATTCTGGTAAGTGTGTAGTGATATCTCAGTGTCATTTTAATTGCATTTCCTTGATGTCTAATTATGTCAAAATATATTACTTTGATGTTTAATGCTCTGAGCTTTCTCAGTTCAAGACCATGAAGCCACTTAGGAAAAATACAGTTGCAGAGGCACTCATAGACCAACTCTTATTTCGAAATAAGAAGAAACATTACTACCCATTCCAACAAAAATTAGATTTGTTATGCAGCAGGGATTTTATAAGTTACCTACACAACTTATATAGTAAGATGAAATGGGACAGGTGGCTTCTTGCAGCTATATACAACATCATTTTGTGATTTTAGTGCCTTCTTCTGTGCTCCCATAGCTTCCTACACTTGTATCTCCGAGCATTTGTTACACCATGTGAAAATATGAACTCTTTCTCTTTATTCTGTCTTACTAGAATAAGAATCCTTGAAAGTTTATGGACAATTGAACTCTCAGTTATTAGCAGAAATTCTATCACACAGTAAGTTTCCAAATATAAAAGCCAGAGTTTTACAATGACTTCTAAGCTTTTACATGATCTAGCCACTCATTTAACCTCTGTGACCTCTTTCCCTGCTACTCTTCAGTCACTCACAGTGGCCTCCTTGCTATTCCTCAGATATGCCAGGCATGATCCAACCTTATGGCCTTCAAGATAGCCAATTCCTTTGTCTGGAGTGACCTTATTGCTGATAGTTCTGCGCAAATTCATCACCTTTCCATACATTTGTTCAATTGTCAGCTTCATTGTAAGTACCCTGATCTTTCTATTAAAAGATTTAACTCCCCATCCCCTGCCTAGCAACCTTGATTTTTCTCACCCTGATCGAATTTTTCTTTTTCCCCATTGTACTCTTCCTTTTTGAATGCACTATGCCATTTTTATTAAGGTTTATAGCTTTGAATTGTCTCACCCATTAAAATAAAAGTTCTACAAAGCCAATTATTTCATTTACCAGTGTAGTCTGAAGTAATATCTGCCATATAATAGTTCAGTAGACAACTGGTAAATTTCAAAATAAATTAATGTTGAGAGTATACTGAATTTCATAAGTCATTTCAATATTTTTTTCCAAAAAATAAACTACATAAAACATACTTTAAATTTACTTTCAAAATATTTTATAGCATATAATGGACAATATACATAAGCCTAAAGAAACAATCCTATAATTAACCATTTCATACCTACTTAAAAACTGCATAATACCACACTCTTAGATCCTCTTTGAATGCTCTAAAATAACCCTTCAAATGAAATACATTTTAAAAACTCACAGATTTTTTGGCAAATAATTTAATAAAATAAAAGTTTCATTCATCTATGTAGATCAAAATAAATGTTTTTAATAAGCATGAAATTATAACTCTGAAGTGTGCTAAAATGAAACCACCTGCTAAGGGTGAGAGAACAAAAATAAACATCCTTTTTCCAAATAAGAGGAATTTATTACCTTTGAATCAAAGCATGTGGATTTGTTTTAACTGGCAATAAAGCAATATGGAGACACAAACCATAGGAAGTCATATTTTAGATTTCCAAAAGACTTCTAAGTGAAGAGTATACATTTTTTAATTGCTACATAATGCTACATAATGACAAGATGACAGGTTGTGGCAAATAGCATTTTAAAAGCTCTACTCATAATGGAACGGAAGATGTCATTTCCCTATAATTTTATATATGTCTTTAATTTACTATATCTGGATACAACATATTACCAAACAGATGTTCATCAAAGACTAAATCATTTTTAATGGAACATAATAATTTGAACCTACATCTATTAATCATTTTTTTCGATCTAACATTTATAGTCTCGCTAAACATTTTATCAGTTGTTGACAAAATTCAAAATAAATAGGATAAAAAGTCGTGTTTGGAAAAGTAGATTTCTTTTCAAATTGGCATTTAAATGAAAATATTTGCTGATATTTTTAAAACTTTAAATGTAATTTTATATATATATCTGACCTATCAGATGATATAAAATTTTTGGAGAAAATATGACATATTTTTTGATCTTGGTTGAAGGTATTAATAAAGAGCAACTGTTTGTATTATTTGTATTGTGATATCTTAGTTAATAAACATGAATAACTGGTATAAAATATGTTTTTTTAAAAATTTTATTTATTTACTTGACAGAGATCATAGGAAGGCAGAGAGGCAGCCAGAGAGAGAGGAATGGAAGCATGCTCCCAGCTGAGAAGAGAGCCCACTGTGGGACTCAATCCCAGGAACCTGGAATCATGACCTGAGCCGAAGGAAGAGATTTTAACCCACTGAGCCACCCAGGCGCCCTAAAATATGTTTTTTTTTTTTTTAATATAGAAGTATAGTTCTTGCCAAAATATGGAACTAGCTGGAACTGAATGCCTCCTTCAAAGTCAGCTCTGGAGAAATTATCCAAGTGTAATATGGAACTATTTCAGATATTAACCAAAAACAAAGAAATGATGATAAACGCCTTAAAATACTCAAAGTTGCCCTTGACTGGTATGTTTCAAGCTCTATTCCTGGTTTGAAGACAGGTTTTAACAGGCCTGTCACTGTAGAAATCCGCTGGATGTTTAGAGGCTATCAGAACTGTACAAAACCTTGAAGGGGTAAAGACTTGAAAATTCTTTAGAGAGATTAGCTCCCTAAGGCATTATTCCTCCACACATTTTCCTCCAATCAATTAAGACTGATGGATGAGGGGCACCTGAGTGGCTCTCTCATCACGTGGGTGGTGGGTTAAGCCTCTGCCTTCATCTCAAGTCATGGTCTCTGGGTCCTGGGATCCAGCCCCACATCGGGCACTGCTCAAAAGGAAGCCTGCTTCCCTCCCTGCTTGCCTGCCTCTCTGCTTACTTGTGATCTCTCTCTCTCGCTCTCTTTCTCTCTCTCTGTGTCCAATAAATAAATAAAATCTTTTAAAAAAGGCTGATGGATGATAAATTATGAAAACTGCTCCCTCCAAATGATGCTTCTTCATAAGGATTTAAGAATTTAAAATTGAAACTTGACCGTAGGATTTATCTTATAGAATAACATCAAGTGAAGGCAGTTATTATTAGTTCTGAAGTATTTGTGATTCTGAATTCTTGGCCTCATTAGTAAATTTATTTTTAAATTCTCCCATGGAGTGGTGATTGGCCTTCAGTCTTTCATTGATATACATCATTGGGTCAAATGAGATGTGTGTGCCCAGAACTATATATAATCTTTTTTGTATTTCACTGGAGATGGCATTTCTGAGTTTTGTTCAATTGAATTTGGACAGATGTTTTAATAGTCACTTCTAGAGTTGGACCTGGAGAATATCTTCCTTTTTTTCTCTTCCCGATTCTCTGAAAAACCCTGACTAATTCACATTATCACAGTAATATCATAATTCAAGTTTTTCCAAACACTATAGCTGCAAAATAGAAGGAAGCTACTCAGAATGGAATACTATTGTGAATGATTGAGAAAGAAAACATTATTATAATTAAGCTACCAGGTTTCAATGTATTTTATTGTTGCTTAGAAAATCCTAGCATACCCAGACTTTACAGAGATTTGATGATCCTAAGAAGAGCTGAACTCATGGACCAAAATAACTATGCACATAAAAAGTACAATTACTTACCTAAAAAATATGATGTGGTTAACTTTATATGCCAATCCAAGTGTTATGGGAACAGGAATTTAAAAAATAGCTTAGGGGCGCCTAGGTGGCACAGTGGATTAAGCCACTGCCTTCAGCTCAGGTCATAATCTCAGGGTCCTGGGATCAAGTCCTGCATCAGGCTCTCTGCTCAGCAGGGAGTCTGCTTCCCTCTCTCTCTCTCTGCCTGCCCTCTGTCTACTTGTGATTTCTCTCTGTCAAATAAATAAATAAATAAATCTTAAAAAAAAAAGAATGACTGTACTTTTAAAAAATAGCTTAAAAGGAGCGCCTGGGTGGATCAGTGGGTTAAGCCGCTGCCTTCCGTTCAGGTCATGATCTCAGGGTCCTGGGATCAAGCCCCACATCAGGCTTTCTGCTCAGCAGGTAGCCTGCTTCTCTTCCTCTCTCTCTGCCCACCTCTCTGCCTACTTGTGATCTCTCACTGTCAAATAAATAAATAAAATATTTTTAAAAATAGCTTAAAAGTATATGATAAAATAATGATATACATATACAAGGAAAAGAAAGATACTATACTGTGAATATAAATTAAGTGAAAATTGTTGAAATAAAGAATACAATAAATGGAGACTAAGATGAATATAGCTGTAAAATGAATAAATGAGTTGGGAAAAACAAACAAACAAATTCATGACTTCTGCCCAAATACAGCAGAAGAGAAAAAAAAATAAAGAAAATATTTAAATAAGTACTGAGATAAATTTTGGAGAATTAAAGAAAGATAAAAGATACCAGACTTAAATGATGCCAAACACGAGATATCAGAAACAAAACAAAACAAAACAAAAACTACACACACTAAAAACCACTCGTATACATTATGGTGAGTTTTAAGAATATCAAAAACAGAGAAGAGCATAAATGATGCCCAAGAGAAGAACAGATCACCTAAAATATACAAGAATAATACTGACAGCACAATTCTCAATAGTAATAGCATATAAAGAGACAGCTGGGAGTTTTTATAGATGGAAAAGATATTTGAAACTAGGTATTATACATCAATCCAAATTATTGATTAAATTTGAGAGCACAGTAAAAATACAATGAAGCATGTTAGGTCTTAGAACATTTATCACACAGAGACACACATTTTGGAAAACTTCCTTGGAAGACAGCTCAATTGAGATCGAGAAAACAGAATTATGTACTCAAAGGCACATTTTGAAGGAAGGATTGAATATAGTCTGCACTGCAAATATTCTTTAATCGTATGTTCTGAATTTCCTAAATTTAAGAAGTATTTGTTCAAATATTTACCTTTAAATAAATCCTAGGAGACTTTTTCTTGGATTCTGGAAAATCAGTCCATTTGGATACAAATCTTTTTGTCACTGATGGAAATTTTGATAGCCCTTAACTGTGGAATGCCTAATGTATTGTTACAGCAATTGTGATTTGCCAATACATGGGTGATGTGTGTGTGTTGTGTATGTTTATTTTTATTTTTGATGGTTTAACTCTTCTATGAGATTTTTAAGTAGACATGATTTTAATAAATTATGATTTGTTGAAATTTATCTGAGGTTATATATAATAAAATGAAATTTGTGTGAACTAAAGAAGTGCATCTCCATTTTTTTTGTTTTAAGAGTAGACTGGTCTTTAAAAATTGTCCAAAGAAGTACATTATATTCATTATTAAATTTGATAATATACTATAAAGTATTTATGGTCATATTGGACCATATCAAATTCTACTATTAATTCATATTAATAATTACCATAAGAGGAAAAAGGGATATTTTTCAAAATAAAAATTAGCGTATTTTTCAGAATATGATATAGTGTTATTCACTGAACTGAGGGAACAAATGTCAAAGTCTAACACAGTTTACAGAATGTTTTAACATAAATTGAAATTTAAATCTGACCAAATTTCACAGTTTTAAGTAAAATGATAGCACTTTATATCCTTGAAAAGTGGTAAGTGACCCAAAACATGGCTTAGAAAAACAAATTTAACACTACACTAGTCTGAGATGGTTAAGTTATGGTACAACTTGCCATTGTGTATCATCAAATGGTATATTTTTTTCTTTTGGGCTTGTCATTATATTTTATTTTAGCCATTCTGGTAAGTGTGTAGTGATATCTCAGTGTCATTTTTTTTTAAAGATTTTATTTGTTTATTTGACAGAGAGAAATCACAAGTAGATGGAGAGGCAGGCAGAGAGAGAGAGGGGGAAGCAGGCTCCCTGCTGAGCAGAGAGCCCGATGCGGGACTCGATCCCAGGACCCTGAGATCATGACCTGAGCCGAAGGCAGCGGCTTAACCCACTGAGCCACCCAGGCGCCCTCTCAGTGTCATTTTAATTGCATTTCCTTGATGTCTAATTGTGTCAAAATATATTACTTTGATGTTTAATGCTCTGAGCTTTCTCAGTTCAGGACCATGAAGCCACTTAGGAAAAATACAGTTGCAGAGGCACTCATAGACCAACTCTTATTTCGAAATAAGAAGAAACATTACTACCCATTCCAACAAAAAATAGATTTGTTATGCAGCAGGGATTTTATAAATTACCTGACACAACTTATATAGTAAGATGAAATGGGACAGGCGGCTTCTTGCAGCTATATACAACATCATTTTAATTTCAATTTTCAGTATAATTTTTCCAAGGTATACACAGAATATATATTTAATGTAAATTGTGAACATTTTAAACTCTGTATATGGAAATTAATCAATTTTAAGTTTATAACAATCAAAATTAACGGAAGTTTATTTTAAATTAGTTAGCTTTCTCTGCATTGCAAGACAGAATAATCAAGAATTGGTAAGAAAAAAGTAATCTCTGTAAAATTACCGGGGGTGCATTATAAAATGTTCGGTAACTGATCAAACTCACAATTTGGATTGAATGGCAAGTGATTTTTAAAATCTGGAACTCATTGTCAATTTTTTTTTCTTCATTGTGTCTTAATAATTTACTGTGTTCATTTGCATGGAAGTGAAGAAAAATGCATGACATTTCATCTCAACACTAACACCTTTAACTGGCAACTCTAAATGTACTTTACAGCAGTGTAACAAAGTAAAGATCAATGATGTTTCATGAAATATCTGTTATAATTCTCAAGGAGATAGGGAGTTTGTGCAAAAATGCAAATCACTTTGCGACTAAACACATTGTTTATTTCAGCTAATTTTAAGAAAATATGCTGAGAATCTCTCAAAAAAGGAAGCAATGATTTAGGTTTGCCTTCAAAATCCTTATCTAATCCTGAACCAACAGCACATAGTTCAAAGAGCAACTAATTTGAGTAGCTCCAATTTACACATTTCCTAACAATGCTTAATTTAGTGGAATTTCTGTCCAATTATGGTAATTTGATGTAATGAAAGACAAAAGTTCAAAAAGATCATCCTTAATTTATATAGATGCCAAACTCTGCATTTTCTGAATGACGCCCAGGAACGTATTTTCAAAAACAAACAAACAATGCCAGAACCACTATTAGGTCATCTCTAGGCAGAAAGTGACTCAGAGCTTACATTACTCTCTCCCTGAAAGTATACTGTAGGCACTGAAACTACTACCCTGAGTCTGTGCTATCAAATTCCTTAAGTTAGAAAGTTTTAAAACCCGTCTGTGTGGGAGTATTTCATTTACAGATAGAGATTTGGTTGTTTATACATTTTCATACTTGATTTTTAGGGTGTAATAACTATGTTTTAAAATTCATGGTGGTTTTGAATACTGTTGGATAATTGAGCTAAAATGGTATATCCATTCCTCCTAGGAAACAGAAATTATAGAAAGGTAGTGCTTTTCAAATCTGACATCTTTGAGTCATTGCAGTTTCATATAAATGCAATAGGAAAAGTGTCATTCATGTTTATGATATTTTCTATAAATAAATTAGAATGTACTGGAGGCCTGATATAAAGTGGGATGCCTAAACTTCAGTAAGATCTTGTTTTCAATTCAAAATAAATTTTATTTTTTATTTTTTTATAATGTCCCTCAATTTCAGATAAGCACCCCCATAAGGTCCACTCCGTTTTTTTTAAGATTTTATTTATTTTATTTGACAGATAGAGATCACAAGTAGGCAGAGAGGCAGGCAGAGAGAGAGGGAAGAGGAAGCAGGCTCCCTGCTAGGCAGAGAGCCCGATGCGGGGCTCGATCCCAGGACCCTGGGATCATGACCTGAGCCAAAGGCAGAGGCTTTAACCCACTGAGCCACCCAGGCGCCCCCAAAATAAATTTTAAATTGAATTATGCACCTCTAAGTTCAGAGACAATAAACATCAACCAACACAATTAATAAGTTCTATTTCTTGAAATTTCGGGAACATTGATAGTCTCATCTCCTGGAAGAACAACAGCTAAAATTTTAGGTCATGGATTCCTGCTAAAATATCACTTTCCCAAAGAAAATTAATGTTAGGAATTTTCATTGATTGTTATTGATCATGAAGAATATAACAACCACGATAAAAAGAGTAGGAAAAACATGATATCTCATCTGTAAGGGCATGTGGAAAGTAGGAAATGCTAATAAAAATAACTACCATTATTTCCTAAGTTAACATAATACAACAGAACAAAAATATTTCAAAACAATGTTTTCTTTTTTTTTTAATTTTATTTATTTATTTGACAGAGAGAGATCACAAGTAGGCAGAGAGGCAGGCAGAGAGAGAGGAAGAAGCAGGCACCCTGCTGAGCAGAGAGCCCAATGTGGGACTCAATCCCAGGACTCTGAGATTATGACCTGAGCCGAAGGCAGCGGCTTAACCCACTGAGCCACCCAGGCGCCCCCATAACAATATTTTCTAGGCTCATTCTGATAACTCTTTTCTACATTCAAATTTAAAGGTTGAGGCATGTGATATATATTACACAAAAAACATCCCAAGGCATTCGTTAAAAAAAAAAAACTCTTAATAAAGAACAAATCCAAAGGAATTTCTTTTCTAATTTAATTAACAAATTATGAATTGACTTACCTATTTTATCACAGTGTATCAGGCACCAATAATATTTTTTAATCGTCAAACCTGATGCAATAGTTACCATCTTTCAAACATACTGATCACGAACAAGCAAATAAACAAGAGCACCGTAGCTTAAGATCTACCTGCATAAATATAGGCTACTTCAGACAATCTCTTCACCACAACATAGCAATGAATAGAAATCATACATGCTCTGTATGGACATACAGATGAGATAGAATGGGATGATGTTAATATATGCAGAATCTTTATTAATTACATTGTAAACCATAATATGGAAAAACAGAATACAATTTTAGAAATACCCAGGTCACCATCATTGTTTTATTTTTATATGTGTAGATAAGGAGTTTAATAAACAATCCATGACTATTCAACTCCTTATATTTTGAAAATTTTAGCAAAAGTAACAAACCTAGCACCTAGAAAATTGTACCTATCTGCAATATACAGCTTTGCCAGCATGGTAGAAGAAAAGCAAAACAAAATAAGTAAGAAAAGTTTAACATTTCACAAGAGTTTTACTTTTATTTTTTTATTTTTTAATTTTTATTTTTCATTTATTATTTACTTCTATTTTCTACTTTATTTTAATGAAAATGTCATGACCATAACATAAGAGCAGAATTAAACCAACATGAGAAATTATTTTTTCATAAGTTAAAATAAACTAGCTTGGTGATTAATTCAAAATTATATTACAAACTTCAGTGTTCTTGCAGTAAGTATCACTGCATAAACAAATCAGTCAGGAGTCATAAACTAATGATGATTCTAAATGTTATTTAGAGAGACATTCTGTTCTTAATATATTTCAAATATTCTACACAAGGCAAAGTGGATCCAAGTAATCTGTAGGCAAAATAAGATTTTAGAGAAGTATATATTTCCAGCAGTATTTATAAAATATTACCTTTATGTAAGGCATCATCCTGGACTTTGTGGAAAACACACAAAGGAGTAAGAAGTGGCCCTTCAAGAAACATATACAATATCAAGGTTTAACATGAAGCAGCATGTCTTCTCTAATTAAAAAAAAAAAAAAAAAACATTGTACCAACTGACTTTACTGAAACTTTATATTTATTGCTCTCATTTTAGGTCATAGTGTCCTTCTGCATGCAGGCTGCTATAACGGACATGATATAGACTTAATAGCTTATAAAGAACAGGAATTTATTTCTCACAGTTCTAGAACGGAGAAGTTCAAGATTAAGGAATGGGCAGATCCAGGGAGAGCCCACTTCCTCATAGATGGCTATCTTCTCACTGTAAACGTACATGATGAATGAATCAAGAGAACTCACTGGGGTCTCCTTTAAAAGGACTGTAATCCCACTTATGACCTAATCACCTCCCAAAGGCCCCTAAGTTTTAATACTATCACTTCCAGAGTTAGATTCCATAATATGATTTTGGGAGACATAAACATTCACACCATAGTATATATAAACAAAAAAAGACACAAAAACAACAAACAAAAAAATTATTTTAACTACCTATTATTTTCAACTACATAAACTTTTAATTTGTTTCTATATAATATTAAATAACTCATTTGAGTGATTCACTTATATCCAATGCATCTGAGTGCAATTAAATTTGCTTACCCAGCATATCCAGAAGCATATTTCTTCAGACTATCCCATTCCCCACATTACAGGATTTACCACAATTAGAAGACATGGGATAGAGGATAGATAGATAGATGTATACATAAACACACTTGTACATACCCATATGCATATTTTTTCCTGTTAATGATACTCATGCAAATAAAATTTAAGCTCAAGGAAACCTGTCTTGTGTGTTACTTAATATCCAGTTTTTAGTCAACATCCAAAAACAAATAATCCAATAAAACCATGGATAGAAGACATGAACAAGTGTTTCCCCAAAGAACACATTCAAATGTTCAGTAGATACATGAAAAGATGTCCATCATCATGTATCATCAGGAAATTGCAAAGCAAAACTAGAAAGAGATACCACCTCAAACCTGTCAGAATGGCTAAAATCAACACTACAAGAAACAAAAGGTGTTGGAGAGGATGTGAAAAAGTAACACTTGTGGGGGCTGCCTGGGTGGCTCAGTGGGTTAAGCCTCTGCCTTCAGCTCAGGTCATGATCTCAGGGTCCTGGGATCAAGTCCCACATCAGGCTCTCTGCCAGGCATGGAGCCTGCTCCCTCCTCTCTCTCTCTCTACTTGTGATCTCTCTCTGTCAAATGAATAAAATCTTAAAAAAAAAAGAAAAAGTAACAATTGTGAACTGTTGGTGGTGATGCAAACTGATACAGCCATATTTGAAAACAGTATGGAATTTCCATAAAATTTAAAAATAGAAGTCCTTTGTGATCCAACAATCCTGTTGGTGTGTATTTACCCAATGAATATAAGAAAACTTATTCAAAGGGATGCTAGCACCCCTATGTTTATAGCAGCATTATTTATAAAGCTAAGATATGGAAAGCGCCCAAGTATCCATCAATTGATGAATAAATAAAGAATAAGTGGTATGTATATACAATGGAATATTATTCTGCCATAAAAAAGACTGAAATCTTGCCATTTGCAATAACATGGTTGGAACTAGACAGTATAATGCTAAAAGTGAAATAAGTCAGTCAGAGAAAGACAAATACCTTTACTCATATATGGAATAAAAGAAACAAAACAAACAAGCAAAGGGGAAATAATAAGACATAGAAAGAGAAACAAAGCAAGAAACAGACATTTCATTAAGGAGAACAAACTGATGGTTACTTGACGGGATCTGAAAGGAGTGATGGATTAAATAAGTGATGGGGTTAATTAGAGCACTTGTCATGATGAGCACTGAGTGCTATATGTTATATTGTACACATGAAACTAATACAACCATATATGTTAACTAACTGGATTTCAAATGAAAATTTTTTAAAATCCCAGTTTTTAGCTCACATTCTGGCTTACAAAAGGGATTTAGTCAGGAATTTGGAGATTAGTTAATGAACAAATAAGGGGTGAACAGGCAGTTGTTAGATAAAATTACTATCCTTTCTGGCATGATCTTATACCTTTTATCTAGAATTATTTTTAGCACTTTAGACTCTTCCTATTTTATTTTGAGTCATTAAACAAAAATTTCCTCAAAGGACCTTAGACTCCATTCAATTTGAGCAACAGTGTGAGAGAGGAAATGGTGTCCAGGAGGAAAAAAAAAAGATGAAACTACTTTTGCTTACTAGTGAATGCATAGTTCTTCCACAGAAGAAGCTCTAAATGGTCAGGGCTCCAGCTTTATATGTGTTCAGTCATATGTTTCGAAGTAGGTAACACTATCAAAAAATATAAAGCATCTGAGATTATTTTCCCTTATTTGAAAGCTGGTGTATGAGTCTGCCATAGTTTCTTGGGTGTTGATAGAAGACGCAGACTCATGGTTCAGAAATAATATAGTTTAATATTCACAGCAAGAGAGGTAGCCAGAATATTAACAGTATTTGTGTGTGTGTGTGTGTGTGTGTGTGTGTAGGGGTGGGAGTTATATATCAGTTCTGAGCCTCAGTTCCCACAAGAAGAATCAAAACAGAGGCAGATAATATTTGCAAACACAACAGGTTAAGTTAAAAAAAAGATACTATTTCTGTCTTCTAAGTCTATTCAATACAACCATCTTCAAAGGATGGCCTAGAACAAATAATAAATGCAGAAATGTAAGCAACCAATTGAAAAGTGTCTCCCAAGAAACACACTTTGAGAGTCTTCATTTGACAAAAATACTATAGGATATTACATGGATCAGGTGCATTGAATACTGGAAGGTTAAAATTACAAGGGACCAAATATTTTTAAGCAGTTCTGGCATCCAGTAGAGTTCACATAGGTTTTATAAGATTGAGGAAAGAAGCCATCAAAACCTGGGCCCAGGGGCACCTGGGTAGCTCAGTGGGTTAAGCCTCTGCCTTCAGCTCAGGCCATGATCTCAGGGTCCTGGGATCGAGCTCTGAATCAGGCTCTCTGTTCAGCAGGGAGCCTGCTTCCCAACCCCCCCCCCTGCCTCTTTGCCTACTTGTGGTCTCTGTCTGTCAAATAAATAAATAAAATCTTAAAACAAAACAAAACAAAACAAAAATCCTGGGCCCAATTTTCCCAAAAGTATGATTCTGATTCTAGTCTCTATGATGTTATCCCTTGAAGACAATGTCTCTAATTGAGTTGAATTAGTTTACTAAAGAGCATACCCTCATTTGTTGTAGGAGATGAACAATATGCAAGAGGCAAAATGCCACATGGAAGCCACCTGGTCTTCAGTGGAATATAGAATCAGTTCCTTTGGGATGAATTTGTTCCACATTTGACTTCCCACTTAAGGGAAAATAAGAGTGCCTTCTAATAGATTTTAAATAGAAATGACAATGGAAGCTTATACAAGATTATAAAATGGGAAATTTCATTTAGATAAGCAATCATTTCAAAGTCATCTTCTTAATATTACAGACTCTTCACATAATCATAATTTTATTTTGGTATTATATGGTAATTTCAAATATAGTAAATATAAAGAATTTACCTCTGTAATTATAGCGAGTCTGGTCGTAGTTTAATGGCAACAAATCTTCAATTTAGAAGTATGGTCTACCAATTATTAATACATTTGGAAATGGTGTGTCATCTTCACTCCACTTGTCTCACTAAAACAGTGAGCCAAAAAAAGTAGGTCCAAGCTGTTTACTATGGTCAAAATGGGTTGCTTTTACACTTGGTAAAGAAGCAGTCATATTTTGGAAGAAGAAACTGAGGCTATTAATATTTTCAACTTATTTTCAGAAAAGGAAAGAAAGGATAATCTAAGCTAAAGCCAAAATCTTACACAAGGTGGCTGGAGAATGATCTTTTCCCAGATAAAGGGTTTTTCAACTTAGCCATGTTAGGAGGAAGAAGAGATGAGACATTGTGGACTTGACTAACGTTTGTACACTGTTCAAAAAGTTTTCAAAATAATGTGTATTATTTTTCTTCTTTTAGTTGAGACAAAAAAAGCAAACAAACAAACAAACAAAAACACTAATGAGCTTACTCTTAAAAGGAGGTAAACAAGAAACTAGCAAAGATTGAGTGTTAGGTATTGTCCCCCTCCTTTTTTTTTTTTAATTCTGTTATGCTAGTTACCATACAATACATCATTAGTTTTTGAAGTAGTGTTCCATGATTCATTGTTTGTGTAAAACACCCAGTGCCCCATGCAATATGTGCCCTCCTTAATACCCATCACCATGCTCACCCATCCCCACATCCTTCTCATCTTTAAAACCCTCAGTTTGTTTCTTGGAGTCCATAGTTTTTCATGTTTCATTTCCCCCTCCAATACCCCCACTTCATTTTTCCTTTCCTTCTCCTAATGTCCTCCATGCTATTCCTTAGGTTCCACAAATAAGTGAAACCATATGATGATTGACTTTCACTGCTTGACTTATTTTACTTAACATAATCTCCTACAGTCCCATCCATGTTGATGCAAAAGTTGGGTATTCATCCTTTCTGATGGCTGAGTGATATTCCATTGTATCCTTGGATCACATCTTCTTTATCCGTTTGTCTGTTGTAGGGGATCTTGGATCTTTCAACAGAATGGCTATAGTGGACATTGCTGCTATGAACACTGGGGTGCATATGGCCCTTCTTTCCAGTAAAATAGAGCTAGCGTATGACCCAGCGATTGCACTACTGAGTATTGACCTCAAAGATACAGATGTAGTGAAAAGAATTAGGTATTGTTAAAGCACAAATGCAGGGGATAGAAGATATGGTACAGAAGAGGGAAGGGCGACCATATGGCAGAGTAGAATAAAGTAGCTCAGGAAGAAATTAGTCATATCCAGATATTGTAAGGCATGTGGGGTTGGCAGGGAGAGCATGAGAAATCATGAGAGAAGAGAGAGAAAATGGACCAGGCAGGAGAGGTTTATAACATTTTAACATCTAAGGTAAGCATATGCAAAGCAGAATAGGGAAAGAAATAAAAGTTTTTATAAGACTCAATACATAAGGAATAACGTGGAGGACACTGGGAGATGG
Organism: Mustela nivalis; assembly: GCF_964662115.1. Taxonomy (NCBI): domain Eukaryota; kingdom Metazoa; phylum Chordata; class Mammalia; order Carnivora; family Mustelidae; genus Mustela; species Mustela nivalis. The sequence goes on along the minus strand of NW_028136062.1, from coordinate 126,722 downwards.
AGAGAAGTGTGCTTGGGGAAATCGGAGGGAGAGACAAACCATGAGAGACTGTCGACTCTGAGAAACAAACTGAGGGTTTTGAAGAGGAGGGTGGCAGGTGGTTGGGTGAGCCCAGTGGTGGGTATTAAGGAGGGAATTTATTACATGAAGCACTGGGTGTGGTGCATAAACAATGAATTTTGGATCCCTGAAAATAAACTAAAAGAAAAAAAAGACTGACTACAGACATGGACCTCAGTGTAACACAGATATGGAACTCACTGTAATACCAGCCACTTCCCACCGACACACACAGACTATGATAATAATAAATAATAATGCAATTAAGAAAATTGCCTGCCAAATAATTTTTCCTCTTTTTTATTTTTATGATTATTATTTTTATTTTATTTTTAAAGTTTTTATTTAAATTGTAGTTAGTTAAAATAAGGTTAATATTACTTTCAGGTGTACAATATAGTGATCAACACTGCCATACAATGGCTTAAATAAAAAAATGAAAAAAAATTTTTTTAAAGATTTTATTTTTAAATAAAACCTCTACACCCAAGGTGGATTTCAAACGTACAACCCCACGATCAAGATTTACATATTTTACTGACTGTTCCAGCCAGGCACCCCAACAAATAAAAATTTTATAAAATTGTTGAGTTTGTGGGAGTCTCATTTGCTTAGTCAGTTAAGTGTCTGCCTTTGGCTCAGATCAGGATCTCAAGAGTCCTGGGATCGAGCCCCATATTGCTCATGCTCTCTCTCTCTCTCTCTCTGGCTTTTGCTCTTAAATAAATAAATAAAATATTTTTAAAAAAATTGTTGAATTTGTTTAACTAGTTTTAAACTAGTAGACAGAGATGAAGATAAAGTATGATGTAATGGCACGGAAAAATACAACTTACACGTTTTAAAAAAAAATGTGCAATGCAAGTTACCTCACTTCTTTTATCACCACACTGGAACTTTCCCTACTGAGTTGTTGTAATGTAAGGACCTATTTTATATTTTTATATTTTAGCAAGAGGCTTTCATTGAGGTTAACCCTTAAACTGTCCTTGCTCCCCTTCCCCCAGGGGGTTCACTTAAAAACAAGTCCTGGTAATCAGCTCCAGGTAACAAAGCCCATATACAAAAGTGGGTCAGGCCAGGTGGAGACATCAATCAACGGGAGGGGGGGCGGTGTTTGCATATTGTCTCCCTAGATACTAAGGAGTATGCCCCACTCCTCCACCCTTTGGGAACCTTTTTGGCACTAATCCTAATCAAGGTGTAATAGGCTGGGTCAAATGTCTATACTAGGGTAAATTGAACCTCAATTGGTCATCTAGCCTCACTGTGCAGTTTCCTGTGTGTGTTAAAATCTCATTGGTCACCTGTGCTTGGCCAGGCCTGACTGCATGGCCTTTGCCCTTAAAAGCTAGACTGTGAAACAGCAAAGGGTTGCCTTCTCTCATAAGAGGTGTGGCCCCAAACGTTCGGTTAGATTCTTGATGCTTGGCATGAAATAAAGCTTTGCTTGACCTTTGCTTTACATCAGTCTCGCTCCTTTAATCATAGACCCATTATTGGGGCATAACAGTATTAATCTTAAAGTTATAAGTCCACAATGCATCCATCATCCATTCTACCCCTTAACATTCCCCTTTGGACAGACCCATGATCTAGAACAAGCCTTATTTTATAGTGCCTTGTAGGAGATTTTTGCTGCTTCCTAAATTGCCTACTTTCCTCTCACCATTACCACGGAAATTGGGTCCACTGAAACAAAGGTGTAGTGTAAGAAATTAAGACTTCCATAAATCTCTTTAAATAATAAAGTATAAGATAGCGATACCTTTTTTTCTGCCACATAACCAATTCTTGCAAGAATAAGGTCATATAAGAGAATTTACAACACATGCTAGCATTATCCTACTGGACCCAGACCATTTGTATGTTTCTCTGTCTCTGAGAAATGTAGATACTTACATGACTGAAACCTAAAAATTGTTTGATATGACCACTAATATCACCTACATTATTTTAAAGCCTGTTTAAGGCTTCTGTAATACATAGGCTTTGTAAACACTTATTAAGCATCTTGTATATATCAAACACTTTAAAAATCTCTGCTTTAAAAAAAAAAACTCTACCTCAATGGAACTTTGAGTCTGAAAAAGATACAGGCAATATACAAGGCAACAGATAGAATAATTACATATTTGATTATATACTCTGAGGATGTCACCTTAAATTGATATGAAAATGATCAGAAGGATCTGGATTTCTTGTCAAAATTTTTTGCCTTAAAAAGAAATTGATATTTAGGGAAAGTTGTTACTGAAAGAGGTCCTGTGTCAACCAAAAATGTTAAACCATGATCTCGCTAAATTTTCCAGTTGTGATCATTGCTTTGTTTAGCTGTCTTCTATTAAGACTGAATTTAGTAATTCAGTCTCAGATTCAGTAAGTCTTATTTTTAAAGATTTTATTTATTTATTAGAGAGAGAGAGGGAGGGGCAGAGGGAGAGGAAGAACCAGACTCCTTGCTGAGCAGGCAGCTGATGCAGGACTGGATCCTAGTACCCTGGCATCATGACCTAAGCTGAAGGAAGACACTTAACCAACTGAGCCACCCAGGCACTCTAGACTGTAAACTTCTTAAAGGTAAAAAAGTTTATTCTTCTAGTAGTTCCACAGACATTTCTAACATCCATAAAAAAGCATGTACTGATGTAAAATGCCAGCAAATCAAATTATTTAAAAAAGAAAGAAAGAAAGAAAAGATATATCTGGATAAAGAGAAAAACAGAAAATCTAATAATACATTGAATTATTACAGCAAAGAGTGGAGGAAGAGAAAATAAATATGAGATAGAAATTTCCACTAAAAGAAAAAAATTGAATAAGGCAGGAGATTTAGAAAATTATTATGACAGACTTGAGAAAAAAATAAAATAGGAATTTTTAGAAAAGAGCAATGAATGAAAAGGTAAATTGTTCCTACCTCTATAATATTAGCTGTTTGTTGTTGTTGTTGTTGCTAATTTACCTACTTATGCTAATAAACAAAGAAAGGTTTCATTTAGGGATAAGGTTTCTCTCTCTATATATATATTTTTTCCATTTAGGGATAAGGTATATGTATATATACATACATATATATATATGTATATATATATATATATTTTTTAATTTTAATTGTTAGAAAATGTGTCACAGAAAGTGTTTAAACTTTAAGATACAGATGCAACATGTAATGAACTGCATTGTTTGAACGTCTAATTTGTAAATGCTGTTAGAGGAAACTTGGTGGAAATGTTCTTATGTGATTGTGTTTCTGGAACTAAGTATATTTATTAATAAGGAATAGTCTAAAATTATGAAATGACCAGGAGCGGACAATTTTCCTAATCCTATCAGCTCTTTGCAGCTCTTTTATTAGCCCCCTTCAGGAATATCAGCTTTTTTATCTAATTAAATTTTATATTAATGTGCTTTTGACTTTTGGCCTTTCTCTTCCTTCTGCTCTTTTTTACCCCTAAATTACATGTTTCTGTTTAACAGCTACTATCAATTCTTTGATATGAATTCTCAACATCAATTTACTAACTCCAGAGATGAAGGAGCATCAATATTTAGAAGCGAAGAATACAAAGCCTTCGACATCTGGATGGCTCAGTCACTTAAGAATCTGCCTTCGACTCAGGTGGTGATCCCAGGGTCGTGGGATGGAACCCCAGGTTGAACTTTCTGCTCAGCTGGGAGCCTACTTCTCCCTCTCCTTCTGCCTGCAGCTCCCTTTGTTTGCGTTCTCCCTCTCTTTGTCAACTAAATAAAATATAATAAAATAATGTAAATAATACATTTATTTATTTATTAAAATGCAATTATTACACAATACATAATGTATCGCATAATTATAATAATGACTAAATAATTTATTAAATATTTATATTAAATATATCAATTTAATTAAATAAATATTTTTAGAATTTAAAATATTTCACATTTAGATTATTAAATATTAAATCATTAATTTAATAAATAAATATCTAAACATAATTAAATAAAATAATTTATTTATTAAAATGAATAAAATAATGTCATTATCTGAGCATGTATTTTTAAATAGTCTAAAAAAAACCATGTAATAAAGTCTACATACATTGAGTTTAGATATTTATACAAGTTAAACCAGACACTCAACCCACAGACAGTTTCAAAACTTTTGTTTTTATCTACTACTCAAAATACGATTTTAATGTATTTATTTGTAACTTTGACATAGCAAGGAAACTTGGAGGAAAAGGAGACATTTGCTTTTAATATTTGAAAATTATTTGGTGATTTAAAAAAAATAAAAACCTTAACACGTGAGCATTTCTTCTTAAATAACACTGTGAAGTTTCTGAGTCGCATTCTATTAAAAGTGCTGATAAAATGGCCTCAGTTACTCATTTAAATTATCAGCTGAATGGGTAACAAATAAAGTAGAGAGCTTTTTAATTATTTATGAATGTATTGCTTGTGGATGGAGTGCCACATAGAGTTACCTCTCTTTTTGGCTTTGTTTTGTGAGCAGTAGTGGAATCTATGAATGTGATTAAATATAAGGACATTCACAGAAATTCTTAATGAACTTCTGGGGAAGGGCAATAAGTGCAAGGAAAAACTGCAGCAAGACTAATTACAAATTTCAAGTGGTCATCGCTTAATTATAGAAGCTTTTAAGTTCAAGTAATATATCATTTTTATGAGCCTATCATATTGTATTAATTACCACAAACTGCACTCTTGAACACTTATCTTTTCACATATTTCTTATTCTTAGTACTTAAAATTACCCTTATGATTGATAAGTAAATGGATTTTACTGACAATGCATTTATTTACATAAATAAATAATGCTGTTTATATATATAAAAACAATTGAATATGTGTATGTGTTCAATGAATTTTTTTTCAAATTAACATCTTAATTCTACCACATTAGTTACAAATAAATATAGACTTTATAGATTCATCAAATATTTTATTCTCAAATTTATATGTCCTTTGTGAAGTAAATGAAACTGTATATATTAAATATAATCCTATCACATGTAACAGTTACTAGTGCATCCCAGGACATACATAGGTCAGGTCCTCCTCAAGGCATCACGGATAACTGGATTTAACTTTCTATCCTAGGAGTCTTCTGTATATTTCTGTGGCTTTTATACTACAATCAGGAGGAAGAATTCTTTTGCTAAAAGCTTCCAAATGACTATGCGAGTAGATTATTTGTAGACTAGTGATATAATATTATAGTTTAATATGTGAAGCATGATAAAATAAAATGCCATTGCCATATTTAATTTGTTCAGTAAAGCATTCATTTAGTTATCAAGCATTCATTTTCTTTTTTAAAAGATTTTATTTATTTATTTGACAGACAGAGATCACGAGTAGACAGAGAGGCAGGCAGAGAGAAAGGAAGGGGAGCAGGGTACCTGCTGAGCAGAGAGCCTGATGTAGGACACTATCCCAGGACTCTGGGATCATGACCTGAGCAGAAGGCAGAGGCTTTAATGCACTGAGCTACCCAAGAGCCCCAAGCATTCATTTTCTTTATACAGAAGAGATAGAACAATATTATATAGTAGAAAAGACAGTAAATAATCTAGAAACCTTGATCATTTTGTTTTGGCAATTTTAGAACATAAAATTAGCTAAAGCTCAAGTGCAAGTTATATTTGTATCATAGGAGGAAAAGTTAATTAAAAGTTTGTTTATTACCATAGTTTAACACTTCAACAAAATGATAACGAGTCCAAAATCAATGAATATATGAAGTATACAATAAAAACAATAATCTTGAGTGTATGTGACTCACTGTAGGTATTGATAGGCTAGAAATCAAAGGGAAAGTATCTATAGGGTTTGTTCAGTTCCATGCTCATCAGATTAATAGGCTTTCTCATATTGCTTCCTTCACCACATTAATTTGTCTAATGAAGTTTTCAAGAGTTAAAGACAGTGATAGGTTCATGGCTGGAGAGAAGGTACAGAATCTAAGATAGTTCAGCAGTGCTTATTATTTAAGAGAAAGACAGCATGGGAGGTGAGGGGTATATCATGCATCCTGTTTTCACTCCCTTTGTGGAGCACCTACCCTGGAGGTCATGTAATAATAACCAATGACCAAAAAACAATAAAAAAACCCAAACATCCATGTGGAAGTGCCATCCCTGCCTGGAGATGAGTAGACTGCTCAAACAGATCCTGGGCAGGCATCTCAGCCCAGGCCTGTGCTGGGGAAGCTGGTTCATGGCTTTGGGCGCAATCAGGAAGCCAGCAAACTGACGGGAGAGTGCAGCCAGGGTTAACAGGACTGATGATCTTTTTGCAGCCAGGCCGCGGGTGGACACCCGCTCAAGGAGCCAGGCTAGGAGGCTGCCCAGCGCCAGCGCTGGCAAAGCTTGCAGCCCCTGGGGCTTCCCCCCGCGCCCCAGCCAGGGCGGGGCCTCAGGAGGGAGGGGGGCGGGGCGGCGCGGAGAAGGGGCTTTGCTAATTGCCAAAGGGAAAAGGGAGCTCGCGGAGGACTCAGGAGGGAGGGGGGCGGGGGCGGGTGGAGGGCGGCGGGGAGAAGGCGCTTTGCTAATTGCCGAAGCTAGAAGTGAGCTCACAGAGGATGTGGCTGAGAGTCTGGGAGGAGGTGGAGGGGCTGGCGGAGGAGGGGCGGGCAGCGCCGCGGTGCTGTGCTGCGGCCCAGTCGGGACTGCAGGACCCACCGGACTCGCCCCCCGTGCGCTCCCATGTGAGGCCTCGCTGTCCCGCTCCTGCTGCCTGCTGCCCCTCCCCGCCCCAAGGCTTTTCAGGACCACCCTCTGCACAGGGGTAAAGTGACACCGCGCCGCGCCCTCACCTGGAGCAGAAAGCGCGGACCCGACCTGGGGGCGGAGAGGGGGGTTGTGGAGGCCCAGCCTCCCGCGAACCCCAGGGCACCGGGACCACCCCAGACGCTGCGCCAAACCCAGGTCCGCATGGGGTCGGGCTGGGGACAGCGCCTTGCGAGGTGCCCCTCCCTAGCGGGCGCGCTAGCCCCCATCTTTTGGCAGCCCCATGCGCCCCTGCTGAGGACCCCCTTCCCTACCCCACCGTGGCCCCGCTGCTTTTGTTTTGGACTTGGGATCCCAGGTGGAAACTAGTCCCTCAGACCTCCCTGGCAGCAAGGAGGGCAGGGAGCGATTCTTGGTTTTCTGCCCTGGCTCCTCCTCTCTCCCCATTCACATGCCTTCTGGCTTCCCTTTCCTCTCCTCATTGTCAGTTTTCTTAAATGGTTTTCTTCTGCATGTTGACCCGAAGAGCTATTTCATGAATGAATATACACGAAACTGAGTTGGAGCCCACCTGTGAGAGCCCAACTGTAGTGGCCTTTCATTAGAATGGTCTCTGGTTCTAGCCTCAGTTCAGAATACTGCATGTACCTGAGGATCAAGTCCAGATGTTTCTTTCATCTCTGACTTGAATTTGAAATCCTCCTCAGACTTCAGCTTCCAGGATTTCTCCAGTCCTTGCTCTCCCACTGTCTTGGTGGGGATCCGCCATGAGTGTTGAACACAGGAATGAATGAATGATATATACCCCAGATTGCTGGGGCTTTCTCATGTTTTGCTGAGGTTGGAAAGGCTTGGTAGAGACCCCCTGTAAGCAGATAGAGAGCTGCATGCAATTGCTTAGATAAACGTGTTCCCCACTTAATTGCTTGGGCATTGAACATTTCGCCCTTAACCTGTGGCTGGAGCAGTTAGGAGGAGACAAACTGGAGGTGAATCAGTAGATGGCTGAATCCACATGGTGGTGGTCTGAGTTTGGGAGATTTTCCTGGAGATTCAAAGGAAAGATCTAAATTCTTCCAGTGGGGAGTGGTAAACATTTTATCGATGGGAGATGGAAAATAAATGGTCTGGTTAACCTTTCCCTCCCCCTCAAAACCCATTATTTGAAAACACAAAAAGGGAAGTGAAGGGAGAAATCCTCCCACTCCCATGCCCACTCACCTCCATAGCCACCTCCTCTTCCAAGAACCTAGCAGACAAGGTGCCAAGAAGTGTTAGGTACCAGCAGTGGTCTCAGGTACTCAGCATGATCTCATTCAAGGATCATGGTGAAAGGCATTCAAAGAGATTGTGGGGGCACAGGGATCCAGTTAAGGGGAACAAGTTTAAGGTTTGCCTGGTCCCCTAAAAATTACTGGCACTAGAGAAGATGAGCTTTGGGAACTATAGCTTAATGGATACAATGTGTTAAAAACTTCAGTGAGTCATGGTGGGAAGAGGCTATGAGGGCAGCAAACACAGTCTTAGATGATGTTATTAATAGCACTACAGGCTCTAGATTTCCTGTGGTGGTGTTCTTGGCAAGACCAGCCCGGCCAAAGTGGATACTCTCAACCTGGAACAGAGGGTCTTGGAGATGCCAGCACGTGAGGTATGATGAGAGGGTAAAATGATAGGAGGTGTCCTTTGGAAGGACTGACTGCTTGACTTTAAAAGGGAGAACCCAAATCTGTAGGTGAAATCTTTCTGGTTACAAAGAGGGCCAAGGCCTCCTAAGGTCAAGGTCTCCTCGTCACTTGCAAAGATGTCGAAGAACATATTCAGACATTTCAAAGATGTCCTCATATCATTGGTTCCCACTCTGGAATTCTATCAATAAGGTGAGAGTTCCTCTAGTTGAAAAAGAGATCTAAAAAGACTTCCCTTTCTCATGTAATTTCTGTAACCTCCAGGACACACCCACCTCCCCCTTCCAGCTCTGTAATGAAGCCACAGCTGGTGCCAATTTGTGGAACTCCTTAAAGGCTATTCTCCCTTATATACCCCCGGACCAAGTTCCCATGCTCCCTCACCTGATTTCCTGCACTCACCTCCCACCTGGTGTGTTCACACCTGCAAGTGCCTTTTACCAACCCCTTTGCCAAAAGGCAGCCAGAGTGACCTTTCAAAGACCTATCAGTTCCTGGCATTTGTCTCCATAGAAATCTGCACTGATCTTCTAACAAATTCTCAGTCCTCCAAAGGCACCCATAATCCTCCCATTAGTCTCTTCATACCCGTCCAACTGACTGATGCCTGTTCTGCCCCATCTCTCTGCCCTTCAACCACACTGCCTCCTTCTTCCTGTGGAGACCTCTCATGCCACCTGCCTCCAAGCACAGGTGATTCCCATTGATGGGAAGACCCTCTTCTCTCCCCCATCTCCCCACTCCAGTTACTCCCATTTATTCGTGAGCTCACAAGCCCCATGGTACACACTCTCCATGCAGCCTGCTCTCTCTTTTCTAGCACTGGCCTCCGTTTCTAGCTGTGCTTGTGTCATGGATGTCCCTCCCCAGCCAGCCTCCAAGCTCTCCTTCCCTTTAGCTCCAACACCTGACACAGTGCCTGGCACGTAGTAAGCCCTCCTAGCTTCAAAGAGCCTCACTGAGGGACTGAAAGCATTTTTAAAATGTCACTACGTAGGCTCCAAAATGTAGGCAGAAAAAGCTTTGCCTGGATTGACATTTTAGAGACGTATTCGTCAAGTTGGATGTGTTCACTGACTTTGCCTTGTAAAATTTAAAAAAAAAAAAAAAAAGGACCTCTGTATCGCTTCGCATCTACCAAAGGCGCATGTATACTCCTAGACCACGTTATGAGCTTAATGGAAGGAGACAAGATGTTTTCGCTAAGAAAATGTATAAGACTGTTGAGGTCAAGTGGGAGGAAACAGTCCGTTTGTTGGAGCATTGCTATCTTACTCTATCACAGCCACTCTTAAAAATCTGACACGGGGTGAGTCAGAATTGTCTGTCGGAGATGAGTTAGATCTGGCTCATGTTCCTACAGACATGAAAGCCAGAAACGAAGAAGGAGGCTTTGAAAGCGTGGGTTGAGGAGGCGGTGTGGATCACTATGATGAGCTAAGTGCCCAGGGCCACCAGCAGACATGCTGGCCTGTGTCCTTCCTTTGTTCTGGGGTCCCTCTTGCACCATGTGGTGAGGCTGGTGGCTGGGAGCAGCTCAGACAGTACCTGGTGGCATCTTACCTCTCCCACCCTCCTGTGGGCTCCAGTGGGCTCCAGTAGGTCCCAAGGGACAGCCTGCCTTCTTTGAAAAGCCCAGTAGCACTGGGAGCAGAAACTAGGACCAAAGAGTGAGCACCCTGTTTGACAAGCTGGACCAGCCACCTCTTCTTCAGATGCAGGGGGAGCCCTGGCATGCTGACTCCTCCCTTCTCCCTTTCCCCTTTCCTCTCTTCCTCCCTCTTTATTTCCCCTCTCTCCTTCCCTGGTGGTGCCCTTTCCCAATGCCCACTTCATCCCTTTTCCTTTCTACATACCTGTCTTCCTGAGTTTCTTCTCTTTCCTCCCCATTACTTCCCTTCATCTGAATCTCCTCTTTGGTCCCTTTGTCCCTGCTCTCTGCTCCTCCTCCCCTTCCCTGGCCCCTGTTCAGCTCCATACTGAATGCAGGCAGAGCTGGACTAACATGCTCACTTGCTAGCTCAGCCACCCTCCAGAGAAGTCACTCTTCGGTGGCCACCTTCCTGACCCCCTGGTCGCTTCTCCACTTGTTCAGATATTGCTCTGAAGTCTGAGGAGGACAGAGCGGGGCTGCCACAGAAGCAGGCCAGAGGAGAAACCAAACCATGTGTCCACACTGTCCCCCAGCACTGCTGCTCTGAGAGCTTTCTGAGTCCTCAACAGGGTTAGGATTTAGGGGCTTCTTCAGAACCGGGAGTGAAAACAATCATAGGTCAAAAGAAAAGCGACGGCCCCCACACAAAAATAATAATCACAAATGAAAACTATGTTAACTCTGAGTCCCAAAGTCGAAAAATTGCCTTGAATCTGTCACTAGAAAGCACCCAAGGCCTCACTCTCTGGGTTCTGGGTGCCCTGGGAATGGCAGGAGGCTCTGAAAAGCGCGTGGGAGTGCGGAACTATGGGGGCTAGCCTGCCCGCTGGCGGGGGTGAGGCGGTACCCCCTGTGGCACTGTCCTGGCCCGACCCCCTGCGGACAGGGTGTGGCGCGGCATCCAGTGTGGTCCTGGTGCACTGGGGTTGGCGGAAGGCTGGGCCCCACCACCCCACACCCTGCTCCTGGCTCGTGTTTTCTGCTTCAGGTGAGGGCGCGTCGCGGTGTCACTTTACCTGTGAACAGAGGGTCCTCCAGAGAAGCCATGGGGCGGGGAGGGGCAGCAGGCGGCCTGAACGGGAATGGGACACCGCAGCCTCTGGGGCTAGGCTGGAGCGTGGGAGCGCAGCGGCAGCGAGTATGGTGGGTCCTGCAGTCCCGAATGGGCTGCAGCACAGCACCCTGGCGCTGCGCGCCCCTCCTTCCCGCCTGGGCAATTAGCAAAGCCCCTTCTCCAGGCCGCCCCCGACCCGCCCCCGCCCCCCTCCCCCCTGAGTCCTCTGAGAGCTCACTTCCAGCTTTGGAAATTAGCAAAGAACCTTCTCTGCGCCGGCCCCGCCCCCTCACTCCTGAGGCCTGAGCACTGGCATGCTACTGCATTGCCAGCACCTGCGCTGGGCAGCCTCCTAGCCTGGCTCCCTGAGCGGCTGTCCACGTGCAGCCTGGCTGCGAATAGATCATCAGTCTTAAACGCCAGCTGCACTCTTGGGTCAGTTTGCTGGCTTCCAGATTGCGCCCAAAGCCAGGAACCAGCTTCCCCAGCACAGGCCTGGGCTGAGATGCATGCCCTGGATCTGTCTGAGCAGTCTCCTCCACTCCAGGCAGGGATGGCACTTCGACCTGGATGTTTGGGTTTTTGGTTTGTTTTTTTTGGTCATTGGTTATTACATGACCTCCAGGGTAGGTGCTCCACAAAGGGAGTGAAAACAGGACGCCATATATAAGCATACAGCCATTCTAGAAAAATAGCTTGGGGTTCTCCTGGAAACGCTGCATTGGTCCTTGCACTATGGTTTAATAGAAAAGGGATTATGCACCAAGTTACTTAAATGAGCATAGGTTGAAATCATTTACTGAGAGTAAATATTTTAAATAGTTATATTTTAACTAAATCTATCATCAATCATAAATCTATTACACGAAGGTTACAGGCAATTTAAAAGCAAGAGCACTCTCTTCAGGGTTTTAAATAATCCTTGTCTGTCTTGGCACATGAGAATTCAAAGATAGGAAATGGTTTGTAAAAGATCATATAATAGCTTTTACTAATTCTATTTATTTGACAGACAGAGATCACAAGTAGGCAGAGAGGCAGGCAGAGAGAAAGATGGGGAAGCAGGCTCCCCGTCAAGCAGAGAGCCTGATGAAGGGCTCGATCCCAGGACCCTGAGATCATGACCTGAGCCCAAGGCAGAGGCTTAACACACGGAGCCACCCAGGCGCCCCCAGATGAAATACATTTCTGACTTAGAAACTTCAGATAGAATTATTTTGTCCATGATGACAACTGAAGAAAATGTGTCATCCCTAAACCTAACCTTAAACCCTACCAACGCTGAAACCTAAGCTGACCTTAAAGCCCAAACTAGAACCCTGAATCCCAAACCTGGAATGGAACCCAAAGCCTGTACCTGAGCCCTGGATCCAAGCCCTGAACCACGAACCCAAACCCTAAACCAGACCTCCAAGTCATGAAACCTGAACCCAAATCTCAGCATGAAGTCAAACCCCAAATTTCACCTTGAACTTTATCCCATAAGCCCTGAGTCTTAAAGCCTAAATCATAAACTTAAAGCCCTAAACTATAACTCTGTTCCCTTGTCCTTCACTCTAAACCCTCACCCTAACACTAAACCCAAAGCCTGATCTAGAACTCTGACTAAAACCTGAACCTGTACCCAAATTCAAATGCTTCACCACACTTTGCTTAGGCACTTGCCATTGATGGATATTTGCAGTTTCTACCTTTTGATTCTTGTGAACATTGTTTGGGTTGGGGGCTAGGGTTAGGGTCTTGGATTAGGGTAGGGTCCAGGCTTGAGACCAAGTTGAGGTCAGAGTGTGGGTCTGCATCAGGGCCATGTTCAGTGACACTGTTTGGGTCAAGGACTGTTGTAATTCCACATTGTTTCCAATTCATTGTTCCTTAGCTATTTGGGGGGAAGTTGGGGGGTATTGGGCTCCATGCAGCTTGAATTTCCGGAATGAAATGGCATCAGCTGGACCCCAGGAGGGAGCAGGACCTTCCACTGAAGGGTGAGCTCCCACAGTCCTGCACTGCCTTGCACCGCCTGCAGAGGGCGCCAGACCCCAGCTCCGCCCTGAGCCAAGGCTGCACAGCCACAGCTGGGACCAGAGCCCCGCCTCTTCAGGACCCACTGTGGAGACTTCTGGAGAATGTGGGGCGCCTCCCACCCTGACAGGACAAGCTGAGGAGGGTGTGGCTCTGCATCCACACTGACCGGACCCGTTGTGGAGGACGCGCCCACACTGGCAGCAGTCCAACCTCCTAAGGACCAGATGCTGGAGGAGCTGAGGAGAAGCCGCCTGAGTGCACTGTCAAGGGGTTCGTGGTCTCAGGACCCCACAGAGGAAGGGCGCCCTGTGTAGACACTGGGGCTTCCGTCGTTTTGTGTGAGGAGACGTGGCCTCCTGCTGTGCTGTGCGCGGGGCTGTGGGGTCCCCCCTTTCTGGGCTCGGGTGCTCCTAGGTCCTCATCTGTGTTTGTGTGCTCACGGATTAGGTTCCTTGGGCTCCTCAGATGGTCTGCAGTCAGGGAGCGTCCCCCTGCTTCGGTGCTTGTGCTCTCCCCACCTCAGCCCTGCGGGGTCCTTCCCGTGTCCACACCCACTCCAGGCTTGCACCGAGTCCGGAAATTCGGGAGCCAGAGTGAGGACTCTGTAGACGGTTTTGGGGAGAGTAGGTATTTTCCCAGTGTGGGTTCTTCCCTGAGCACAGTCCCTCCCCATCTCTGTGTGTACCCCTCCCTGTCTGTCGTCATTGTTGCAGGGCTGTCAGAGGACAGGTCTGTCACCTTCTTGGTTCATGGGCCTCCCGGGTATCTTGCTGTCTTGGATGCAGTTGTAAATGAGATCGTTCTCTGCAGTCTCTATTTGATGGTTCCTTCCGAGCACCTAGGAGTGCCACTAATTTGTGCATATTGATTTTGTTCCTTGCAAGTTCTTGTATTTATTTGTTCGATTGGCCTTAAACTCAATCTCCCAGTTATTTGACCAGCAGAATGTATTTAATTGGGAAGAGCAGAGAATGGCATTCTGGGCTGAGCAAGCTAACGTCCCATCACAGGCAAGTGCGAGAAACAAAGGAGAGGAACATTATTTCATGGAGGAGGAAGAAGTTGGGAAGGGTGCTTGAAGGAAAGTCCCTTGGAGAAAGGCAGGGTGATGGAGAATTCTCACCAGCTGAGCTGCAAAGCTCCTACAAAAAGTCAGGAGATGAACCTCCACCTTCCCGTGTGGGGCCTGGAATTGGTGAGTCTCTCCTGTGGGGGATTGCAATGTGGAGTCTGTAATGGGCACTGAGCAGCAGGCGCCCCCTTCCAGCCTCCCCTTCTGGCATCCCCAGTCCACTTTACTGGGGCTTCCCTTCCTGCTTTTGCACAGTTCTAACCAGCTTGTGGTGGAACGTTGTGGAAAAACTGAAATTCCAAATCCACTGCTTCTACTGCACCTGAGATACAGGGGCCCATGATTTAATTCTCCCACGAGTCTCTTGCTAACATGTGTCCTCTCCATGTTGGGTGACCTGGATCTGGGAGGGCTTGGCCTCCATCCCAAAGTCTGATGTTCTCTCTGCTTCCGTGTCGTCGTGCTAACATGGATGTTTGGAAGATTCATTTCCTCTGTGGTGATTTCAAAGTGCAGTCAGCTTGTTATAGCAGCACAAATACGTGCTGTCTCCACACTCAGATTCCCCAGCCGTCATTTCTTTACCACGTTTGCCACTTCACACGGGATGCTTCAGTGTGTTTGATCCCACACCAGGACAATGTCCTGCAGAACCACCACATAACCTGAAATGAGGAGATCATTACAGAACCCATCCAAGGGTTAGTGTTAGGAACCAGGGACATGGCAGGACTGACCTGAAGACCCCATGGAGAGCTGTCTGGGTGGCTGAGTTGACAGTGGAGGTGAGGGTGAGTGTCTGGCTCTGGCTTTGTGTCCAGGAGTCAGCTCTGTGTGGGTGTGTCCTCAGCTAGGCATGCAGATTTCTGCTCCTCTGAATCCTTTCCGGAGTTCCAAATGGCACAGTTTCCTTCTGGGCAGCAGGCTGAGTCCTCTGGGATTGCCCATGTGTCCCCAAATTGTAGGGCACCTACTGCAAGGCCTTTGGGGTCACAATCCTGAGAACCGAACCAAACCAAAGGTTATGGTTAGGGCCCACCACATGGCAGGCCCGATCTGCCAGCACTCTGTCCATCTTTCTGGGGGAGGAAGCAGTCGAGGGATTTGTTCAGGGTGAGTGTCAAGCTCCAGGTTTGCATCCAGTGGCCTGCTGAATATGGGGTGTCCCAGGTAGGAATGCAGATTTCAGTTCCTCTGAATCCTTTCTGGAGTTCCAAATGGCATGGTTCCTTTCAGGGTGGCAGGGTGAGTCCTATGGTGTTCCTCACTGTCCCCAATCTCTGAGGCTTTAGAGCCAGGCCGTCGGGGACAGACCTCTCAGGACAGAATCTAGGCTTAAGAGTTTGTGCCTATGGGCATGGCTGCACTGATCTGAAAGCACTGTGGCGAGGATCACAGGGGTCTGAGTTGAGAGCATTGTTCAGGATCAGTATCAAGGTCTGGGTTTGTGTCCAGTGGACCGCTGAATGTGGGGGTGGTCTCAGATGTCCAAGACGATTTCCCCTACTCTGAATCCTTTCCAGCATTCCAAATAGCCTGGTTTCCTTCTGGGTGGCAAGCTGAAATCTCTGGGATTTCTCAGGTCTTGCCATTGCCCTTGCAAGGGCAAGATACTTTTTACAGTAAAAGAATTCACCAGATGAGCTGAACAGCAGAAAAGACACAGCTCAAGAGTTAATCAGTGAACAGGAATATCATGCCAAAAACTTCTTTGATAACACACTACAGAGCAAGGGAAGATAGGAGAGAAAGCTGAGATATAAAGGACAAACCCTCCAACTTTCCAACATCATTCCCTACTTGTTCATTTCCATTGCTGTCAGCTCATTCCCAGTCAAAAATAAGTCACATGAGCCAGCCTTTTTTCTTCCTGAGATTGGGGCACTGCAAAGCCCACCAGAGGGGCCAAGGGCACCCCTATACCTGCTGAGCTGAGCCCATTTGTACCCCAACCGTGAGGAGGTACCAGCCTGTCCCCCTGGTGCTCCATGGTCTGTGGCAGTCCTTCCTTCTGGACACTGCTTTGCTGCTCTATTTTCGATAACCCTGGTCTCAAACTAGGGATTGCTCCTGGAAGAGGAACTCAGGGAGATGAGGCTCAGGAGGGTCTCCCTGCCTGGAATCTTCGTGTGAGGAGTGCACAGCCAACAGATTTTGCCCAGGGACTTGCAAAATGCAGAGAGGCAGATTTCTTTCCTCTCTTTCTCTCTCTCTCTAGCCTCATACTAACCAGGAGTTCTTAGAACTTTCTTCAGACTTCTTTGTGTAGCTTGGCCACTTTTTCACAGAAAGGCCACTTGAGCATGATGAAACACACGTATAAGCAATTACATTAAAAAAAAAAAACAATAAGCCAATGTACACAGACCTTTGACAGCAGCACAGGACGCTCAAGGGACCAGAGTCCCTACCTTGGGCAATAGTGGTAGAGGCCGGGTTCTGCCATGCAGGTCCCTAGACCTTTGGCAGTTTCCACGATTGCAAATCCAGACATGCAGAATCCTGAGGGACAACCTACTAACTGCAAAAGAGCAAAAATTCATCAGGATTCAGAGAGTGGAAATCCATTTGTACTGGAAAAGAAAGAAGTAGGCTTGCTGTGAATCCAGCAGGCAGGACAGGCATAGATAAAAGCTGGTGTATGGGTCACGGAAACTATTGTTTCTCAAGGGTCCTGCTGTCTCTGTAAAATGCTATGAGGACTGTCTCTTGGGGACCTCCTGCTTTCCTACCAGTGACACCCCCAGATTCTGCTTTGCTAGTCCCATGGATTCCTGGGGATACCCAGTTGATAAGCTATGCTGTCCTCATGACAACACTTGCTAATGGACTGAATGTTTGTGTCTTGTCCCAATTCAGATGTTGAAGCCCTGACCCTCAAGGAGTGCCATCAGGAGGTATGGGCTTTGAGAGGTGGTGAGGTCATGAGATTGGAACACTTGTGAATGAGATAAAAGCACTTCTGAGAAACGACCTGAGAGATTGTTCTGCCAGCTGTCATCCATGCAAGTCTACAACAGAAATATGGGCATTTGTAGATAAGGAAGCAGTCTCTTGCTAGATATCAGATCTCCCAGGATCTTGCTTTTGGACTTCTCAGTCTCTAGAACTGCAAGGAATAGTACATGTTTTGCTGTTTCAGCCACCCAGTCTGTCATCATTTGTTGCAGCAACTTGAACTGAATAAAGCAGAGCCCAAGTCCTGGTTAATCCCTGCTTCTACTCATTTCCCCTCAGAAAGAGCTTCTAATCCAGAACTGACCTCTGCTTTCCATACACGTGCTTCAGACTCCTTCTGTGAGAGCCCAGACTTTGTAAAAGACTCCTCCCTCATGGCAACCAGCATTCTGTGACTCCTGAGGACTGTCCTCCCTGACTGTATTGAGTCAATCAAACTGATTTTGATTCTGGAGTCCCAGGATCAAGGACTGCATCAGGCTCCCAGCTTCATGGGGAGTCCGCTTCTCCCTCTGACCTTCTCCCCTCTCATGCTCTCTCTCTCACTCTCTCTCTCTCTCTCAAATAAATAAATAAAAATCTTTTAAAAATCTGATTTTAACAGACCATAAGCTTGTTCTTGCTGGTCTTTGGAAGATTAGGCATTAGCCCTTCGGAGAAAGTTCTGAATGGCTGCTTCATGAAGGGGTGAACTGTGTCCCCAAAGTCTCTTTTTGCTGCCTTCTAATCACAGATGCTGAGACAAATCCTCCCAGGTGCTGGTTTTTCAAAGCACTTAATGCTTTGGCTTTGAAGTTCCTCACTTGACAGTTCTGCTTTAATCAGTTTGTGACAAAACAGCCAATTGGTGGTGGATGCAAAGTGCACTGATAAAGTTAATATCAGGGAACAATTTTTTGAGTGTCATGCATGTGCACGTGTGTGCACACACATATCCATGTGCTAAGCATTATGGTAAATGTCTGACAAGAACTAAAAGATCAAAAAGTCAGGATACCCCATTAGCTGATATTTTTATTATTCCTACATCCTAATCTATGAAAAACAGGGTCAGAGAATAAGAAGTGGCAAAAAGAATCAAGATTTGAGGCAGTTCGATTTCTCAGCCAGCCTTGATCAATAGGCATGTACACCTGTGTCTAGTTTCAGCTCTGTGTAACCTTGCCATAACCTTGGATAAGCCATTCATCTCTCAAGTTCAGGTTCTTGGTCCAAGGAGGGAAGGGGCACAGGTTGAGTACCTCCAGTGGGACTTCCTGGCAGGCTTGTTCATCCAAGCATTCCTGTTTCAGTTGGAGTAATTGAAGCCAGTCTTTGTTTTACCGAAGGCCAAGCTTGTCCAGTGTGTCCATGCCACCAGCCAACAGCATTTGTCCATGCCATGTAACAACTGAGCAACATTCATAGGAATGGGGGGAGGAAAAGATGTCCACAGGTGTTGACAGATGTTCTGCATGGAGGAACAGGAGCTGGGGCCATCACCTGCTGTTTCTAGTGGCCTTCTCTGTCGAGTTAAAATAAATGGCAATTATTTGCAATGACAGGGGTGAAAGTAGAGGGTATTATGCCAAGCGAAATAAGTCAGTCAGAGAAAGACAATTATCATATGATCTCACTCATATGTGGAGTTCAAGAAACAAACCAGAATCATAGGGGAGTAAAGGAAAAAAATAAAACAAGATGAAGTCAAAGAGGGAGACAAACCAGAAGAGACTTTAAAAAAAAAGATTTTTATTTACTTATTTGACAAACAGAGATCACAAGTAGGCAGAGAGGCAGGAAGAGCGAGAGAGGAGGATGCAGACTCCCCAGGGAGCAGAGAGCCTGATGTGGGGCTCGATCCCAGGACCCTGAGATCATAACCTGAGTTGAAGGCAGAGGCTTTAACCCACTGAGCCAGCCAGGTACCCCTCAGAAGAGACTCTTAATCACAGTAAACAAACTGAGGGTTCTTGGAGGGGAGAGGGATGGGTGGATGGGGTAACTGGGTGATGGACATTAAGGAAGGCATGTGATACAGTGAGCACTGGGTGTTACAAAAGACTGATGAATCACTAACCTGTATGTCTGAAACTAGTATTATATGTTAATTAATTGTATTTAGATTAAAATTTTCTTTAAAAATAATTTTAAAATAAAATAAGTAACAATCCAATAATGATCAGAGTTATCCAGCAGGGAGTATCAGATCTAGATGTCAGTTAAATTTAAGGGGCTTGCCAAAGTATAGGAGAGTCACGCTAGGTCATTTTCCTGTGTGGGGAAGTCTTCAGGGGCAGTTCCAAAGACAAAGATTATTAATATTCCTCCTTCCCCCATTCCTCCTAGAGCCAAAGATGTTTCCTCCACTCACCCACTGGCCCTGTATGTAGGTGTTGCTTTCTCTCTACCAATCAAAAAATCAGTGAGTAACTATAACTTCACCTTTTCCAATATCCCCCTACCCCCGACCTTTGGTCTTTAATGGCCATGGGCAACAGGGACAAAGACATTTTTTAAAAACTTACAGAGATCTATTATGTTCTACTACCTTGGCCCGCATGGGCCACTGCAAAGGGATTCTGTGAACCGTGTACTCAGATGAATGGTCATTATCTTCAAAAAGGCAGGGGCAGTGATAGACACAGGAACCAAAAAAGCAAGAGTTAACGGACCATCAGAATAATGGAGTACCAACACTTTTATGTCCTTGGCTTGAATCCTCAAGGTCCAGTGTCTCAACAGAATTTTCATTTTGGTCTCATCTGCCTCACTTGTCCACCCCTGGGCCAGTTGGCAGTTATACTGAGAACCGGAAATTTTCCTTAGAAGAGAGAAAGAGTATTTGTCAGGTAAACCAAGGAAATGTCCATTATAGGAAGTTAGGCCTTTTGTCATGGTACTCCATTAGCACCCTCCTGACTGTTAAAGAAAAAAAAAATATTGTGACACCCATTAAAGAGAGTAAGGAAGATTTTATTCAAGGGATGCTACTATGATGAGATTTTATTGTATAGTATGGGAGAGAAATCTGGCTCAGCTCAGACAAATGGAGATTTACAGCTAAAGAGCATGGTGGGGATCACTGAATGTAAAATTAAGATGGAACATCAAGGGTAAGGATGAAGGGATTCTGGCTAAACCATCTGGACAGTAATATTGTTGAAGGAAGGCTAGGGTCATAAACTATTGAGATCAGGGGATAAGGAATTTTTTAAAAGACTTATTAATACATTTTAAAGAGAGGGAGCAGGGGTAGGGGTAGAGGGAGAGGGAAAGAGAATTTTAATCAGACTCTTCACTGAGCATAGAGCCTGAGGTGAGGCTTAATCTCAGGACCGTGAGATCATGACCAGAGTAGAAACCAAGAGTCAAACGTTCAACCAGCTGCACCAACCAGGTGCCCTGGGAATAAGGGATTGGATCAGATATTAAGGGTTATAGATACTGAAGCACCAGGGTGGCTTAGTTGGTTAAATCTCTGGCTTTGGCTTGGTCATGATCTGATCCCAGGATCAAGCCTGGCATTGGGCTTGCTGCTCAGTGGGGAGTCTGGTTCTCTCTCTCCCTCTGCTATTCCCCCTGCTCAGGCTCTCTCTCTGTCAAAATAAATAAATCTTAAAAAAAAAAAAGTGGTAAGATACCAGGGGTGAGAGATAAGGAATTTGATCAGATATCAAGAGTAGGATAGAAGATTGCTGAAAAATGACCAAGCAGATTTCTTGCTAAAACTGGGCTAAGTGGGCGGAGCCTAAGGTCAAGGTAGACAGAAAGAGGACTCAGAGGAACTTGACTCGAGTCTGGTCAAGGAGAAAATCTTCATCAGCCATGACCATTGTATTTTCTGCAGTCACACATTTTACTAATTCTTTTATCAGACATTCAGTGAACAAGAAACATGAACGCAGCAGCAATAATATAACAAATGTAAGCGCTCTAGAAGAGACAAAGGCAGTATGGGAATCCACCTCATCAGATTTAGAATATGCATGACTCCATGACTGAATTACTACCACTGCTTGACTGTTGAGATTAAGATGTAGTACAGAGGATCAGAGGGAAGGGAGGGAAATCTGAATGGGAGTCATCAGAAAGGGAGACAAGCCATGAGGCACCTTTAACTATAGGAAACAGACTGAGAGTTGCTGGGGGGGAGGGGAGTGGGAGACATGGAGAAACTGGGTGATAGGCATTAAGGAGGACACGTGATGTGATGAGCACCAAGGGTTATCCACAACTGATGAGTTACTAAATTTTCTGAAACCAATGATGTACTATCTAATGGCTAATTGAATTTAAATATCTAAAAAAGGCACGTCAAAAAAAAAGATGTAGCATAACTCACAATATCCTTTGAGTGGAAGAATGTGCGGACTTTCCACACCTCTGCTGTCCAAGTCCCATGGCTAGTAGCCACATGTGGCTAATGACCACTTAAAAGGTGGCCAATTCAAATGGAGAAATGCTGTAAAAGCAGAATAAACACTGGCTTTCAAAGACATATTGTAACCAAAAGTCAGAGAGTATTGCCACCCTCACATCACAAACATCGCATGACTTCTACAGCTAATGAGAGTGGGACCCAAGATGAGAGAGGTCAACCTGAAAGTCCATGATGTCAGAAAGAACATGGAGAAGAAAGAGTCACAATCCTGGAGTGGATGGGCTGAGGACTGTCAGAATGCCTTTTTTTTTTTTTTGGTGATTCTGTATACGGACAAGGAGAATTCACTGGAGATGACATCTGTATGCCTCACATTTTCAAGGGAAAATTATGAAAACGCATATAGACCCACAGCCATAGTTTAATTATGTTTGAAATATATTCAGAACTACTCCAGTCAGTAAATTGCATATTTTCACATTTAGCTTCTCAATTTTCTCTTCGGCACCTCCCATTCTTGAAATCCCAACACAAATCACATCTCTTGCCTAAGGACCATAAACTACCTCACTATCAAAGGCTACAGTTCATTCATTCATTTGATTCATTCAAAGCAACCTAATCTTGAGAGATGTCTTAGGCGCTCTTCTAGGGACTGGTGACACGGTGAACAAAATAGGTAAAAATCTCACTTTCATGGAGCCTCTCTGGTATTTAGGGGAAAATCTTTCCTTATCAACATGAAAATACTTTTTATGGATGTTGCTTAGAATTTCAGTTTTTTTTTTCTTGACAGTATCTCAGGTGATCATCTTTGAGGTGGTTCTCCTGAAAATATTTTTGGGGGGTACTGACTCGACTTTCTGAGTCAGACACTTTCCTAAAGACAGGGGTCAAAGGAAAAGTGACAACTGTCACTCTTGCAGTAAGAACAGGGATCACAATGCTTGAAACAGATATGCTGCTCAGCTGTCAGAAAGTCCACAAGGCTCCAAATGTGTGTGGCCAACTAACGGAACCTGTAACTCAGAGGTTATCATCCTGAGAGCAATGGGAAATCCCTCTAGTTAAGGACTCTCCTTGACGGAAGCTTGACAATGGCCTTGATTTACTTACTATGATGTTTAGGTAATTATACGAATTAAGAAAAGTGCACAAGTCACTTACATTTCCATGATACCATCAAAGATATTGTTGTTTTATTAAAATGTTACATCTAGAGTTGTAACGTATAGAGTAGTTAAGTCAATCACTATGAGGTACAGGTGAGACTATTGTAACAGCCATACTTCCATAAAAAAGAAAAATTTTTTGTGGTTTCTGATCTAGGAATCAGCCAGTGAATAATTCTATATCAGTGTCCAGTTACCGGGCTAAACATGTAATCTATTTATATTTCTGAGGGTAAGCTGAATTGTGATCACTGAGCCAGCTGTATTCTAGTAACTACTCATTTACCCAACATAACAGATATAAGAAGGTAAAAGGCTTCTAAGGAGACTGGTTACTTATATTTTGAACCACATTTTGGCAGGTATAACTTGCAACTTGTGCTTAGTGGTAAGATTTCTGATATTTACTTTCTCCTTCCTTTGGCAAGTCAAGTTAGTTAAAAAGTAATTAGAGTAGAGTCCATTGTTTTTCTTAAATGCTTACAGAGATATAGAACTCTCAAGTTTCTTTACTAGACAGGATTAGATCACATTAGTGATAAAGATCAGAATGATTTACATTGCTAAAACGAGAACTTCCTGTCAGTTTGGAGAAAGCTCATTTTTATAACCAACATATTGGCTGGGCTAGAGATTAATGAGTGCTATGGGTGGGGTGATGAATGTGATATATTCAATGACCTGTGGAATTTGTTCTGTAATTTCCCCACTCCTCTGGTCAGCAGAGCGTCTTCTTCAGTACCCAGCACTGCCCATAACTGCATTCAGAAAATCACTCTCCAAAAATGGTTATTTGTTTTGCCTTTTTATAATTTTTTAAAACATTTGATTTATTTACATGTCAGAGAGAGGGAATGAGAGCACAAGCAGGGGGAGCAGGAGAGGGAAGGGGAGAAGCAAGCTTCCTGCTTGGTGGGATTGCACAAGGGCTGAAGAAGACAGAATGGGAAGGGGTCAAGGAGAATAGTGGGTTTCAGATTCTTGGGAACAGAGCCCACATCTATTTCTATGTTTATCTCACTGCTATAAACCCAGGTCACAGCAGAGTGCCTGCAGCAGAGTCATGGAAGTGCTCCAGAACTGATAACTATTGCTATTTATACTACTAACATTCCTCCACAAAGGGCCAAGTGTCATAGCTTCTCCCAGTTCCCCACACTGAACGCAATGAAGAATCCAACTATCGGGTGAAGGATGGCGAGGGGCATTTAACAGGACCCAGATCACAGGAGCCATATTGTATTGCAGGACCAGGGGTCTTACCAGTGACTAGGTATTCACTCCTCTTGAGAGGCTAGCTCCTTGGATCTCCCTCTTCAATCCTCTGAACCCATGTCTGGCATCAGAAACAAAAGTAAACATAACGTATCGCCCTTGTTTATTTTTTACTATTATTTGTTACAGAGGAAGAGAGAGATCACAAGCAAGGGGAGCTGCAGGCAGAGGGAAGGCAGGCCCCCCACTAGAGCCTGGTATGGGATCCAATCCCAGGACCCTGGGATCATGACCTGAACCAAAGGTAGATGCTTAACTGAGTAAGCTACCCAGGCGTCCCTTATTGTCCTTCTTTAAAATTTAATGTATTCTCTCTCCCTCTCTCTTTGTCCCCACTCTGTCACTCATACTCACACAATCACAGAGTCACAGACAATAGCAAGGCATTTCCCATTCTAATTCGCTAAGGCACTGTGAGCTTAAGCTCAACAGAATCACTTTGCCAGCTGCTGCTCTACCGTGCCCTGATCCCTTCTCTATCCCCAAGCTCGATCTGTAACTCAAGTGTCATGGTGGTGGCTCTTTCTGCCCTCCCTCCACAAGGCTGTCATCAGCACACTCTTCCCCGTGGCTCCACTCTCCAGCACTGGCTGCCTTTGGTCTACGGGTATGCCCTCTCCTAGAGCTTTTCCACTCTCCCTGAGGGGAAGACAACCCTTACTTCTCCCCGGTGGCTGTCACGTGTCCGCTATATATTGTGACGATCAGCCCGATTAAGAGATTGGGAACTAAAAGACCGGCTTCTGCTTATGGATCAAACTAACTCTGGGGCTTGGGACACATGACAGCAGCACATGGTGGTAGAACTGAGATGGTTAGGGAGTTAATCTGCATTTTCACATCTGGTCAGCAGCAGAACAAAGAAGACACCCCAGATCTCCTATCTCCCAGAACAGTACTCTTCAAGTAACTTACAGCACCATCCTTCTCCAGCTTTGGAAGTGGCACTTTTCCAACCCCAAAGTCTTGATTCTAGGCAGCACTCCGAGAGATACTCCCTCCAGAATCACCCCTGGCTGGAAGTAGTGGTCGGCCAAGGCCTCCCAAATATCTTCCCTTCAGAGTTGCGCTTGCATCAAACTCAAAACTGTGGCACGTACGGGACTTTCGTGTCAGCCTCTAGCTCTAATGACCTATTGGACTTCAGAGGTGCTCTTTTATACCCACTTACCTTATAACATCAACGTGTGACTCCTCTAGAATTCTCTCCATGGCTTTTCTCCTGTACTAATTGTTATGGACTGAATTGTGTCCCCACAAAAGTCATATGAAGAATTCCTAATCTCCAGTGTGACTGCATCTGGAGATAGGGCCTACCTAGAAGGAGGTACTGAAGGCTTGGTGAGGTCACAGGAGTCCTAATCTGCTAGGACTGGTGTCCTCATAAGGGTGAAACACATGAAAGCACTCCCCCTACCTCCCCTCTGGGGGCCCACAGAGAAGAGGTCATCTGAGGGCACAGTTGAAAAGGTAGTGATCTATAGAACAACAAGAAAAAGCTCACTGGAGACCAACCTTGCTGGCACCTTGATCTGGAACTTCTGGCCTCCAGATCTGTGCGAAAATACATTTCTGACATTAAAGCTCTCCAGCCTGTGTTTGTCTGTCCCCGACGGCCTGGCTCCAAAGCCTCAGAGATTGGGGACAGTGAGGAACACCATAGGACTAACCCTGCCACCCTGAAAGGAACCATGCCATTTGGAACTCCAGAAAGGATTCAGAGGAACTGAAATCTGCATTCCTACCTCTGGACAGCCCCATATTCAGCAGGCCCCTGGATGCAAACCTGGAGCTTGACACTCAACCTGAACAAATCCCTCGACTGCCCCCTCCCCCAGAAAGATGGACAGAGTGCTGGCAGATCGGGCCTGCCATGTTGTGGTCCCTAACCATAACCTTTGGTTTGCTTTTCAAGATTCTGACCCCAAAGGCCTTGCAGTAGGTGCCCTACAATTTGGGGACACATGGGCAATCCCAGAGGACTCAGCCTGCTGCCCAGAAGGAAACTGTGCCATTTGGAACTCCGGAAAGGATTCAGAGGAGCAGAAATCTGCATGCCTAGCTAAGGACACACCCACACAGAGCTGACTCCTGGACACAAAGCCAGAGCCAGACACTCACCCTCACCTCCACTGTCAACTCAGCCACCCAGACAGCTCTCCATGGGGTCTTCAGATCAGCCCTGCCATGTCCCTGGTTCCTAACACTAACCCTTGGATGGTTTCTGTAATGATCTCCTCATTTCAGGTTATGTGGTGGTTCTGCAGGACATTGTCCTGGTGTGGGATCAAACACACTGAAGCATCCCGTGTGAAGTGGCAAACGTGGTAAAGAAATGACGGCTGGGGAATCTGAGTGTGGAGACAGCACGTATTTGTGCTGCTATAACAAGCTGACTGCACTTTGAAATCACCACAGAGGAAATGAATCTTCCAAATATCCATGTTAGCACGATGACACAGAAGCAGGGAGAACATCAGACTTTGGGATGGAGGCCAAGCCCTCCCAAATCCAGGTCACCCAACATGGAGAGGACACATGTTAGCAAGAGACTCGTGGGAGAATTAAATCATGGGCCCCTGTATCTCAGGTGCAGTAGAAGCAGTGGATTTGGAATTTCAGTTTTTCCACAACGTTCCACCACAAGCTGGTTAGAACTGTGCAAAAGCAGGAAGGGAAGCCCCAGTAAAGTGGACTGGGGATGCCAGAAGGGGAGGCTGGAAGGGAGTGCCTGGTGCTCAGTGCCCATTACAGACCCCACATTGCAATCCCCCACAGGAGAGACTCACCAATTCCAGGCCTCACACGGGAAGCTGGAGGTTCATCTCCTGACTTTTTGTAGGAGCTTTGCAGCTCAGCTGGTGAGAATTCTCCATCACCCTGCCTTTCTCCAAGGGACTTTCCTTCAAGCACCCTTCCCAACTTCTTCCTCCTCCATGAAATAATGTTCCTCTCCTTTGTTTCTCGCACTTGCCTGTGATGGGACCTTAGCTTGCTCAGCCCAGACTGCCATTCTCTGCTCTACCCAATTAAACCCATGCTGCTGGTCAAATAACTGGCAGATTGAGTTTAAGGCCAATTGAACTAATAAATTCAAAAACTTGCAAGGAACAAAATCAATATGCACAAATTAGTGGCACTCCTACGTGCTCAGAAGGAACCATCAAAAAGAGACTGCTGAGAACGATCTCATTTACACCTGCATCCAAGACAGCAAGATACCCGGGAGGCCCATGAACCAAGAAGGTGACAGACCTGTCATCTGACAACCCTGCAACAATGACGACAGACAGGGAGGGGTACACACGGAGATGGGGAGGCACTGTGCTCAGGGTAGAACCCACACTGGGAAAATACCTACTCTCCCCAAAACCGTCTACAGAGTCCTCACTCTGGCTCCCGAATTTCCGGACTCGGCGCAAGCCTGGAGTGGGTGTGGACACGGGAAGGACCCCGCAGGGCTGAGGTGGGGAGAGCACAAGCACCGAAGCAGGGGGACGCTCCCTGACTGCAGACCATCTGAGGAGCCCAAGGAACCTAATCCGTGAGCACACAAACACAGATGAGGACCTAGGAGCACCCGAGCCCAGAAAGGGGGGACCCCACAGCCCCACGCACAGCACAGCAGGAGGCCACGTCTCCTCACACAAAACGACGGAAGCCCCAGTGTCTACACAGGGCGCCCTTCCTCTGTGGGGTCCTGAGACCACGAACCCCTTGACAGTGCACTCAGGCGGCTTCTCCTCAGCTCCTCCAGCATCTGGTCCTTAGGAGGTTGGACTGCTGCCAGTGTGGGCGCGTCCTCCACAACGGGTCCGGTCAGTGTGGATGCAGAGCCACACCCTCCTCAGCTTGTCCTGTCAGGGTGGGAGGCGCCCCACATTCTCCAGAAGTCTCCACAGTGGGTCCTGAAGAGGCGGGGCTCTGGTCCCAGCTGTGGCTGTGCAGCCTTGGCTCATTGCGGAGCTGGGGTCTGGCGCCCTCTGCAGGCGGTGCAAGGCAGTGCAGGACTGTGGGAGCTCACCCTTCAGTGGAAGGTCCTGCTCCCTCCTGGGGTCCAGCTGATGCCATTTCATTCCGGAAATTCAAGCTGCATGGAGCCCAATACCCCCCAACTTCCCCCCAAATAGCTAAGGAACAATGAATTGGAAACAATGTGGAATTACAACAGTCCTTGACCCAAACAGTGTCACTGAACATGGCCCTGATGCAGACCCACACTCTGACCTCAACTTGGTCTCAAGCCTGAACCCTACCCTAATCCAAGACCCTAACCCTAGCCCCCAACCCAAACAATGTTCACAAGAATCAAAAGGTAGAAACTGCAAATATCCATCAATGGCAAGTGCCTAAGCAAAGTGTGGTGAAGCATTTGAATTTGGGTACAGGTTCAGGTTTTAGTCAGAGTTCTAGATCAGGCTTTGGGTTTAGTGTTAGGGTGAGGGTTTAGAGTGAAGGACAAGGGAACAGAGTTATAGTTTAGGGCTTTAAGTTTATGATTTAGGCTTTAAGACTCAGGGCTTATGGGATAAAGTTCAAGGTCAAATTTGGGGTTTGACTTCATGCTGAGATTTGGGTTCAGGTTTCATGACTTGGAGGTCTGGTTTAGGGTTTGGGTTCGTGGTTCAGGGCTTGGATCCAGGGCTCAGGTACAGGCTTTGGGTTCCATTCCAGGTTTGGGATTCAGGGTTCTAGTTTGGGCTTTAAGGTCAGCTTAGGTTTCAGCGTTGGTAGGGTTTAAGGTTAGGTTTAGGGATGACACATTTTCTTCAGTTGTCATCATGGACAAAATAATTCTATCTGAAGTTTCTAAGTCAGAAATGTATTTCTTCTGGGGGCGCCTGGGTGGCTCCGTGTGTTAAGCCTCTGCCTTGGGCTCAGGTCATGATCTCAGGGTCCTGGGATCGAGCCCTTCATCAGGCTCTCTGCTTGACGGGGAGCCTGCTTCCCCATCTTTCTCTCTGCCTGCCTCTCTGCCTACTTGTGATCTCTGTCTGTCAAATAAATAGAATTAGTAAAAGCTATTATATGATCTTTTACAAACCATTTCCTATCTTTGCATTCTCATGTGCCAAGAGAGACAGGGGTTATTTAAAACCCTGAAGAGAAAGCTCTCTCTTTTAAATTGCCTGTAACCTTCGTGTAATAGATTTATGATTGATAATAGATTTAGTTAAAATATAACTATTTAAAATATTTACTCTCAGTAAACGATTTCAACCTATGCTCATTTAAGTAACTTGGTGCATAATCCCTTTTCTATTAAACCATAGTGCAAGGACCAATGCCGCGTTTCTGAGAGAACCCCAAGCTATTTTTCTAGAATGGCTGTATGCTATATATGGCGTCCTGTTTTCACTCCCTTTGTGGAGCACCTACCCTGGAGGTCATGTAATAACCAATGACCAAAAAAACAAACAAGAAACCCAAACATCCAGGTCGAAGTGCCATCCCTGCCTGGAGTGGAGGAGACTGCTCAGACAGATCCCAGGCAGGCATCTCAGCCCAGGCCTGTGCTGGGGAAGCTGGTTCCTGGCTTTGGGCGCAATCTGGAAGCCAGCAAACTGACCCAAGAGTGCAGCTGGCGTTTAGGACTGATGATCTTTTCGCAGCCAGGCTGCGCGTGGACACCCGCTCAGGGAGCCAGGCTAGGAGGCTGCCCAGGGCAGGCGCTGGCAATGCAGCAGCATGCCAGGGCTTAGCCCCGCACCCCAGCATGGGCTCCGGCCTCAGAAGTGAGGGGGCGGGGCCAGCGCAGAGAAGGGTCTTTGCTAATTTCCAAAGCTGGAAGTGAGCTCTCAGAGGACTCAGGAGGGAGGGGGGCGGGGGCGGCCGGGAGAGGGGCTTTGCTAATTGCCCAGGCGGGAAGGAGGGGCGCGCAGCGCCAGTGTGCTGTGCTGCAGCCCATTTGGGACTGCAGGACCCACCATACTCGCTGCCCCTGCACTCCCATGCTCCAGCCTAGCCCCTGAGGCCGCGGTGTCCTGTTCCCGTTCCCGCCGCCTGCTGCCCCTCCCCGACCCATGGCTTCTCTGGAGGACCCTCTGCTCACAGGTAAAGTGACACCACGACATGCCCTCACCTGAAGCAGAAAACGCAGTCCAGGAGCTGGGCGCAGCCTCCCGCCAACCCCAGGGCACCAGGACCACCCCAGACGCTGCGCCACACCCTGTCCGCAGGGGGTCAGGCCGGGACAGCGCCACAGGAGGTACCCCCCCCCTGCCAGCGGGCAGGCTAGCCCCCATAGTTCTGCACCCCCACGCGCTTTTCAGAGCCTCCTGCCATTCCCAGGGCACCCAGAACCCAGAGAGTGAGGCCTTGGGTGTTCTCTAGTGACAGATTCAAGGCAATTTTTCGACTTTGGGACTCAGAGTTAACATAGTTTTCATTTGTGATTATTATTTTTGTGTGGGGGCCGTCGCTTTTCTTTTGACCTAGGCTTGTTTTCACTCCCGGTTCTGAAGAAGCCCCTAAATCCTAACCCTTTGAGGACTCCGAAAGCTCTCAGAGCAGCAGTGCTGGGGGACAGTGTGGACACATGGTTTGGTTTCTCCTCTGGCCTGCTTCTGTGGCAGCCCCGCTCTGTCCTCCTCAGACTTCAGAGCAATATCTGAACAAGTGGAGAAGCAACCAGGGGGTCAGGAAGGTGGCCACCGAAGAGTGACTTCTCTGGAGGGTGGCTGAGCTAGCAAGTGAGCATGTTAGTCCAGCTCTGCCTGCATTCAGTATGGAGCTGAACAGGGGCCAGGGAAGGGGAGGAGGAGCAGAGAGCAGGGACAAAGGGACCAAAGAGGAGATTCAGATGAAGGGAAGTAATGGGGAGGAAAGTGAAGAAACTCTAGAAGACAGGTATGTAGAAAGGAAAAGGGATGAAGTGGGCATTGGGAAAGGGCACCACCAGGGAAGGAGAGAGGGGAAGAAAAGAGGGAGGAAAGAGGAAAGGGGAAAGGGAGAAGGGAGGAGTCAGCATGCCAGGGCTCCCCCTGCATCTGAAGAAGAGGTGGCTGGTCCAGCTTGTCAAACAGGGTGCTCACTCTTTGGCCCCAGTTTCTGCTCCCAGTGCTACTGGGCTTTGCAAGGAAGGCCGGCTGTCCCTTGGGACCTACTGGAGCCCACTGGAGCCCACAGGAGGGTGGGAGAGGTAAGATGCCACCAGGTCCTGTCCTGAGCTGCTCCCAGCCACCAGCCTCACCACATGGTGCAAGAGGGACCCCAGAACAAAGGACGGACACAGGCCAGCACGTCTGCTGGTGGCCCTGGGCACTTAGCTCATCGCAGTGAACCACACGGCCTCCTCAACCCACGCTTTCAAAGCCTCCTTCTTCGCTTCTGGCTTTCATGTCTGTAGGAACATGAGCCAGATCTAACTCATCTCCGACAGACAATTCTGACTCACCCCGTGTCAGATTTTTATGAGTGGCTGTGATAGAGTAAGATAGCAATGCTCCAACAAACGGACTGTTTCCTCCCACTTGACCTCAACAGTCTTATACATTTTCTTAGCGAAAACATCTTGTCTCCTTCCATTAAGCTCATAACGTGGTCTAATAGTATACATGCGCCTTCCTTAGATGCGAAGCGATACAGAGGTCCCTTTTTTTTTTTAATTTTACAAGGTAAAGTCAGTGAACATATCCAACTTGACGAATACGTCTCTAAAATGTCAATCCAGGCAAAGCTTTTTCTGCCTACAGTTTCGAGCCTACGTGGTGACATTTTTAAAATGCTTTCAGTCCCTCAGTGAGGCTCTTAGAAGCTAGCCAGGGCTTACTACGTGCCAGGCACTGTGTCAGGTGTTGGAGCTAAAGGGAAGGAGAGCTTGGAGGCTGGCTGGGGAGGGACATCCATGACACAAGCACAGCTAGAAACGGAGGCCAATGCTAGAAAAGAGAGAGCAGGCTGCATGGAGAGTGTGTACCATGGGGCTTGTGAGCTCACGAATAAGTGGGAGTAACTGGAGTGGGGAGATGGGGGAGAGAAGAGGGTCTTCCCATCAATGGGAATCACCTGTGCTTGGAGGCAGGTGCCATGAGAGGTCTCCACAGGAAGAAGGAGGCAGTGTGGTTGAAGGGCAGAGAGATGGGTCAGAACAGGCATCAGTCAGTTGGAGGGGTATGAATAGACTGATGGGAGGATTATGGGTGCCTTTGGAGGACTGAGAATTTGTTAGAAGATCAGTGCAGATTTCTATGGAGACAAATGCCAGGAACTGATAGGTCTTTGAAAGGTCACTCTGGCTGCCTTTTGGCAAAGGGGTTGGTAAAAGGCACTTGCAGGTGTGAACACACCAGGTGGGAGGTGAGTGCAGGAAATCGGGTGAGGGAGCATGGGAACTTGGTCCCGGGGTATATAAGGGAGAATAGCCTTTAAGGAGTTCCACAAATTGGCACCAGCTGTGGCTTCATTACAGAGCTGGAAGGGGGAGGTGGGTGTGTCCTGGAGGTTACAGAAATTACATGAGAAAGGAAAGTCTTTTTAGATCTCTTTTTCAACTAGAGGAACTCTCACCTTATTGATAGAATTCCAGAGTGGGAACCAATGATATGAGGACATCTTTGAAATGTCTGAATATGTTCTTCGACATCTTTGCAAGTGACGAGGAGACCTTGACCTTAGGAGGCCTTGGCCCTCTTTGTAGCCAGAAAGATTTCACCTACAGATTTGGGTTCTCCCTTTTAAAGTCAAGGAGTCAGTCCTTCCAAAGGACACCTCCTATCATTTTACCCTCTCATCATACCTCACGTGCTGGCATCTCCAAGACCCTCTGTTCCAGGTTGAGAGTATCCACTTTGGCCGGGCTGGTCTTGCAAAGAACACCACAACAGGAAATCTAGAGCCTATAGTGCTATTAATAACATCATCTAAGACTGTGTTTGCTACCCTCTTGGCCTCTTCCCACCATGACTCACTGAAGCTTTTTACACATTGTATCCATTATGCTATAGTTCCCAAAGCTCATCTTCTCTAGTGCCATTAGTTTTTAGGGGACAAGGCAAACCTTAAACTTGTCCCCCTTAATTGGATCCCTGTGCCCCCACAATCTCTTTGAATGCCTTTCACCATGATTCTTGAATGAGATCTGAGACCACTGCTGGTACCTAACACTTCTTGGAACCTTGTCTGCTAGGTTCTTGGAAGAGGAGGTGGCTATGGAGGTGAGTGGGGATGGGAGTGGGAGGATTTCTCCCTTCACTTCCCTTTTTGTGTTTTCAAATAATGGGTTTTGAGGGGGAGGGAAAGGTTAACCAGACCATTTATTTTCCATCTCCCATCGATAAAATGTCACACAGGAGAGAGGTGGCAGAAACGCACTTTCAGGTTAATTTTTTTACAAGGAAGATTGACTTATGAACCTACTTTGTTATTCCCTTTCATTCAATTTCCCTGTACCTCCTTTTCTATGAAGCGTAACGGTAACCCATTATTATTTTTATTGTTGGCACGTGCTTTGTGAACCATAAAGTGTACGCTATAAATGGGAGCGCTTTTCTTTTTTTTTTTTTTTTTTGTAGTTTACGAAAAACTAATATTTTTTAAATTAATTTTTTATTTATTTTCAGCATAACAGTATTCATTCTTTTTGCACCACACCCAGTGCTCCATGCAAGCAGTGCCCTCTATGATACCCAACACCTGGTACCCCAACCTCCAAATCCCCCGCCCCTTCAAAACCCTCAGATTGTTTTTCAGAGTCCATAGTCTCTCATGATTCAGCTCCCCTTCCAATTTCCCCCACCTCCCTTCTCGTCTCTAACTCCCCATGTCCATGAAAAACTAATTTAAAAACATTCATCCACCAGAGTACCCAAAGGGCTCCCATATAAACTATCTGTCGTTACATTATGTCCCGACGTGGAGCTCGATCCCAGGATCCTGAGATAATGACCTGAACTGAAGGCAGAGGCTTTAACACACTGAGCCACCAGCCCCAATGTATTCTCTTCAGTACCAGAATTTGTAACCAATTGACAGATGAAAAAGGAGGCAGTCAAGTGAAAATCAATAGGTCTTAGACCTGCAAGAAATTTGAATTAGATGAATTCAGCTACTCAGGCACTGTTTCACATTTTCAGATCTCTGCAGAAAAGGGGTTAACCTTTTTACAGCATGTAAAAGAGAAGACTATAACACATACTATGTGTAAGCATGTAAATATCAAAAAATATCCCATTAGTTGCTAAGACACACAGGGCCTATATTTTCTCTCAAATTCATGAATATGTAGGAGCAATAAGTGAGAAGTGAATGTATACTTTTCACTTCGAAGTCTTTTAGAAATCTAAAATATGACTTTCTATGGTTTGTGTCTCCATATTCCTTTATTGCCAGTTTGAACAAATCCACATGCTTTGATTCAAAGGTAATAAATTCCTCTTATTTGGAAACATGATGTTTATTTTTATTCTCTCACCCTTAGCAGGTGGTTTCATTTTAGCACACTTCAGAGTTATAATTTCATGCTTATTAAAAACATTTATTGGGACGCCTGGGTGGCTCAGTTGGTTAAGCAGCTGCCTTCGGCTCAGGTCATGATCCCAGCGTCCTGGGATCCAGTCCCACATCGGGCTCCTTGCTCAGCAGGGAGCCTGCTTCTCCCTCTGCCTCTGCCTTCCATTCTGTCTGCCTGTGCTCGCTCTCTCCCCCTCTCTCTCTTTGATAAATAAATAAAATCTTTAAAAAAAAAAAAAAAAGAAACATTTATTATGATCTACATAGATGAATGAAACTTTTATTTTATTAAATTATTTGACAAAAAATCTGTTATTTTTAAAAATGTATTTCCTTTAGGGTTATTTTAGAGCGTTCAGAGAGGATCTAGGAGTGTGGTATTATGTAGTTTTTAAGTAGGTATGAAATGGTTATTTATAGGATTGTTTCTTTAAGGCTTATGTATATTGTCCATTATATGCTATAAAATATTTTGAAAGTAAATTTAAGGTATGTTTTACATAGTTTATTTTTTGGAAATAAATATTGAAATGACTTGTGAAATTCAGTATATTCTCAACATTAATTTATTTTGAAATATACCAGTTGTCTACTGAACTATTATATGGCAGATATTACTTCAGACTACACTGGTAAATGAAATACTTGGCTTTGTAGAACTTTTATTTTAATGGGTGAGACAATTCAAAGCTATAAACCTTAATAAAAATTGCATAGTGCATTCAAAAAGGATGAGTACAATGGGGAAAAAGAAAAACTCGATCAGGGTGAGAAAAATCAAGGTTGCTAGGCAGGGGATGGGGAGTTAAAATTTTTAATAGGAAGATCAGGGTAGTTACAATGAAGCTGACAATTGAACAAAGGTATGGAAACGTGATGAATTTGCGCAGAACTATCAGCAATAAGGTCACTCCAGACAAAGGAATTGGCTATCTTGAAGGCCATAAGGTTGGATCATGCCTGGCATATCTGAGGAATAGCAAGGAGGCCACTGTGAGTGACTGAAGAGTAGCAGGGAAAGAGGTCACAGAGGTTAAATGAGTGGCTAGATCATGTAAAAGCTTAGAAGTCATTGTAAAACTCTGGCTTTTATATTTGGAAACTTACTGTGTGATAGAATTTCTGCTAATAACTGAGAGTTCAATTGTCCATAAAATTTCAAGGACTCTTATTCTAGTAAGACAGAATGAAGAGAAAGAGTTCATATTTTCACATGGTGTAACAAATGCTCAGAGATGCAAGTGTAGGAAGCTATAGGATCACAGAAGAAGGCACTAAAATCACACCAATATATTTGATGACTGTGACTATATATAAATTTGTATTTTCTAGATTTTTTATAGTCATGGAATCACACTGTATATACTATTCATTGCCTGGCTTTTCTTTTCTCAGCATCATTACTTTGAGAATCTCCAATTGTAAATAGTTCATTTTGATGTTGAATAGTAATCTCTTTAATGAATAGATCATAATTTTTCTTTGCTCTATGGATGGACATTGATGAACATTTCCACTGTTTTCAATTCTTAAAAATAAAGCTGCTATGAAATTCATATACAAGTCCCTGTATGAACATAGGGCTTGTTTCTCTTGGCTAAATGCCTAGAAGTAAAATGGCTATTTTTGTAACTGCAACATATTTTGCATTTAAAAAAATTTTCAAACTATTTTCCAAAGTGGTTGTATCATGATATATGCCAACAACAGTTTAGATTTTTTGTTGCTTCTCAATCTAGCTCAGACCAAGTACAATTAGCCTTTATAATTTTAGCCATTCTAATAGATATGTAAGCATGTCTCATTATGATTTTAATTTGTATTTCTTTAATGTCTAAATGTTGAGAAATTTGTCATGTGCCTATAAGCCATCCATATACTTTTGGTGACATGTCTCTTCCATTATTTCCTTCACATGTAAAATTGGATACTCTGTTTGGTTATTAGTAAGGTTTTTTTATTTTTATTCATATTTAAATAATCAGAGTAGATGTCCATTATCAGATATGTAATTTGGAAATCGCTTGTCCATCTTTACAGTTTCTCAATGGAGCTTTGATAGCTGTGTCTTTCAAGAAATATGCTACTTCTTTCCTGGTACACGGAGGTATGACTAGAACATTATCAATGTTGACCTTTGCAAAGAAAATCATGGCTTAAGATATATGTAGTCTGCAGTTGTTGGGAGTGTTCACCATCCTTGCCTCTAACTCATCTCTCACTGCCCACACATTCAGATATAGGGGAATATTGATTGACAAAATATTAATTGCCAAATAACACTAGTTAGAGAATAAGAAAAATGCAGGCACCTGATTATATAATATTACATAAATAAAATGTGTTTTTATAAGTGCTATTGGAAGTAAATTCCTCAATACTTTAATCACACAGAATGATGGAATCCTAGATTTTTTTTTCTTGTATTTACTAAGAAAATGATCATGCCTCAAGTATATTAAAATGGAATAGGGAAAATTAAAAATTGTTTTAAGATGATTTGCGTGTGTTGTGCGTATGTGAGAGAGAAAGTGAGAGAGAAAGATAAAGAAAAAGAGAAAGGGAAAGACAGAGAGGTGGCTGCAGTGAATTGATGAGTGGGAGGATAGATTTTAAAGTTTTGTCTTTTGCTTTCTACATTTCTTTTTCCTTAGGTACAAGAGAACAATCAGTAATATCTCAGAAGCCTGCTGGTAACATCAGCAGAAAGAATTAGAGGTTCCCAGAAAATTAAGATGACATATAGTTTTCCTGACATAAGAAAATCATTTTTTGTCCCCAGCTATTTTCAATGATCTATACCCCACCTGTGTACTTGCCCGAGCACACTTCTTCCAAAAATTCCTGGGAGGTTCTTAAAAAGAAATGCAAAAACCTCACTCCTTAAGGATTTTGAGGGAACAAGGCAATGGGAAAACTAACAGTCACCACCAGACCAGGAAATAGCCTAAGCTATTGAGACAATAAATCAGTGGTAAAACTCCTAGTGCTATTTCAAAAGCAATCAAGGCCTTGCATTCCTTGTCCCAGAAAATGAGCCCAAGACCCCATCTAGTTTCTA
This sequence comes from Mustela nivalis, assembly GCF_964662115.1. Classification (NCBI taxonomy): domain Eukaryota; kingdom Metazoa; phylum Chordata; class Mammalia; order Carnivora; family Mustelidae; genus Mustela; species Mustela nivalis. Next base: position 89,157 of record NW_028136062.1, on the reverse strand, counting down.
TCTGCTCTTGAAGCCTGCAGAGTCCCTTTCCCTTGTCCAACAGTTACCTCTGCTTTATTCTAACGTTGAAGTTTCTGCCCTCGGTGGAATACAAGCTTCATTCAGGTGAACATGCAATACATATTGCACAAATACATATGTGGATGTGCATGCAGCCACAACCTTATGACCAACCATACACGGAATAATAAAACTCTCCCTTCTGAGTATTCATCTTAAATACTAAATAAAAATCTCTCTCCTGTTCAAACAGTCAAGGCTTTGGAACTTATTCCCGGTGTTCTCCTTGTATGTTGTAAACAAAGATTCCTTTGTTTGACAACTCCACCTGTTTCTGTGATTCACCAAAGACTGACCTCAGTTAGTTCAGTTGCTGTAATGGCTTTCACTACTCTGATTCTACCTCTGCAAGTCTCCAAATTTAACTATTTTTTCTCCCAATTCTGCATGTTCTTGGCTTTAAACTGCAACTCTGAAGAGAAGATTTGCTTGTTTAAAAAAAAAAAAAATCAAGAAAAGGTAGTAGTAGTTAACATTGTTACTTTGAACTTCCTGCCCTAAGGGGCTCTCCTGTTCTTTCTCTTTGACTTCCTGGACTAAAACGACAGAAATTTGGCAATACATCACTCCCCAATCCAGATTACTGCCAGAACAGTTTATACTCTTAGAAAAATATTAGTTTAAAAGATCACATAATTAAATACTTAAGCATGTAGTGTAATATAGTGGTTTACAAGAAATATATTTTGGTCATCTGAATATTTGGTTTTCAACCATGGCTACTGACTCACAGCTCCTAAAACTCTTGGGATTTCCTGTGATAAGGGTGAGAGAGGTGTGTTTTGTTCTGTTAATGAAGTGACCTTCAGACCTCACTCAAGGCAAGGGCTGTTTGCCTGAAGGACCAACCACTTGGTGAAAGCCTTCACAACTTTTTGCCTCCCCTTCCTCCCAATACAGGATTATCTGGGGAGGGAAGAGGATCTGGAGTTTAGATCAGCAAATGACAATGATTTAGTCAGTCATGACTATGTCATGAAGCCTCCACAGAAAAGCTGAAAGGACTGGGTTCAGAAAGCTTTTAGTTTGTGAAATGTATGAAAAGGCAGGAAGAGTGGCAGTCTTACAGAAGGTAATAGAAGCTCTGTGCCCATTCTCCATACCTTGCCCTGTGCACTTCTTTATCTATCTATTGATTTAAATCTTCTATTATATCTTTTAATAAGCTGGCAAACATAAAGTAAGTATTTTTCTGAGTTTTGTGAGTCCCTGTAGCAAATTAAAAGAACGTAAGAAGTAGGCCACTGGGACCTCCAACCTGTAGTTGCTCAGTCACAAGCACAGGTAATAACCTGGGGCCTACAGTGAGACTGGCATCTGAGGTGGGGTTGGAGATAGTCTTGGAGGACTGATCCATTAACTGATGAAATCTTACACTATGTTCAGGTAGATAGTGTCAGAATTTAGTTGAATTCTTGGAGATCCTGCTGTTGTCTGAAAATTATTTGGCATTGTTGGTATGATGTCCTAAAACCCAAAAAGATATAGCTACCTCAAAATAAGAATACGGTTGACAGCTTATATATAATAAGTGAGTATTTCAGGGATTTAAAATATACCCAATAAATAATGTAAGGAAATAAGGAAAGATTTTGAAATAAAAACAAGAATAAGAACCTAGTGGTACTAATAGATTAAATATATGTAATCTAGTTGAATTAAGAATACAATGGATAGAATACGTAATGGATTCAATAGAGATAAGAAGTCACTTAAGGATATAGTCATCTGGATACCAGCAAAGCATTAAAATTATCAATATAAAAGAGGTGTAAGATGTAGGTGATGTGTGTGGAACAAAAGCTAGAGAAGAAATTAGATTTCCTTACTACTCATAGCCTGTTGACAAGTCCTTGAAGCTCCTCTGGGGACTCAGCTGCTTCCATGTGGACACATCCACTCAGGGCAAAAAGCATTCTTAGTCCACCCCCCAGGATACTGAAAATCTACTTTCACATGTAAAAATTACTTTGGAAACTTCTTTATCTCTACTCCCCACCCCTGCCCTCAAGATATACATTGGCAATCATCTCCCAAGCATATACCCACTGATACACATCAGAAGAGTCTCTTCCCTGAGTTTTTACTAAATAGTAATAAATGACCTTTCCCTAACAATAGCTAGCCCCCTCAAGGTCCTGGAAACCTTGTTTATAAAATACCTTGGAGGCTTGTGCTATCCCTAACTGTAAGCTTTTTTCCGGCGAGATAAACACAACACCAGGCAAAGTGGGTGCAAGGCAAGATTTATTAAAACGCTCTCCAGCGAAGTTTCAGGGCTCAGGAGAAGGGGAGCCAGGAAAGTTGCGCCGGGAGGAGGTGGGCACCCTCGGGCGAGGTTCCGCCACTCTGGAAAGCAGAGTGGCGGAAGTCGCGCCCAAGGCAGGGAGGAGGGGGCTTTTAAGGGGTCTTGGGGAAAGCTCAGGGGTCTTTTGGCAAGTTTCCCTTATTTGGATATTCTGCCTGCTCATCGGGATCCCATTGGTCCACAGGAGCCCGGGGCGGGGGTCTCAGGTTCCTGCTTGGGCCTTTGTTCTCCTGTCCGAGCTCAGGTCTTGTGGCGGGAACTTTTGCCATCTTTGGTAGCCCTTCCTGCCAGCCCAACATTCTGGCCTTTTGCTTAATATAATGGTGTCAGGGGCGTCGACTCAGTTCTGGCTACTTCCTGCTGACAGGGGGCGTCGTCATGGGGGTCGTTGGAAGTGGGCAGGCGAGAGTAGGGCTGGAGGAGGAGTTGATTGACAGATACTCAGGCAAGTTCTTGTAGGCGACCCTGCAAGTACTGGAAAATACAGGGAGCAACTGAGATTAGAAGGAGGATTATGCATACAGGTCCCGCCAGAGGGAGCAGCCAGGTTACCCAGTTGTAGGGGTCCAGGCCCCAGGAGGACGTGTCTCGCCACGGTGCTTGGATCCGATCCCTGAGCTCTTTGATCCTGGAGGTAACTATATGATTGGTTAACAAAGTAACAACATTCTTCATTTAATAATAGGCAAGTCCCCCTTTTTTCGGCGGTCAGAAGGTCTAAGGCCCTTCGGTTCTGTAGAGCTAAGGCTGCCAGGCTGGTGACTTGCGTCTCTGTAGGGCTGTGAGGGAGTCAGCAACCCGTTCTGTGTCATCATTCAGGGCTTGGGAGAGTTTGTAAGAAAAATGTCTATGGAGGTTCCTATCCCCGCTGTTCCAGTTGCCACCTCTGTGGCTATTCCTGCCCCTGTTATGAATGGGAGGAAGGCAGCCCTTCCTCCATGGTGTTGGGGAAATAGGATGGACAGCAGCTGGGATTCAGAGTAGATGGTGGTAGAAGGAGATAGTAGGATGAATATACAGCCCAGGGAGTCGTTAGTGGTCAGGCAGCGATGGATTCCCTGAGGGCACAAGAGAAATATTCCCGAGGGAGTACAGTACAGGAGGGAGGAATTAGTGATATGGCAGCTGCGGTGGTGGTAAGGGAGGACACATTAATAATATGTATGTTTCCCCCCATGGGGCCCATATGGACCGTATTATTTGTGGCCCTGAAGTTGGGGAGTGGCCAGTCAATAGGGAGGGGTATCCCCAGGACGTGTAGAGTGAGGTAAGGTAGATAGGATAAAAGAGGCGGGGAAATGGCTGGAGGGCTATGATTTCTAAGAAAGGGCGGCCGTATAGTAATTCAAATGGGCTTAAGCCTGAAGACCCGCGGGGCGTAGCCAGGAGTCTGGTGAGAGCCATAGGCAGAAGTGTAGGCCAGGAAAGACGGGTTTCTAGGGTACGTTTGGTGAGTTGGGCTTTGAGCAGCCCGTTGGCCTTTTCTACCTTACCGATGACTGTGGGTGGTATGGGATGTGAAGTTTCCAGGTTATGTTGAGGCTCTCAGCTACCTGTTGGGTTACACTGGAGATGAAGGCAGGTCCGTTGTCCGACTGGAGGGTCCGGGGCAATCCGAACCTTGGGATGATGCGCTCGATGAGTATTGTAGCCACTACGTCCGCTGTTTCCCAGGCCATGAGGTATGCTTCAATCCAGCCTGTGAATGTATTTTATGGCGAAGCATGGGAGCGAAGTCCAGTTGTCAGTCTTCCCCCAGCTGATGCCCTCAGAGCTGTTGGTTAGGCCCTGGTCTGCGGATTCCTCCTTGTGAATTCACAGCGGAACAGGTTTTGCAAGCCCTGTGGACAACTTCGATTACCTTAGATAAGGAAGGATGATAAACAATGGTTGAAGAAATTAGTGGAGAGCCTATGGGCCACTATGGAGGGATTGGTGGATATCAGTAATCAAGGTGTGCACCAGATTGCCTGGCAGGACAATCCTGTCCTGGATGTAGAACCACCCCTTATCTGGCAAGGGTATAGGCAGTAAAGTTGCAGGGTTTAAGTGGGGGGAGGTAGAGAGAGAGAGACATGCGGGTTTTCTAGGAATAGCAGATGGAATAGCTGGAGACAAGGGTCAGATGGGCCAGGTATCGGTGGCTAAGGAGATCTGTGAGTCGGCAGGAGAGTAGACCGTGATGGGCTGCCCTAAGGTCATGTTGAGGGCCTTAGAGGGGGGCACTTGATATCCCTTGGCCCCCAGAAAACTAAGTAGGGTGGAGGTGTCGTCTTGGGAGACCGAGAGGGAGGGGCTACAGAGGAGGAGGTCATCCACATATGTAGTAGAGTACTGGCCTTAAGGACGCACTGCTGTTAAGTCTGTAGGCCTGGCCGAAAATGTGAGGGCTGTCCCTGAACCCCTGGGGTAGAACAGTCCAAGTTAATTGTCCAGAAGCATGCGTGTCAGGATCCTCCCAGGTGAAGGCAAAAAGAAAATAGGAATCAGGGTGCAAGGGGACGGTGAAAAAAGCGTCCTTTAGCTCCAGTACAGTAAAGTGAGAGGTGTTTGGGGAAACGCGAGACAGTAGGGTTAGGAACGACTGGGTGGAGGGGGACCACGACCTCGTTGATAAGCCTAAGGTCTTGTACCAGTCGATAAGCCCCTGAGGGCTTGCATACTGGGAGGATGGAGTGTTACAGGGGGAAATGATGGGGATCAGGAGTCCCTGACGTTAAAGCCGTTCTACAATAGTTTCAGGCCCTGGCGGTGGGCTAAGGAAATAGGGAACTGAGCTTGAGGGAAACTTAGAGTTATCCTTAAGCTGTACTTTAACTGGGGTAAGGTGGGAAGCAATGATGGGTTCTGAGGTGTCCCACACCTGAGGGTCTATAGTAGGTAGGTCATCTGGAGTGAGGGTCGAGGGAGTGGAGAGGTGTAGGATGAGACGGGTTGAGGTGGATAGAGGGGAGGAAGGGGAGAGGCAGATAGTTGCCCTTAGTTTCTGGAGAATGGCCCTACCCAGTGGAGGGACCAGGCAGGAAGGAATCATAGGAACGAGTGGGGGAAGGGAAACCCATCCAGGCTACAGGTAAGGGGAAGGGTCACCCTAGGGTTGGAGGAGGTCCCATCGATCCCCATAACAGTAATTGGTGAGGTTCGAGTAAGTCCCGAGTAGGAAGGCAGAACAGAGTAGGTAGCCCCCGTGTCCAGCAAAAAAGAGATGGACTTACCCATTACCTGGAGCATAACCCTGGGCTCGGCCTGGGTGAGAGGGGTGGCTGAGTCTGGGCTTCGTCAGTCGTCCTCCAATCCAAGCAGTTGAAAGGCCAGACTTACTATCTCGGGGGGTCCCCCACGTTGAGGCGCCGAAGATACCCCGAGGTTAGGGCAGTCGGATTTCCAGTGGCCCATCAAATGGCATTGAGGGCAAGGCCGAGTTGGCGGCTTTGGATTGGGGCACTGGCGAGCCCAATGTCCCTCGGCCCTGCATTTGAAACAGGCCCCCCGGCGGGGTGCGATTGGTTGCCCCTCTCTGCTGGCTCCCGGAGCCGGCCGGCCACAGGGCTGCTACCAAGGCTTGGGTCTGCAACTGAACCTTTTGCTGGAGTCTGGCTTGTCATTAAAGCTCAGCCGCCTCCTCACGGGAACTAAAGACCTTAAATGCCATTTTCACCAAGTCAGAAATGGGGGTCTGAGGGTCCTCCTCAGCCTTCTTTAACTTTCCCTATATATCTGGTACCAATTGAGAGATAAAATGAGTAGCCAGTACCGTGGCCCCCGCAGGAGAGGCAGGGTCCAAGCGAGTGTACTGGGTTAAAGGTTAGGTCAACTGGTTAAGAAACATGGTGGGGTTGTCGTAGGGGCCTGGACAATATCCCTAATCTTGTCGTAATTAACGGCCTTATTAGAGGCTGGCCACATGCCTGCTATGAGACACTGGACCATGCGGTCGCGGCGCCAGTGGCCATCTTGGCCATCCTGATAATCCCAACCTGGTTCTACAGCTGGGACCGCCCGGGCTCCAGCATCAGTGAGCTGGACCTGATCCGCGTGCTCCTGGGCAGCAGCCTGGATGCGTTCCCTCTCCTCTATGGTGAGGGTGGTGGTCTGGACCACATGTAAATCATGCCAGGTGAGGTCATAGGCTTGGGCTAGATATTGGAATTCTTTAATATAGTTATCAGGACTGGCCAAAAAGGAGCCCAAACGTTTCTCAATTTGGGAAAGGTCCTGTAAAGAGAAGGGCGCATGAACTCAAACTTCCTCAACTCCAGCAACCTCCCTTGGGGGGCAGACTAACTCAGCAGGGGGGCTTTCAAGCCCTAGTGCGGCTGGAGCCACACAGACACATTCACGCAGTCAGGCACTCTTCAGATTCAAACAGATTGGACACCCTCCCCTTTGGGTATCCCTGGCTAATGGGAGGTGATCAGTCTCCCCTTCCATTCTTTACGAAAGGATCTAGCTCAAACAGTAGCCCTGCGGCTGTTACAACAGAATTCAATTAAACACAAAAGGTGTTTACCAACAGATTTCAAAAGCGTAAACCTAGTTCTGGCGACCAGCGCTCGGGTATTTTATCCCATTCTGTTTAAGGTTACCAAAGACTTTGAATGCTACCTTAAGAATGACCCATTAAAACTCCGAGACACACAATTAACCAGCAGTTCTAGTCATCTCTTTGCTAGCAGACTTTAACAAATAACAAGAGCCTATTTGACCTTCAGTAAACTTTGATTGGAGTTTCCCGTTTACTGCGGATAAAATTTGTCAGGAGTTCGGATAGGAGTGGGGAGGGGAGAAGGAGGGGTTGATGAGAGCCCCGGTTCAGAAATCCTGAATTTAAGGGACCTTGGGGTGAAGGATCGCGGTAAAGAGGAGGAGGAGGAGGAACCAGAGGCCCTCTCGTCAGTGGGTGGGTGAAGCTCTCTGGGGGTTCAGAGAGAGGAGAGGGGGAGGAGAGGTCCGAGTCTTTGGGAGCAGTGGGTGGCAGGGTAGGGGTAGGGGAGCGGGCCAAGAGGACCTGAAAGGTGGAGCAGGGAGAGCAGAGGAAGGGGCGAGAGTGCAGAGTCCAGAAAGCTGGACATAAGGGACCTTGGCCCATCTGCCTTGGTGTCTGCCGAGGTTATTTAGGTCCATGAAAGTCTGATAGTTAAACGTGCCTTCCGGAGGCCATTGGGACTGATTGTCTAATCGGTATTGTGGCCAAGCGACAGTACAGTAACGTCGTTTTCGCAGGTCCTGGTCCAGTTCCAGGGTTTTAAGATTGGCCAGCAGGCCTAAAACACCCCCGGGATGTTTTAGGGTCGAATTTGGATTGGGAGGTCCCCACGATTCGTTGCCGGGCAACCCGAGGGCTGGAGGAAGGCGTCCCCTCGTCCACCACTGGGTTGCGGAAAAACTGTGTCGACTGCCATAGAGGTTAGGACGTCTCCCAGCCTCTCGGAGTCACGGAGGTCACCTGGTGACCGGCGGGGTCCACCCTGACGCGGCCGCGATTAGGGCAGGGCTTTCCGGAAGGAGGCGCGGAATCGGGGAAACTCACCACAGCTTCGGAAGTGGCGTTCGGAAGGGCAGGTCCGGTTCAGCCAGGGAAAGGAGAGAGCCTCCCCACTGTGTGGGGGCTCAATCTCCTTCCCGGGTCTCGGCACCAAATGTAAGCTTTTTTCCGGCGAGATAAACACAACACCAGGCAAAGTGGGTGCAAGGCAAGATTTATTAAAACGCTCTCCAGCGAAGTTTCAGGGCTCAGGAGAAGGGGAGCCAGGAAAGTTGCGCCGGGAGGAGGTGGGCACCCTCGGGCGAGGTTCCGCCACTCTGGAAAGCAGAGTGGCGGAAGTCGCGCCCAAGGCAGGGAGGAGGGGGCTTTTAAGGGGTCTTGGGGAAAGCTCAGGGGTCTTTTGGCAAGTTTCCCTTATTTGGATATTCTGCCTGCTCATCGGGATCCCATTGGTCCACAGGAGCCCGGGGCGGGGGTCTCAGGTTCCTGCTTGGGCCTTTGTTCTCCTGTCCGAGCTCAGGTCTTGTGGCGGGAACTTTTGCCATCTTTGGTAGCCCTTCCTGCCAGCCCAACACTAACCTCCTCCCAAATTGAAAGTATATAATCAGCCACTCTTCATGACCCTCTCTCTCTACTCCAAATAAATAAATAAATATTTTTAAATAAAATAAAATAAATGACTTTTTTTAAATGAAAGAAGAAAAAGGAAAGAAATATTTGAATATTAATGTACATCTATTTCTCAAGCATAAAATAGTCAAGACACTGGATTAAAACTTACATACAAGAAAAGAAAGAAAATATTCATAACTAGAGTTGACTCTATGAATCCCAAACTAGGGCATACATACCAAAGACACACAAAAAAAATCACAAGTGTTAGAGAGAAAAAAAATAATTCATTAATAAAGAAACAAGAATCAGACTGACAGAATTTTTTTAAATAACATCAGATATAAAAAAGAATGAAGTAATAGCTTTATTATCTTGAAAAAAAATCACAAATGGAAACATTTAGATCCTTATAAAATGTCATTGGCATAGGAAGGCATAATAAAAAAAATATTTTCAGGAATACAGATCACAGATAATTTGCCTTAATTTGTGTAGGCAGCACTTAAATACTAATATTATTTTAACAGTTAAAATATACTCTATGATCTTTGAGGTTGGGGAAAAGAGGATGACCAAGTCATCTTGAAATAATTCAGTTTTATGAAAAAAGTAAAAAGATCAAAAAAAAGACTTGTAGAAAAGAGAGATAAAACATATGCATAATAAAAATAAATAAATAAATAAACAGCTGGAGTGCCTGGGTGACTTAGTCGGTTCAAGTGTCTGCCTTCAGCTCAGGTGATGATCCCAGGGTCCTGGTATTGAGCCCTGCATCAGGCTCCCTGCTCAGTGGAGAGTCTGCTTCTCCCTCCCATTGAGAAAAAAAATTTGACTTATTTATTTGAGAGAGATAATCTTTAAATTTTACTTATTTATTTGAGAGAGAGTGAGAAAAGAAAAACATGCACACAGCAGAGGGAATAACAGAGGGAGAGGGAGAAGCACGCCACTGAGCAGGGAACCCCCTGCGGGGCTCTATCCCAGGACCCGGGTATTATGACCTGAGCTATAGGTAGACACTTAACTCAGGTACCCCAATAAATACAATCTTTTAAAAAAAATAAATAATAATAAAAATAAATAATATTTCAGATAGTATGATTTTTTTAATGTGAGACTTGGTATAAAAACAGGATGACATACTTGTCTAATTATAGCAAAGACTTTGATAAGTTTAGATGCAGTAGTACATAAAAAATTTAACTTCTTTCATTAACTGATAATTTAATTAGATTAAATTAAGAGACATCAAAATTTAGAGAATCTAATAGTCCTGATCTATTAATAAATGTAGCCATCCTGACCCCAAAACAGGAGTCTTCAGTAAGTATATAAGCATAAGTTGAACATTTTCACAAACAGGCCATTATTTAGGCCAGAAGTATATGCCAATAAATTCCTAGAGTTAAATATCAGGCTATATTTTCCAAGAATAAGGCAATAAAATTAGAAAACAATGACCAAAATATTAAATTCATATAATTGGAAGTTAACTTCATACCTAAAAAGAAATAATAGAGCTAATTCAGAAATTTTTAGAATTACAGTACTTTGGTAATATCAACTCTCAAAATGAGTAACGGACAGGTGGGGCTAGCAAGAGACTCGTGGGAGGATTAAATCATGGGCCCCTGTATCTCAGGTGCAGTAGAAGCAGTGGATTTGGAATTTCAGTTTTTCCACAACGTTCCACCACAAGCTGGTTAGAACTGTGCAAAAGCAGGAAGGGAAGCCCCAGTAAAGTGGACTGGGGATGCCAGAAGGGGAGGCTGGAAGGGGGCGCCTGGTGCTCAGTGCCCATTACAGACCCCACATTGCAATCCCCCACAGGAGAGACTCACCAATTTTAGGCCCCACAGGGGAAGCTGGAGGTTCATCTCCTGACTTTTTGTAGGATCTTTGCAGCTCAGCTGGTGAGAATTCTCCATCACCCTGCCTTTCTCCAAGGGACTTTCCTTCAAGCACCCTTCCCAACTTCTTCCTCCTCCATGAAATAATGTTCCTCTCCTTTGTTTCTCGCACTTGCCTGTGTTGGGACCTTAGCTTGCTCAGCCCAGACTGCCATTCTCTGCTCTTCCCAATTAAACCCATGCTGCTGGTCAAATAACTGGCAGATTGAGTTTAAGGCCAATTGAACTAATAAATTCAAGAACTTGCAAGGAACAAAATCAATATGCACAAATTAGTGGCACTCCTAGGTGCTCCGAAGGAACCATCAGAAAGAGACTGCGGAGAACGATCTCATTTACACCTGCATCCAAGACAGCAAGATACCTGGGAGGCCCCTGAACCAAGAAGGTGACAGACCTGTCCTCTGACAGCCCTGCAACAATGACGACAGACAGGGAGGGGTACACACAGAGATGGGGAGGCACTGTGCTCAGGGAAGAACCCACACTGGGAAAATACCTACTCTCCCCAAAACCGTCTACAGAGTCCTCACTCTGGCTCCCGAATTTCCGGACTCGGTGCAAGCCTGGAGTGGGTGTGGACACGGGAAGGACCCCGCAGGGCTGAGGTGGGGAGAGCACAAGCACCGAAGCAGGGGGACGCTCCCTGACTGCAGACCATCTGAGGAGCCCAAGGAACCTAATCCGCGAGCACACAAACACCGATGAGGACCTAGGAGCACCCGAGCCCAGAAAGGGGGGACCCCACAGCCCCGCGAACAGCACAGCAGGAGGCCACGTCTCCTCACACAAAACGACGGAAGCCCCAGTGTCTACACAGGGCGCCCTTCCTCTGTGGGGTCCTGAGACCACGAACCCCTTGACAGTGCACTCAGGCGGCTTCTCCTCAGCTCCTCCAGCATCTGGTCCTTAGGAGGTTGGACTGCTGCCAGTGTGGGCGCGTCCTCCACAACGGGTCCGGTCAGTGTGGATGCAGAGCCACACCCTCCTCAGCTTGTCCTGTCAGGGTGGGAGGCGCCCCACATTCTCCAGAAGTCTCCACAGTGGGTCCTGAAGAGGCGGGGCTCTGGTCCCAGCTGTGGCTGTGCAGCCTTGGCTCAGGGCGGAGCTGGGGTCTGGCGCCCTCTGCAGGCGGTGCAAGGCAGTGCAGGACTGTGGGAGCTCACCCTTCAGTGGAAGGTCCTACTCCCTCCTGGGGTCCAGCTGATGCCATTTCATTCCGGAAATTCAAGCTGCATGGAGCCCAATACCCCCCAACTTCCCCCCAAATAGCTAAGGAACAATGAATTGGAAACAATGTGGAATTACAACAGTCCTTGACCCAAACAGTGTCACTGAACATGGCCCTGATGCAGACCCACACTCTGACCTCAACTTGGTCTCAAGCCTGAACCCTACCCTAATCCAAGACCCTAACCCTAGCCCCCAACCCAAACAATGTTCACAAGAATCAAAAGGTAGAAACTGCAAATATCCATCAATGGCAAGTGCCTAAGCAAAGTGTGGTGAAGCATTTGAATTTGGGTACAGGTTCAGGTTTTAGTCAGAGTTCTAGATCAGGCTTTGGGTTTAGTGTTAGGGTGAGGGTTTAGAGTGAAGGACAAGGGAACAGAGTTATAGTTTAGGGCTTTAAGTTTATGATTTAGGCTTTAAGACTCAGGGCTTATGGGATAAAGTTCAAGGTCAAATTTGGGGTTTGACTTCATGCTGAGATTTGGGTTCAGGTTTCATGACTTGGAGGTCTGGTTTAGGGTTTGGGTTCGTGGTTCAGGGCTTGGATCCAGGGCTCAGGTACAGGCTTTGGGTTCCATTCCAGGTTTGGGATTCAGGGTTCTAGTTTGGGCTTTAAGGTCAGCTTAGGTTTCAGCGTTGGTAGGGTTTAAGGTTAGGTTTAGGGATGACACATTTCTTCAGTTGTCATCATGGACAAAATAATTCTATCTGAAGTTTCTAAGTCAGAAATGTATTTCTTCTGGGGGCGCCTGGGTGGCTCCGTGTGTTAAGCCTCTGCCTTGGGCTCAGGTCATGATCTCAGGGTCCTGGGATCGAGCCCTTCATCAGGCTCTCTGCTTGACGGGGAGCCTGCTTCCCCATCTTTCTCTCTGCCTGCCTCTCTGCCTACTTGTGATCTCTGTCTGTCAAATAAATAGAATTAGTAAAAGCTATTATATGATCTTTTAGAAACCATTTCCTATCTTTGCATTCTCATGTGCCAAGAGAGACAGGGGTTATTTAAAACCCTGAAGAGAAAGCTCTCTCTTTTAAATTGCCTGTAACCTTCGTGTAATAGATTTATGATTGATAATAGATTTAGTTAAAATATAACTATTTAAAATATTTACTCTCAGTAAACGATTTCAACCTATGCTCATTTAAGTAACTTGGTGCATAATCCCTTTTCTATTAAACCATAGTGCAAGGACCAATGCCGCGTTTCTGAGAGAACCCCAAGCTATTTTTCTAGAATGGCTGTATGCTATATATGGCGTCCTGTTTTCACTCCCTTTGTGGAGCACCTACCCTGGAGGTCATGTAATAACCAATGACCAAAAAAACAAACAAGAAACCCAAACATCCAGGTCGAAGTGCCATCCCTGCCTGGAGTGGAGGAGACTGCTCAGACAGATCCCAGGCAGGCATCTCAGCCCAGGCCTGTGCTGGGGAAGCTGGTTCCTGGCTTTGGGCGCAATCTGGAAGCCAGCAAACTGACCCAAGAGTGCAGCTGGCGTTTAGGACTGATGATCTTTTCGCAGCCAGGCTGCGCGTGGACACCCGCTCAGGGAGCCAGGCTAGGAGGCTGCCCAGGGCAGGCGCTGGCAATGCAGCAGCATGCCAGGGCTTAGCCCCGCACCCCAGCATGGGCTCCGGCCTCAGAAGTGAGGGGGCGGGGCCAGCGCAGAGAAGGGTCTTTGCTAATTTCCAAAGCTGGAAGTGAGCTCTCAGAGGACTCAGGAGGGAGGGGGGCGGGGGCGGCCAGGAGAGGGGCTTTGCTAATTGCCCAGGCGGGAAGGAGGGGCGCGCAGAGCCAGTGTGCTGTGCTGCAGCCCATTTGGGACTGCAGGACCCACCATACTCGCTGCCCCTGCACTCCCATGCTCCAGCCTAGCCCCTGAGGCCGCGGTGTCCTGTTCCCGTTCCCGCCGCCTGCTGCCCCTCCCCGACCCATGGCTTCTCTGGAGGACCCTCTGCTCACAGGTAAAGTGACACCACGACACGCCCTCACCTGAAGCAGAAAACGCAGTCCAGGAGCTGGGCGCAGCCTCCCGCCAACCCCAGGGCACCAGGACCACCCCAGACGCTGCGCCACACCCTGTCCGCAGGGGGTCAGGCCGGGACAGCGCCACAGGAGGTACCCCCCCCCTGCCAGCGGGCAGGCTAGCCCCCATAGTTCTGCACCCCCACGCGCTTTTCAGAGCCTCCTGCTATTCCCAGGGCACCCAGAACCCAGAGAGTGAGGCCTTGGGTGTTCTCTAGTGACAGATTCAAGGCAATTTTTCGACTTTGGGACTCAGAGTTAACATAGTTTTCATTTGTGATTATTATTTTTGTGTGGGGGCCGTCGCTTTTCTTTTGACCTAGGCTTGTTTTCACTCCCGGTTCTGAAGAAGCCCCTAAATCCTAACCCTTTGAGGACTCCGAAAGCTCTCAGAGCAGCAGTGCTGGGGGACAGTGTGGACACATGGTTTGGTTTCTCCTCTGGCCTGCTTCTGTGGCAGCCCCGCTCTGTCCTCCTCAGACTTCAGAGCAATATCTGAACAAGTGGAGAAGCAACCAGGGGGTCAGGAAGGTGGCCACCGAAGAGTGACTTCTCTGGAGGGTGGCTGAGCTAGCAAGTGAGCATGTTAGTCCAGCTCTGCCTGCATTCAGTATGGAGCTGAACAGGGGCCAGGGAAGGGGAGGAGGAGCAGAGAGCAGGGACAAAGGGACCAAAGAGGAGATTCAGATGAAGGGAAGTAATGGGGAGGAAAGTGAAGAAACTCTAGAAGACAGGTATGTAGAAAGGAAAAGGGATGAAGTGGGCATTGGGAAAGGGCACCACCAGGGAAGGAGAGAGGGGAAGAAAAGAGGGAGGAAAGAGGAAAGGGGAAAGGGAGAAGGGAGGAGTCAGCATGCCAGGGCTCCCCCTGCATCTGAAGAAGAGGTGGCTGGTCCAGCTTGTCAAACAGGGTGCTCACTCTTTGGCCCCAGTTTCTGCTCCCAGTGCTACTGGGCTTTGCAAGGAAGGCCGGCTGTCCCTTGGGACCTACTGGAGCCCACTGGAGCCCACAGGAGGGTGGGAGAGGTAAGATGCCACCAGGTCCTGTCCTGAGCTGCTCCCAGCCACCAGCCTCACCACATGGTGCAAGAGGGACCCCAGAACAAAGGACGGACACAGGCCAGCACGTCTGCTGGTGGCCCTGGGCACTTAGCTCATCGCAGTGAACCACACGGCCTCCTCAACCCACGCTTTCAAAGCCTCCTTCTTCGCTTCTGGCTTTCATGTCTGTAGGAACATGAGCCAGATCTAACTCATCTCCGACAGACAATTCTGACTCACCCCGTGTCAGATTTTTATGAGTGGCTGTGATAGAGTAAGATAGCAATGCTCCAACAAACGGACTGTTTCCTCCCACTTGACCTCAACAGTCTTATACATTTTCTTAGCGAAAACATCTTGTCTCCTTCCATTAAGCTCATAACGTGGTCTAATAGTATACATGCGCCTTCCTTAGATGCGAAGCGATACAGAGGTCCTTTTTTTTTTTTAATTTTACAAGGTAAAGTCAGTGAACATATCCAACTTGACGAATACGTCTCTAAAATGTCAATCCAGGCAAAGCTTTTTCTGCCTACAGTTTGGAGCCTACGTGGTGACATTTTTAAAATGCTTTCAGTCCCTCAGTGAGGCTCTTAGAAGCTAGCCAGGGCTTACTACGTGCCAGGCACTGTGTCAGGTGTTGGAGCTAAAGGGAAGGAGAGCTTGGAGGCTGGCTGGGGAGGGACATCCATGACACAAGCACAGCTAGAAACGGAGGCCAATGCTAGAAAAGAGAGAGCAGGCTGCATGGAGAGTGTGTACCATGGGGCTTGTGAGCTCACGAATAAGTGGGAGTAACTGGAGTGGGGAGATGGGGGAGAGAAGAGGGTCTTCCCATCAATGGTAATCACCTGTGCTTGGAGGCAGGTGCCATGAGAGGTCTCCACAGGAAGAAGGAGGCAGTGTGGTTGAAGGGCAGAGAGATGGGGCAGAACAGGCATCAGTCAGTTGGAGGGGTATGAATAGACTGATGGGAGGATTATGGGTGCCTTTGGAGGACTGAAAATTTGTTAGAAGATCAGTGCAGATTTCTATGGAGACAAATGCCAGGAACTGATAGGTCTTTGAAAGGTCACTCTGGCTGCCTTTTGGCAAAGGGGTTGGTAAAAGGCACTTGCAGGTGTGAACACACCAGGTGGGAGGTGAGTGCAGGAAATCGGGTGAGGGAGCATGGGAACTTGGTCCCGGGGTATATAAGGGAGAATAGCCTTTAAGGAGTTCCACAAATTGGCACCAGCTGTGGCTTCATTACAGAGCTGGAAGGGGGAGGTGGGTGTGTCCTGGAGGTTACAGAAATTACATGAGAAAGGGAAGTCTTTTTAGATCTCTTTTTCAACTAGAGGAACTCTCACCTTATTGATATAATTCCAGAGTGGGAACCAATGATATGAGGACATCTTTGAAATGTCTGAATATGTTCTTCGACATCTTTGCAAGTGACGAGGAGACCTTGACCTTAGGAGGCCTTGGCCCTCTTTGTAGCCAGAAAGATTTCACCTACAGATTTGGGTTCTCCCTTTTAAAGTCAAGGAGTCAGTCCTTCCAAAGGACACCTCCTATCATTTTACCCTCTCATCATACCTCACGTGCTGGCATCTCCAAGACCCTCTGTTCCAGGTTGAGAGTATCCACTTTGGCCGGGCTGGTCTTGCAAAGAACACCACAACAGGAAATCTAGAGCCTATAGTGCTATTAATAACATCATCTAAGACTGTGTTTGCTACCCTCTTGGCCTCTTCCCACCATGACTCACTGAAGCTTTTTACACATTGTATCCATTATGCTATAGTTCCCAAAGCTCATCTTCTCTAGTGCCATTAGTTTTTAGGGGACCAGGCAAACCTTAAACTTGTCCCCCTTAATTGGATCCCTGTGCCCCCACAATCTCTTTGAATGCCTTTCACCATGATTCTTGAATGAGATCTGAGACCACTGCTGGTACCTAACACTTCTTGGAACCTTGTCTGCTAGGTTCTTGGAAGAGGAGGTGGCTATGGAGGTGAGTGGGGATGGGAGTGGGAGGATTTCTCCCTTCACTTCCCTTTTTGTGTTTTCAAATAATGGGTTTTGAGGGGGAGGGAAAGGTTAACCAGACCATTTATTTTCCATCTCCCATCGATAAAATGTCACACAGGAGAGAGGTGGCAGAAACGCACTTTCAGGTTAATTTTTTTACAAGGAAGATTGACTTATGAACCTACTTTGTTATTCCCTTTCATTCAATTTCCCTGTACCTCCTTTTCTATGAAGCGTAACGGTAACCCATTATTATTATTATTGTTGGCACGTGCTTTGTGAACCATAAAGTGTACGCTATAAATGGGAGCGCTTTTCTTTTTTTTTTTTTTTTGTAGTTTACGAAAAACTAATATTTTTTAAATTAATTTTTTATTTATTTTCAGCATAACAGTATTCATTCTTTTTGCACCACACCCAGTGCTCCATGCAAGCAGTGCCCTCTATGATACCCAACACCTGGTACCCCAACCTCCAAATCCCCCGCCCCTTCAAAACCCTCAGATTGTTTTTCAGAGTCCATAGTCTCTCATGATTCAGCTCCCCTTCCAATTTCCCCCACCTCCCTTCTCGTCTCTAACTCCCCATGTCCATGAAAAACTAATTTAAAAACATTCAACCACCAGAGTACCCAAAGGGCTCCCATATAAACTATCTGTCGTTACATTATGTCCCGATGTGGAGCTCGATCCCAGGATCCTGAGATCATGACCTGAACTGAAGGCAGAGGCTTTAACACTCTGAGCCACCAGCCCCAATGTATTCTCTTCAGTACCAGAATTTGTAACCAATTGACAGATGAAAAAGGAGGCAGTCAAGTGAAAATCAATAGGTCTTAGACCTGCAAGAAATTTGAATTAGATGAATTCAGCTACTCAGGCACTGTTTCACATTTTCAGATCTCTGCAGAAAAGGGGTTAACCTTTTTACAGCATGTAAAAGAGAAGACTATAACACATACTATGTGTAAGCATGTAAATATCAAAAAATATCCCATTAGTTGCTAAGACACACAGGGCCTATATTTTCTCTCAAATTCATGAATATCTAGGAGCAATAAGTGAGAAGTGAATGTATACTTTTCACTTCGAAGTCTTTTAGAAATCTAAAATATGACTTTCTATGGTTTGTGTCTCCATATTCCTTTATTGCCAGTTTGAACAAATCCACATGCTTTGATTCAAAGGTAATAAATTCCTCTTATTTGGAAACATGATGTTTATTTTTATTCTCTCACCTTTAGCAGGTGGTTTCATTTTAGCACACTTCAGAGTTATAATTTCATGCTTATTAAAAACATTTATTATGATCTACATAGATGAATGAAACTTTTATTTTATTAAATTATTTGACAAAAAATCTGTTATTTTTAAAAATGTATTTCCTTTAGGGTTATTTTAGAGCGTTCAGAGAGGATCTAGGAGTGTGGTATTATGTAGTTTTTAAGTAGGTATGAAATGGTTATTTATAGGATTGTTTCTTTAAGGCTTATGTATATTGTCCATTATATGCTATAAAATATTTTGAAAGTAAATTTAAGGTATGTTTTACATAGTTTATTTTTTGGAAATAAATATTGAAATGACTTGTGAAATTCAGTATATTCTCAACATTAATTTATTTTGAAATTTACCAGTTGTCTACTGAACTATTATATGGCAGATATTACTTCAGACTACACTGGTAAATGAAATACTTGGCTTTGTAGAACTTTTATTTTAATGGGTGAGACAATTCAAAGCTATAAACCTTAATAAAAATTGCATAGTGCATTCAAAAAGGATGAGTACAATGGGGAAAAAGAAAAACTCGATCAGGGTGAGAAAAATCAAGGTTGCTAGGCAGGGGATGGGGAGTTAAAATTTTTAATAGGAAGATCAGGGTAGTTACAATGAAGCTGACAATTGAACAAAGGTATGGAAAGGTGATGAATTTGCGCAGAACTATCAGCAATAAGGTCACTCCAGACAAAGGAATTGGCTATCTTGAAGGCCATAAGGTTGGATCATGCCTGGCATATCTGAGGAATAGCAAGGAGGCCACTGTGAGTGACTGAAGAGTAGCAGGGAAAGAGGTCACAGAGGTTAAATGAGTGGCTAGATCATGTAAAAGCTTAGAAGTCATTGTAAAACTCTGGCTTTTATATTTGGAAACTTACTGTGTGATAGAATTTCTGCTAATAACTGAGAGTTCAATTGTCCATAAAATTTCAAGGACTCTTATTCTAGTAAGACAGAATGAAGAGAAAGAGTTCATATTTTCACATGGTGTAACAAATGCTCAGAGATGCAAGTGTAGGAAGCTATAGGATCACAGAAGAAGGCACTAAAATCACACCAATATATTTGATGACTGTGACTATATATAAATTTGTATTTTCTAGATTTTTTATAGTCATGGAATCACACTGTATATACTATTCATTGCCTGGCTTTTCTTTTCTCAGCATCATTACTTTGAGAATCTCCAATTGTAAATAGTTCATTTTGATGTTGAATAGTAATCTCTTTAATGAATAGATCATAATTTTTCTTTGCTCTATGGATGGACATTGATGAACATTTCCACTGTTTTCAATTCTTAAAAATAAAGCTGCTATGAAATTCATATACAAGTCCCTGTATGAACATAGGGCTTGTTTCTCTTGGTTAAATGCCTAGAAGTAAAATGGCTATTTTTGTAACTGCAACATATTTTGCATTTAAAAAAATTTTCAAACTATTTTCCAAAGTGGTTGTATCATGATATATGCCAACAACAGTTTAGATTTTTTGTTGCTTCTCAATCTAGCTCAGACCAAGTACAATTAGCCTTTATAATTTTAGCCATTCTAATAGATATGTAAGCATGTCTCATTATGATTTTAATTTGTATTTCTTTAATGTCTAAATGTTGAGAAATTTGTCATGTGCCTATAAGCCATCCATATACTTTTGGTGACATGTCTCTTCCATTATTTCCTTCACATGTAAAATTGGATACTCTGTTTGGTTATTAGTAAGGTTTTTTTATTTTTATTCATATTTAAATAATCAGAGTAGATGTCCATTATCAGATATGTAATTTGGAAATCGCTTGTCCATCTTTACAGTTTCTCAATGGAGCTTTGATAGCTGTGTCTTTCAAGAAATATGCTACTTCTTTCCTGGTACACGGAGGTATGACTAGAACATTATCAATGTTGATCTTTGCAAAGAAAATCATGGCTTAAGATATATGTAGTCTGCAGTTGTTGGGAGTGTTCACCATCCTTGCCTCTAACTCATCTCTCACTGCCCACACATTCAGATATAGGGGAATATTGATTGACAAAATATTAATTGCCAAATAACACTAGTTAGAGAATAAGAAAAATGCAGGCACCTGATTATATAATATTACATAAATAAAATGTGTTTTTATAAGTGCTATTGGAAGTAAATTCCTCAATACTTTAATCACACAGAATGATGGAATCCTAGATTTTTTTTTCTTGTATTTACTAAGAAAATGATCATGCCTCAAGTATATTAAAATGGAATAGGGAAAATTAAAAATTGTTTTAAGATGATTTGCGTGTGTTGTGCGTATGTGAGAGAGAAAGTGAGAGAGAAAGAGAAAGAAAAAGAGAAAGGGAAAGACAGAGAGGTGGCTGCAGTGAATTGATGAGTTGGAGGATAGATTTTAAAGTTTTGTCTTTTGCTTTCTACATTTCTTTTTCCTTAGGTACAAGAGAACAATCAGTAATATCTCAGAAGCCTGCTGGTAACATCAGCAGAAAGAATTAGAGGTTCCCAGAAAATTAAGATGACATATAGTTTTCCTGACATAAGAAAATCATTTTTTGTCCCCAGCTATTTTCAATGATCTATACCCCACCTGTGTACTTGCCCGAGCACACTTCTTCCAAAACTTCCTGGGAGGTTCTTAAAAAGAAATGCAAAAACCTCACTCCTTAAGGATTTTGAGGGAACAAGGCAATGGGAAAACTAACAGTCACCACCAGACCAGGAAATAGCCTAAGCTATTGAGACAATAAATCAGTGGTAAAACTCCTAGTGCTATTTCAAAAGCAATCAAGGCCTTGCATTCCTTGTCCCAGAAAATGAGCCCAAGACCCCATCTAGTTTCTATCTGCTCTTGAAGCCTGCAGAGTCCCTTTCCCTTGTCCAACAGTTACCTCTGCTTTATTCTAACGTTGAAGTTTCTGCCCTCGGTGGAATACAAGCTTCATTCAGGTGAACATGCAATACATATTGCACAAATACATATGTGGATGTGCATGCAGCCACAACCTTATGACCAACCATACACGGAATAATAAAACTCTCCCTTCTGAGTATTCATCTTAAATACTAAATAAAAATCTCTCTCCTGTTCAAACAGTCAAGGCTTTGGAACTTATTCCCTGTGATCTCCTTGTATGTTGTAAACAAAGATTCCTTTGTTTGACAACTCCACCTGTTTCTGTGATTCACCAAAGACTGACCTCAGTTAGTTCAGTTGCTGTAATGGCTTTCACTACTCTGATTCTACCTCTGCAAGTCTCCAAATTTAACTATTTTTTCTCCCAATTCTGCATGTTCTTGGCTTTAAACTGCAACTCTGAAGAGAAGATTTGCTTGTTTAAAAAAAAAAAAAATCAAGAAAAGGTAGTAGTAGTTAACATTGTTACTTTGAACTTCCTGCCCTAAGGGGCTCTCCTGTTCTTTCTCTTTGACTTCCTGGACTAAAACGACAGAAATTTGGCAATACATCACTCCCCAATCCAGATTACTGCCAGAACAGTTTATACTCTTAGAAAAATATTAGTTTAAAAGATCACATAATTAAATACTTAAGCATGTAGTGTAATATAGTGGTTTACAAGAAATATATTTTGGTCATCTGAATATTTGGTTTTCAACCATGGCTACTGACTCACAGCTCCTAAAACTCTTGGGATTTCCTGTGATAAGGGTGAGAGAGGTGTGTTTTGTTCTGTTAATGAAGTGACCTTCAGACCTCACTCAAGGCAAGGGCTGTTTGCCTGAAGGACCAACCACTTGGTGAAAGCCTTCACAACTTTTTGCCTCCCCTTCCTCCCAATACAGGATTATCTGGGGAGGGAAGAGGATCTGGAGTTTAGATCAGCAAATGACAATGATTTAGTCAGTCATGACTATGTCATGAAGCCTCCACAGAAAAGCTGAAAGGACTGGGTTCAGAAAGCTTTTAGTTTGTGAAATGTATGAAAAGGCAGGAAGAGTGGCAGTCTTACAGAAGGTAATAGAAGCTCTGTGCCCATTCTCCATACCTTGCCCTGTGCACTTCTTTATCTATCTATTGATTTAAATCTTCTATTATATCTTTTAATAAGCTGGCAAACATAAAGTAAGTATTTTTCTGAGTTTTGTGAGTCCCTGTAGCAAATTAAAAGAACGTAAGAAGTAGGCCACTGGGACCTCCAACCTGTAGTTGCTCAGTCACAAGCACAGGTAATAACCTGGGGCCTACAGTGAGACTGGCATCTGAGGTGGGGTTGGAGATAGTCTTGGAGGACTGATCCATTAACTGATGAAATCTTACACTATGTTCAGGTAGATAGTGTCAGAATTTAGTTGAATTCTTGGAGATCCTGCTGTTGTCTGAAAATTATTTGGCATTGTTGGTATGATGTCCTAAAACCCAAAAAGATATAGCTACCTCAAAATAAGAATACGGTTGACAGCTTATATATAATAAGTGAGTATTTCAGGGATTTAAAATATACCCAATAAATAATGTAAGGAAATAAGGAAAGATTTTGAAATAAAAACAAGAATAAGAACCTAGTGGTACTAATAGATTAAATATATGTAATCTAGTTGAATTAAGAATACAATGGATAGAATACGTAATGGATTCAATAGAGATAAGAAGTCACTTAAGGATATAGTCATCTGGATACCAGCAAAGCATTAAAATTATCAATATAAAAGAGGTGTAAGATGTAGGTGATGTGTGTGGAACAAAAGCTAGAGAAGAAATTAGATTTCCTTACTACTCATAGCCTGTTGACAAGTCCTTGAAGCTCCTCTGGGGACTCAGCTGCTTCCATGTGGACACATCCACTCAGGGCAAAAAGCATTCTTAGTCCACCCCCCAGGATACTGAAAATCTACTTTCACATGTAAAAATTACTTTGGAAACTTCTTTATCTCTACTCCCCACCCCTGCCCTCAAGATATACATTGGCAATCATCTCCCAAGCATATACCCACTGATACACATCAGAAGAGTCTCTTCCCTGAGTTTTTACTAAATAGTAATAAATGACCTTTCCCTAACAATAGCTAGCCCCCTCAAGGTCCTGGAAACCTTGTTTATAAAATACCTTGGAGGCTTGTGCTATCCCTAACCTCCTCCCAAATTGAAAGTATATAATCAGCCACTCTTCATGACCCTCTCTCTCTACTCCAAATAAATAAATAAATATTTTTAAATAAAATAAAATAAATGACTTTTTTTAAATGAAAGAAGAAAAAGGAAAGAAATATTTGAATATTAATGTACATCTATTTCTCAAGCATAAAATAGTCAAGACACTGGATTAAAACTTACATACAAGAAAAGAAAGAAAATATTCATAACTAGAGTTGACTCTATGAATCCCAAACTAGGGCATACATACCAAAGACACACAAAAAAAATCACAAGTGTTAGAGAGAAAAAAAATAATTCATTAATAAAGAAACAAGAATCAGACTGACAGAATTTTTTTAAATAACATCAGATATAAAAAAGAATGAAGTAATAGCTTTATTATCTTGAAAAAAAATCACAAATGGAAACATTTAGATCCTTATAAAATGTCATTGGCATAGGAAGGCATAATAAAAAAAATATTTTCAGGAATACAGATCACAGATAATTTGCCTTAATTTGTGTAGGCAGCACTTAAATACTAATATTATTTTAACAGTTAAAATATACTCTATGATCTTTGAGGTTGGGGAAAAGAGGATGACCAAGTCATCTTGAAATAATTCAGTTTTATGAAAAAAGTAAAAAGATCAAAAAAAAACTTGTAGAAAAGAGAGATAAAACATATGCATAATAAAAATAAATAAATAAATAAACAGCTGGAGTGCCTGGGTGACTTAGTCGGTTCAAGTGTCTGCCTTCAGCTCAGGTGATGATCCCAGGGTCCTGGTATTGAGCCCTGCATCAGGCTCCCTGCTCAGTGGAGAGTCTGCTTCTCCCTCCCATTGAGAAAAAAAAATTTGACTTATTTATTTGAGAGAGATAATCTTTAAATTTTACTTATTTATTTGAGAGAGAGTGAGAAAAGAAAAACATGCACACAGCAGAGGGAATAACAGAGGGAGAGGGAGAAGCACGCCACTGAGCAGGGAACCCCCTGCGGGGCTCTATCCCAGGACCCAGGTATTATGACCTGAGCTATAGGTAGACACTTAACTCAGGTACCCCAATAAATACAATCTTTTAAAAAAAATAAATAATAATAAAAATAAATAATATTTCAGATAGTATGATTTTTTTAATGTGAGACTTGGTATAAAAACAGGATGACATACTTGTCTAATTATAGCAAAGACTTTGATAAGTTTAGATGCAGTAGTACATAAAAAATTTAACTTCTTTCATTAACTGATAATTTAATTAGATTAAATTAAGAGACATCAAAATTTAGAGAATCTAATAGTCCTGATCTATTAATAAATGTAGCCATCCTAACCCCAAAACAAGAGTCTTCAGTAAGTATATAAGCATAAGTTGAACATTTACACAAACAGGCCATTATTTAGGCCAGAAGTATATGCCAATAAATTCCTAGAGTTAAATATCAGGCTATATTTTCCAAGAATAAGGCAATAAAATTAGAAAACAATGACCAAAATATTAAATTCATATAATTGGAAGTTAACTTCATACCTAAAAAGAAATAATACAGCTAATTCAGAAATTTTTAGAATTACAGTACTTTGGTAATATCAACTCTCAAAATGAGTAACGGACAGGTGGGGCTAGCAAGAGACTCGTGGGAGGATTAAATCATGGGCCCCTGTATCTCATGTGCAGTAGAAGCAGTGGATTTGGAATTTCAGTTTTTCCACAACGTTCCACCACAAGCTGGTTAGAACTGTGCAAAAGCAGGAAGGGAAGCCCCAGTAAAGTGGACTGGGGATGCCAGAAGGGGAGGCTGGAAGGGGGCGCCTGGTGCTCAGTGCCCATTACAGACCCCACATTGCAATCCCCCACAGGAGAGACTCACCAATTTTAGGCCCCACAGGGGAAGCTGGAGGTTCATCTCCTGACTTTTTGTAGGAGCTTTGCAGCTCAGCTGGTGAGAATTCTCCATCACCCTGCCTTTCTCCAAGGGACTTTCCTTCAAGCACCCTTCCCAACTTCTTCCTCCTCCATGAAATAATGTTCCTCTCCTTTGTTTCTCGCACTTGCCTGTGATGGGACCTTAGCTTGCTCAGCCCAGACTGCCATTCTCTGCTCTTCCCAATTAAACCCATGCTGCTGGTCAAATAACTGGCAGATTAAGTTTAAGGCCAATCGAACTAATAAATTCAAGAACTTGCAAGGAACAAAATCAATATGCACAAATTAGTGGCACTCCTAGGTGCTCCGAAGGACCCATCAGAAAGAGACTGCTGAGAACGATCTCATTTACACCTGCATCCAAGATAGCAAGATACCCAGGAGGCCCCTGAACCAAGAAAGTGACAGCCCTGCAACAATGACGACAGACAGGGAGGGGTACACACGGAGATGGGGAGGCACTGTGCTCAGGGAAGAACCCACACTGGGAAAATACCTACTCTCCCCAAAACCGGCTACAGAGTCCTCACTTTGGCTCCTGAATTTCCGGACTAGGCGCAAGCCTGGAGTGGGTGTGGACACGGGAAGGACCCCGCAGGGCTGAGGTGGGGAGAGCACGAGCACCAAAGCAGGGGGACGCTCCCTGACTGCAGACCATCTGAGGAGCCCAAGGAACCGAATCCGCGAGCACACAAACACAGACAAGGACCAAGGATCACCCGAGCCCAGAAAGGGGGGACCCCACAGCCCCGCGCACAGCACAGCAGGAGGCCACGTCTCCTCACACAAAACGACGGAAGCCCCAGTGTCTACACAGGGCGCCCTTTCTCTGTGGGGTCCTGAGACCACGAACCCCTTGACAGTCCACTAAGGGACTTCTCCTCACCTCCTCCAGCGTCTGGTCCTTAGGAGGTTGGACTGCTGCCAGTGTGGGCGCGTCCTCCACAACGGGTCCGGTCAGTGTGGATGCAGAGCCACACCCTCCTCAGCTTGTCCTGTCAGGGTGGGAGGCGCCCCACATTCTCCAGAAGTCTCCACAGTGGGTCCTGAAAAGGCAGGGCTCAGGTCACAGCTGTGGCTTTGCAGCCTGGGCTCAGGGCGGGTGCTGGGTTCTGGCGCCCTCTGCAGGCGGTGCAAGGCAGTGCAGGACTGTGGGAGCTCACCCTTCAGTGGAAGGTCCTGCTCCCTCCCCGGGTCCAGCTGATGCCATTTCATTCCGGAAATTCAAGCTGCATGGAGCCCAATACCCCCCAACTTCCCCCCAAATAGCTAAGGAACAATGAATTGGAAACAATGTGGAATTACAACAGTCCTTGACCCAAACAGTGTCACTGAACATGGCCCTGATGCAGACCCACACTCTGACCTCAACTTGGTCTCAAGCCTGGACCCTACCCTAATCCAAGACCCTAACCCTAGCCCCCAACCCAAACAATGTTCACAAGAATCAAGAGGTACAAACTGCAAATATCCATCAATGGCAAGTGCATAAGCAAAGTGTGGTGAAGGGTTTGAATTTGGGTTCAGGTTCAGGTTTTAGTCAGAGTTCTAATCAGGCTTTGGGTTTAGTGTTAGGGTGAGGGTTTAGAGTGAAGGACAAGGGAACAGAGTTATAGTTTAGGGCTTTAAGTTTATGATTTAGGCTTTAAGACTCAGGGCTTATGGGATAAAGTTCAAGGTCAAATTTGGGGTTTGACTTCATGCTGAGATTTGGGTTCAGGTTTCATGACTTGGAGGTCTGGTTTAGGGTTTGGGTTCTTGGTTCAGGGCTTGGATCCAGGGCTCAGGTACAGGCTTTGGGTTCCATTCCAGGTTTGGGATTCAGGGTTCTAGTTTGGGCTTTAAGGTCAGCTTAGGTTTCAGTGTTGGTAGGGTTTAAGGTTAGGTTTAGGGATGACACATTTTCTTCAGTTGTCATCATGGACAAAATAATTCTATCTGAAGTTTCTAAGTCAGAAATGTATTTCATCTGGGGGCGCCTGGGTGGCTCCGTGTGTTAAGCCTCTGCCTTGGGCTCAGGTCATGATCTCAGGGTCCTGGGATCGAGCCCTTCATCAGGCTCTCTGCTTGGCGGGGAGCCTGCTTCCCCATCTTTCTCTCTGCCTGCCTCTCTGCCTACTTGTGATCTCTGTCTGTCAAATAAATAGAATTAGTAAAAGCTATTATATGATCTTTTACAAACCATTTCCTATCTTTGCATTCTCATGTGCCAAGACAGACAGGGATTATTTAAAACCCTGAAGAGAGTGCTCTTGCTTTTAAATTGCCTGTAACCTTCGTGTAATAGATTTATGATTGATGATAGATTTAGTTAAAATATAACTATTTAAAATATTTACTCTCAGTAAACGATTTCAACCTATGCTCATTTAAGTAACTTGGTGCATAATCCCTTTTCTATTAAACCATAGTGCAAGGACCAATGCCGCGTTTCCGAGAGAACCCCAAGCTATTTTTCTAGAATGGCCATATGCATATATATCAGGCGTCCTGTTTTCACTCCCTTTGTGGAGCACCTACCCTGGAGGTCATGTAATAACCAATGACCAAAAAAACAAACCAAAAACCCAAACATCCAGGTTGAAGTGCCATCCCTGCCTGGAGTGGAGGAGACTGCTCAGACAGATCCCAGGCAGGCATCTCAGCCCAGGCCTGTGCTGGGGAAGCTGGTTCCTGGCTTTGGGCGCAATCTGGAAGCCAGCAAACTGACCCAAGAGTGCAGCTGGCCTTTAGGACTGATGATCTTTTCGCAGCCAGGCTGCCCGTGGACACCCGCTCAGAAAGCCAGGCTATGAGTCTGCCCAGCGCAGGCGCTGGCAATGGGGCAGCATGCTAGGGCATAGCCCTGCACCCCAGCCAGGGTTCAGGCCCCTGGAGTGAGGGGGCAGGGCCGGCGCAGAGAAGGGTCTTTCCTAATTTCCAAAGCTGGAAGTGAGCTCTCAGAGGACTCAGGAGGGAGGGGGGCGGGGGCGGGGCGGGGGGGGGCCAGGAGAAGGGGCTTTGCTAATTGCCCAGGCGGGAAGGAGGGGCACACAGCTCCAGGGTGCTGTGCTGCAGCCCATTCGGGACTGCAGGACCCACCATACTCGCTGCCCCTGCGCTCCCACGCTCCAGCTTAGCCCCAGAGGCCACGGTGTCCCGTTCTCATTCCTGCTGCCTGCTGCCCCTCCCTGCCCCATGGCTTCTCTGGAGGACCCTCTGCTCACAGGTAAAGTGACACCTCGACGCGCCCTCACCTGAAGCAGAAAACGCAGGACAGGAGCAGGGGGGGGGGAGGGTGGAGTGGTCGGGGCCCAGGCTTCCGGCAACCCCAGGGCACCAGGACCACCCAGGACGCCGCGCCACACCCCCTACGCAGGGGGTCGTGCCAGGACAGCGCCACAGGAGGTACCCCCCCCCTGCCAGCGGGCAGGCTAGCCCTCATAGTTCGGCACCCCCACGTGCATGTCAGAGCCTCCTGCCATTCCCAGGGCACCCAGAACCCAGAGAGTGAGGCCTTGGGTGCTTTCTAGTGACAGATTCAAGGCAATTCTTCGACTTGGGACTTCAGAGTTAACATAGTTTTCATTTGTGATTATTATTTTTGTGTGGGGGCCGTCGCTTTTCTTTTGACCTATGCTTGTTTTCACTCCCGGTTCTGAAGAAGCCCCTAAATCCTAACCCTGTTGAGGACTCCGAAAGCTCTCAGAGCAGCAGTGCTGGGGGACAGTGTGGACACATGGTTTGGTTTCTCCTCTGGCCTGCTTCTGTGGCAGCCCCGCTCTGTCCTCCTCAGACTTCAGAGCAATATCTGAACAAGTGGAGAAGCGACCAGGGAGTCAGGAAGGTGGCCACTGAAGAGTGACTTCTCTGGAGGTTGGCTGAGCAAGCAAGTGAGCATGTTAGTCCAGCTCTGCCTGCATTCAGTATGGAGCTGAACAGGGGCCAGGGAAGGGGAGGAGGAGCAGAGAGCAGGGACAAAGGGACCAAAGAGGAGATTCAGATGAAGGGAAGTAATGGGGAGGAAAGAGAAGAAACTCTAGAAGACAGGTATGTAGAAAGGAAAAGGGATGAAGTGGGCATTGGGAAAGGGCACCACCAGGGAAGGAGAGAGGGGAAGGAAAGAGGGAGGAAAGAGGAAAGGGGAAAGGGAGAAGGGAGGAGTCAGCATGCCAGGGCTCCCCCTGCATCTGAAGAAGAGGTGGCTGGTCCAGCTTGTCAAACAGGGTGCTCACTCTTTGGCCCCAGTTTCTGCTCCCAGTGCTACTGGGCTTTTCAAGGAAGGCAGGCTGTCCCTTGGGACCTACTGGAGCCCACTGGAGCCCACAGGAGGGTGGGAGAAATAAGATGCCACCGGGTCCTGTCCTGAGCTTCTCCCAGCCACCAGCCTCACCACATGGTGCAAGAGGGACCCCAGAACAAAGGACGGACACAGGCCAGCATGTCTGCTGGTGGCCCTGGGCACTTAGCTCATCGCAGTGAACCACACCGCCTCTTCAACCCACGCTTTTAAAGCCTCCTTTTTCGTTTCTGGCTTTCATGTCTGTAGGAACATGAGCCAGATCTAACTCCTCTCCGACAGACAATTCTGACTCACCCCGTGTCAGATTTTTATGAGTGGCTGTGATAGAGTAAGATAGCAATGCTCCAACAAACGGACTGTTTCCTCCCACTTGACCTCAACAGTCTTATACATTTTCTTAGCGAAAACATCTTGTCTCCTTCCATTAAGCTCATAACGTGGTCTAATAGTATACATGCGCCTTCCTTAGATGCGAAGCGATACAGAGGTCCTTTTTTTTTTTTTTAAATTTTACAAGGTAAAGTCAGTGAACACATCCAACTTGACGAATACGTCTCTAAAATGTCAATCCAGGCAAAGCTTTTTCTGCCTACAGTTTGGAGCCTACGTGGTGACATTTTTAAAATGCTTTCAGTCCCTCAGTGAGGCTCTTAGAAGCTAGCCAGGGCTTACTACGTGCCAGGCACTGTGTCAGGTGTTGGAGCTAAAGGGAAGGAGAGCTTGGAGGCTGGCTGGGGAGGGACATCCATGACACAAGCACAGCTAGAAACGGAGGCCAGTGCTAGAAAATAGAGAGCAGGCTGCATGGAGAGTGTGTACCATGGGGCTTGTGAGCTCACGAATAAGTGGGAGTAACTGGAGTGGGGAGATGGGGGAGAGAAGAGGGTCTTCCCATCAATGGGAATCACCTGTGCTTGGAGGCAGGTGCCATGAGAGGTCTCCACAGGAAGAAGGAGGCAGTGTGGTTGAAGGGCAGAGAGATGGGGCAGAACAGGCATCAGTCAGTTGGAGGGGTATGAATAGACTGATGGGAGGATTATGGGTGCCTTTGGAGGACTGAAAATTTGTTAGAAGATCAGTGCAGATTTCTATGGAGACAAATGCCAGGAACTGATAGGTCTTTGAAAGGTCACTCTGGCTGCCTTTTGGCAAAGGGGTTGGTAAAAGGCACTTGCAGGTGTGAACACACCAGGTGGGAGGTGAGTGCAGGAAATCGGGTGAGGGAGCATGGGAACTTGGTCCCGGGGTATATAAGGGAGAATAGCCTTTAAGGAGTTCCACAAATTGGCACCAGCTGTGGCTTCATTACAGAGCTGGAAGGGGGAGGTGGGTGTGTCCTGGAGGTTACAGAAATTACATGAGAAAGGGAAGTCTTTTTAGATCTCTTTTTCAACTAGAGGAACTCTCACCTTATTGATAGAATTCCAGAGTGGGAACCAATGATATGAGGACATCTTTGAAATGTCTGAATATGTTCTTCGACATCTTTGCAAGTGACGAGGAGACCTTGACCTTAGGAGGCCTTGGCCCTCTTTGTAGCCAGAAAGATTTCACCTACAGATTTGGGTTCTCCCTTTTAAAGTCAAGGAGTCAGTCCTTCCAAAGGACACCTCCTATCATTTTACCCTCTCATCATACCTCACGTGCTGGCATCTCCAAGACCCTCTGTTCCAGGTTGAGAGTATCCACTTTGGCCGGGCTGGTCTTGCCAAGAACACCACCACAGGAAATCTAGAGCCTGTAGTGCTATTAATAACATCATCTAAGACTGTGTTTGCTACCCTCTTGGCCTCTTCCCACCATGACTCACTGAAGCTTTTAACACATTGTATCCATTAAGCTATAGTTCCCAAAGCTCATCTTCTCTAGTGCCATTAATTTTTAGGGGACCAGGCAAACCTTAAACTTGTCCCCCCCTAATTGGATCCCTGTTCCCCCACAATCTATTTGAAAGCCTTTCACCATGATTCTTGAATGAGATCTGAGACCACTGCTGGTACCTAACACTTCTTGGCACCTTGTCTGTTAGGTTCTTGGAAGAGGAGATGGCTATGGAGGTGAGTGGGAATGGGAGTGGGAGGATTTCTCCCTTCACTTCCCTTTTTGTGTTTTCAAATAATGGGTTTTGAGGGGGCGGGAAAGTTTAACCAGACCATTTATTTTCCATCTCCCATCGATAAAATGTTTACCACTCCACACTGGAAGAATTTATATCTTTCCTTTGAATCTCCAGGAAAATCTCCCAAACCCAGACCACCACCATGTGGATTCAGCCATCTTCTGATTCACCTCCAGATTGTCTCCTCCTAACTGCTCAAGCCACTGGTTAAGGGCGAAATGTTCAATGCCCAAGCAATTAAGTGGGGAACACGTTTATCTAAGCAATTGCATGCAGCTCTCTATCTGCATACAGGGGGTCTCTCCCAAGCATTTCCAACCTCAGCAAAAGAAGACAAAGCCCCAGCAGTCTGGGGTATATATCATTCATTCATTCCTGTGTTCAACACTCATGGCGGATCCCCAGCAAGACAGTGGGAGAGCAAGGACTGGAGAAATCCTGGAAGCTGAAGTCTGAGGAGGATTTCAAATTCAAGTCAGAGATGAAAGAAACATCTGGACTTGGTCCTCAGGTACATGCAGTATTCTGAACTGAGGCTAGAACCAGAGACCATTCTAATGAAAGGCCTCTACAGGTGGGCTCCAACTCAGTTTCGTGTATATTCATTCATGAAATAGCTCTTTGGGTCAACATGCAGAAGAAAACCATTTCAGAAAACTGACAATGAGGAGAGTAAAGGGAAGCCAGAAGGCTTGTGAATGGGGAGAGAGGAGGACCCAGGGCAGGAAACCAAGAATCCCTCCCTGCCCTCCTTGCTGCCAGGGAGGTCTGAGGGACTAGTTTCCACCTGGGATCCCAAGTCCAGAACAAAAGCAGCGGGGCCACGGCGGGGGAGGGAAGGGGGTCCTCAGCACGGGCGCATGGGGCTGCGGAAAGATGGGGGCTAGCGTGCCTGCTGGCGGGGGGCACCTCGCAAGGCGCTGTCCCCAGCCCGACCCCATGAGGACCCGGGTTTGGCGCAGCGTCCGGGGTGGTCCCGGTGCCCTGGGGTTCGCGGGAGGCTGGGCCTCCACAACGCCCCTCTTCGCCCCCAGGTCGGGTCCGCGCTTTCTGCTCCAGGTGAGGGCGCGGCGCGGTGTCACTTTACCCCTGTGCAGAGGGTGGTCCGGAGAAGCCTTGGGGCGGGGAGGGGCAGCAGGCAGCACGAGCGGGACAGCGGAGCCTCACATGGGAGCGTACGGGCGGCGAGTCCGGTGGGTCCTGCAGTCCCGACTGAGCCGCAGCACAGCACCGCGGCGCTGCCCGCCCCTCCTCCGCCAGCCCCTCCACCTCCTCCCAGACTCTCAGCCACATCCTCTGTGAGCTCACTTCCAGCTTCGGCAATTAGCAAAGCGCCTTCTCCCCGCCGCCCTCCACCCGCCCCCGCCCCCCTCCCTCCTGAGTCCTCCGCGAGCTCCCTTTTCGCTTTGGCAATTAGCAAAGCCCCTTCTCTGCCCCGCCCCCGCCCCCTCCCTCCTGAGGCCCCGCCCTGGCTGGGGCGCGGGGGAAGCCCCGGGGGCTGCAAGCTTGACCAGCACTGGCGCTGGGCAGCCTCCTAGCCTGGCTCCTTGAGCGGGTGTCCACCCGCGGCCTGGCTGCAAAAAGATCATCAGTCCTGTTAACCCTGGCTGCACTCTCCCGTCAGTTTGCTGGCTTCCAGATTGCGCCCAAAGCCAGGAACCAGCTTCCCCAACACAGGCCTGGGCTGAGATGCCTGCCCAGGATCTGTTTGAGCAGTCTACTCATCTCCAGGCAGGGATGGCACTTCCACATGGATGTTTGGGTTTTTTTATTGTTTTTTGGTCATTGGTTATTATTTCATGACCTCCAGGGTAGGTGCTCCACAAAGGGAGTGAAAACAGGATGCATGATATACCCCTCACCTCCCATGCTGTCTTTCTCTTAAATAATAAGCACTGCTGAACTATCTTAGATTCTGTACCTTCTCTCCAGCCATGAACCTATCACTGTCTTTAACTCTTGAAAACTTCATTAGACAAATTAATGTGGTGAAGGAAGCAATATGAGAAAGCCTATTAATCTGATGAGCATGGAACTGAACAAACCCTATAGATACTTTCCCTTTGATTTCTAGCCTATCAATACCTACAGTGAGTCACATACACTCAAGATTATTGTTTTTATTGTATACTTCATATATTCATTGATTTTGGACTCGTTATCATTTCGTTGAAGTGTTAAACTATGGTAATAAACAAACTTTTAATTAACTTTTCCTCCTATGATACAAATATAACTTGCACTTGAGCTTTAGCTAATTTTATGTTCTAAAATTGCCAAAACAAAATGATCAAGGTTTCTAGATTATTTACTGTATTTTCTACTATATAATATTGTTCTATCTCTTCTGTATAAAGAAAATGAATGCTTGGGGCTCTTGGGTGGCTCAGTGTGTTAAAGCCTCTGCCTTCTGCTCAGGTCATGATCCCAGAGTCCTGGGATAGAGCCCCACATCAGGCTCTCTGCTCAGCAGGGACCCTGCTTCCCTTCCTTTCTCTCTGCCTGCCTCTCTGTCTACTTGTGATCTCTGTCTGTCAAATAAATAAATAAAATCTTTAAAAAAAGAAAATGAATGCTTGATAACTAAATGAATGCTTTACTGAACAAATTAAATATGGCAATGGCATTTTATTTTATCATGCTTCACATATTAAACTATAATATTATATCACTAGTCTACAAATAATCTACTCGCATAGTCATTTGGAAGCTTTTAGCAAAAGAATTCTTCCTCCTGATTGTAGTATAAAAGCCACAGAAATATACAGAAGACTCCTAGGATAGAAAGTGAAATCCAGTTATCCGTGATGCCTTGAGGAGGACCTGACCTATGTATGTCCTGGGATGCACTAGTAACTGTTACATGTGATAGGATTATATTTAATATATACAGTTTCATTTACTTCACAAAGGACATATAAATTTGAGAATAAAATATTTGATGAATCTATAAAGTCTATATCTATTTGTAACTAATGTGGTAGAATTAAGATGTTAATTTGAAAAAAAATTCATTGAACACATACACATATTCAATTGTTTTTATATATATAAACAGCATTATTTATTTATGTAAATAAATGCATTGTCTGTAAAATCCATTTACTTATCAATCATAAGGGTAATTTTAAGTACTAAGAATAAGAAATATGTGAAAAGATAAGTGTTCAAGAGTGCAGTTTGTGGTAATTAATACAATATGATAGGCTCATGAAAAAGATATATTACTTGAACTTAAAAGCTTCTATAATTAAGCGATGACCACTTGAAATTTGTAATTAGTCTTGCTGCAGTTTTTCCTTGCACTTATTGCCCTTCCCCAGAAGTTCATTAAGAATTTCTGTGAATGTCCTTATGTTTAATCTCATTCATAGATTCCACTGCTGCTCACAAAACAAAGCCAAAAAGAGAGGTAACTCTATGTGGCACTCCATCCACAAGCAATACATTCATAAATAATTAAAAAGCTCTCTACTTCATTTGTTACCCATTCAGCTGATAATTTAAATGAGTAACTGAGGCCATTTTATCAGCACTTTTAATAGAATGCGACTCAGAAACTTCACAGTGTTATTTAAGAAGAAATGCTCACGTGTTAAGGTTTTTATTTTTTTAAATCAACAAAATAATTTTCAAATATTAAAAGCAAATGTCTCCTTTTCCTCCAAGTTTCCTTGCTATGTCAAAGTTACAAATAAATACATTAAAATCGTATTTTGAGTAGTAGATAAAAATAAAAGTTTTGAAACTGTGGGTTGAGTGTCTGGGTTAACTTGTATAAATATCTGAACTCAATGTATTTAGACTTTATTAGATTTTTTTTAGACTATTTAAAAATACATGCTGAGATAATGACAACATTATTTTATTCATTTTAATAAATAAATTATTTTATTTATGTTTAGATATTTATTTATTAAATTAATGATTTAATATTTAATAATCTAAATTTGAAATATTTTAAATTCTAAAAATATTTATTTAATTAAATTGATATATTTAATATAAATATTTAATAAATTATTTAATCATTATTATAATTATGCAATACATTATGTATTGTGTAATAATTGCATTTTAATAAATAAATAAATGTATTATTTACATTATTTTATTTTATTTTATTTTATTTACTTGACAAAGAGAGGGAGAACGCAAGCAAAGGGAGCTGCAGGCAGAAGGAGAGGGAGAAGTAGGCTCCCAGCTGAGTAGAAAGTTCAACCTGGGGTTCCATCCCACGACCCTGGGATCACCACCAGAGTCGAAGGCAGATGCTTAAGTGACTGAGCCATCCAGATGCCCAAGGCTTTGTATTCTTCGCTTCTAAATATTGATGCTCCTTCATCTCTGGAGTTAGTAAATTGATGTTGAGAATTCATATCAAAGAATTGATAGTAGCTGTTAAACAGAAACATGTAATTTAGGGGAAAAAAAAGAACAGAAGGAAGAGAAAGGCCAAAAGTCAAAAGCACATTAATATAAAATTTAATTAGATAAAAAAGCTGATATTCCTGAAGGGGGCTAATAAAAGAGCTGCAAAGAGCTGATAGGATTAGGAAAATTGTCCACTCCTGGTCATTTCATAATTTTAAACTATTCCTTATTAATAAATATACTTAGTTCCAGAAACACAAGCACATAAGAACATTTCCACCAAGTTTCCTCTAACAGCATTTACAAATTAGACGTTCAAACAATGCAGTTCATTACATGTTGCATCTGTATCTTAAAGTTTAAACACATTCTGTGACACATTTTCCAACAATTAAAATTAAAAAATATATATATACATATATATCTATGTATATATATATATACCTTATCCCTAAATGGAAAAAATATATATATATAGAGAGAAACCTTATCCCTAAATGAAACCTTTCTTTGTTTATTAGATTAAATAGGTAAATTAGCAACAACAACAACAACAAACAGCTAATATTATAGAGGTAGGAACAATTTACCTTTTCATTCATTGCTATTTTCTAAAAATTCCTATTTTATTTTTTTCTCAAGTCTGTCATAATAATTTTCTAAATCTCCTGCCTTATTCAATTTTTTTCTTTTAGTGGAAATCTCTATTTCATATTTATTTTCTCTTCCTCCACTCTTTGCTCTAATAATTCAATGTATTATTAGATTTTCTGTTTTTCTCTTTATCCAGATATATCTTTTCTTTCTTTCTTTCTTTTTTAAATAATTTGATTTGCTGGCATTTTACATCAGTACATGCTTTCTTATGGATGTTAGAAATGTCTGTGGAACTACTAGAAGAATAAACTTTTTTACCTTTAAGAAGTTTACAGTCTAGAGTGCCTGGGTGGCTCAGTTGGTTAAGTGTCTTCCTTCAGCTTAGGTCATGATGCCAGGGTACTAGGATCCAGTCCTGCATCAGCTGCCTGCTCAGCAAGGAGTCTGGTTCTTCCTCTCCCTCTGCCCCTCCCTCTCTCTCTCTAATAAATAAATAAAATCTTTAAAAAAAAGACTTACTGAAATCTGAGACTGAATTACTAAATTCAGTCTTAATAGAAGACAGCTAAACAAAGCAATAATCACAACTGGAAAATTTAGCGAGATCATGGTTTAACATTTTTGGTTGACACAGGACCTCTTTCAGTAACAACTTTCCCTAAATATCAATTTCTTTTTAAGGCAAAAAATTTTGACAAGAAATCCAGATCCTTCTGATCATTTTCATATCAATTTAAGGTGACATCCTCAGAGTATATAATCAAATATGTAATTATTCTATCTGTTGCCTTGTATATTGCCTGTATCTTTTTCAGACTCAAAGTTCCATTGAGGTAGAGTTTTTTTTTTTTTTTTTAAGCAGAGATTTTTAAAGTGTTTGATATATACAAGATGCTTAATAAGTGTTTACAAAGCCTATGTTTTACAGAAGCTTTAAACAGGCTTTAAAATAATGTAGGTGATATTAGTGGTCATATCAAACAATTTTTAGGTTTCAGTCATGTAAATAACTACATTTCTCAGAGACAGAGAAACATACAAATGGTCTGGGTCCAGTAGGATAATGCTAGCATGTGTTGTAAATTCTTTTATATGACCTTATTCTTGCAAGAATTGGTTATGTGGCAGAAAAAAAGGTATCACTATCTTATACTTTATTATTTAAAGAGATTTATGGAAGTCTTAATTTCTTACACTACCCCTTTGTTTCAGTGGACCCAATTTCCGTGGTAATGGTGAGAGGAAAGTAGGCAATTTAGGCAGCAGCCAAAATCACCTACAAGGCACTATAAAATAAGGCTTGTTCTAGATCATGGGTCTGTCCAAAGGGGAATGTTAAGGGGTAGAATGGATGATGGATGCATTGTGGACTTATAACTTTAAGATTAATACTGTTATGCCCCAATAATGGGTCTATGATTAAAGGAGCGAGACTGATGTAAAGCAAAGGTCAAGCAAAGCTTTATTTCATGCCAAGCATCAAGAATCTAACCAAACGTTCGGGGCCACACCTCTTATGAGAGAAGGAAACCCTTTGCTGTTTCACAGTCTAGCTTTTAAGGGCAAAGGCCATGCAGTCAGGCCTGGCCACGCACAGGTGACCAATGAGATTTTAACACACACAGGAAACTCCACAGTGAGGCTAGGTGACCAATTGAGGTTCAATTTACCCTAGTATAGACATTTGACCCAGCCTATTACACCTTGATTAGGATTGGTGCAAAAAAGGTTCCCAAAGGGCGGAGGAGTGGGGCATACTCCTTAGTATCTAGGGAGACAATATGCAAACACCGCCCCCCTCCCGCTGATTGATGTCTCCACCTGGCCTGACCCACCCTTGTATATGGGCTTTGTTACCTGGAGCTGATTTCCAGGACTTGTTTTTAAGTGAATCCCCTGGGGGAAGGGGAGCAAGGACAGTTTAAGGGTTAACCTCAATGAAAGCCTCTTGCTAAAATATAAAAATATAAAATAGGTCCTTACATTACAACAACTCAGTAGGGAAAGTCCCAGTGTGGTGATAAAAGAAGTGAGGTAACTTGCATTGCACATTTTTTTTTTAAACGTGTAAGTTGTATTTTTCCGTGCCATTACATCATACTTTATCTTCATCTCTGTCTACTAGTTTAAAACTAGTTAAACAAACTCAACAATTTTTTTAAAAATATTTTATTTATTTATTTAAGAGCAAAAGCCAGAGAGAGAGAGAGAGAGCATGAGCAATATGGGGCTCGATGCCAGGACTCTTGAGATCCTGATCTGAGCCAAAGGCAGACACTTAACTGACTAAGCAAATGAGACTCCCACAAACTCAACAATTTTATAAAATTTTTATTTGTTGGGGTGCCTGTCTGGAACAGTCAGTAAAATATGTAAATCTTGATCGTGGGGTTGTACGTTTGAAATCCACCTTGGGTGTAGAGGTTTTATTTAAAAATAAAATCTTTAAAAAAATTTTTTTCATTTTTTTATTTAAGCCATTGTATGGCAGTGTTGATCACTATATTGTACACCTGAAAGTAATATTAACCTTATTTTAACTAACTACAATTTAAATAAAAACTTTAAAAATAAAATAAAAATAATAATCATAAAAATAAAAAAGAGGAAAAATTATTTGGCAGGAAATTTTCTTAATTGCATTATTATTTATTATTATCATAGTCTGTGTGTGTCAGTGGGAAGTGGCTGGTATTACAGTGAGTTCCATATCTGTGTTACACTGAGGTCCATGTCTGTAGTCAGTCTTTTTTTTCTTTTAGTTTATTTTCAGGGATCCAAAATTCATTGTTTATGCACCACACCCAGTGCTTCATGTAATAAATTCCCTCCTTAATACCCACCACTGGGCTCACCCAACCACCTGCCACCCTCCTCTTCAAGACCCTCAGTTTGTTTCTCAGAGTCCACAGTCTCTCATGGTTTGTCTCTCCCTCCGATTTCCCCCAGCACACTTCTCTCCATCTCCCAGTGTCCTCCACGTTATTCCTTATGTATTGAGTCTTATAAAAACTTTTATTTCTTTCCCTATTCTGCTTTGCATATGCTTACCTTAGATGTTAAAATGTTATAAACCTCTCCTGCCTGGTCCATTTTCTCTCTATTCTCTTATGATTTCTCATGCTCTCCCTGCCAACCCCACATGCCTTACAATATCTGGATATGACTAATTTCTTCCTGAGCTACTTTATTCTACTCTGCCATATGGTTGCCCTTCCCTCTTCTGTATCATAACTTCTATCCCCTGCATTTGTGCTTTAACAATACCTAATTCTTTTCACTGCATCTGTATCTTTGAGGTCAATACTCAGTAGTGCAATCGCTGGGTCATAGGCTAGCTCTATTTTACTGGAAAGAAGGGCCATATGCACCCCAGTGTTCATAGCAGCAATGTCCACTATAGCCATTCTGTTGAAAGAGTCAAGATCCCCTACAACAGACAAACAGATAAAGAAGATGTGATCCAAGGATACAATGGAATATCACTCAGCCATCAGAAAGGATGAATACCCAACTTTTGCATCAACATGGATGGGACTGTAGGAGATTATGTTAAGTGAAATAAGTCAAGCAGTGAAAGTCAATCATCATATGGTTTCACTTATTTGTGGAACCTAAGGAATAGCATGGAGGACATTAGGAGAAGGAAAGGAAAAATGAAGTGGGGGTATTGGAGGGGGAAATGAAACATGAAAAACTATGGACTCCAAGAAACAAACTGAGGGTTTTAAAGATGAGAAGGATGTGGGGATGGGTGAGCCTAGTGATGGGTATTAAGGAGGGCACATATTGCATGGGGCACTGGGTGTTTTACACAAACAATGAATCATGGAACACTACTTCAAAAACTAATGATGTATTGTATGGTAACTAACATAACATAATTTAAAAAAAAAAAGGAGGGGGACAATACCTAACACTCAATCTTTGCTAGTTTCTTGTTTACCTCCTTTTAAGAGTAAGCTCATTAGTGTTTTTTTTTTTTTTTGGTTTTTTTTTTTTTTTGTCTCAACTAAAAGAAGAAAAATAATACACATTATTTTGAAAACTTTTTGAACAGTGTACAAACGTTAGTCAAGTCCACAATGTCTCATCTCTTCTTCCTCCTAACATGGCTAAGTTGAAAAACCCTTTATCTGGGAAAAGATCATTGTCCAGCCACCTTGTGTAAGATTTTGGCTTTAGGTTAGATTATCCTTTCTTTCCTTTTCTGAAAATAAGTTGAAAATATTAATAGCCTCAGTTTTTCTTCCAAAATATGACTGCTTCTTTACCAAGTGCAAAAGCAACCCATTTTGACCATAGTAAACAGCTTGGACCTACTTTTTTTGGCTCACTGTTTTAGTGAGACAAGTGGAGTGAAGATGACACACCATTTCCAAATGTATTAATAATTGGTAGACCATACTTCTAAATTGAAGATTTGTTGCCATTAAACTACGACCAGACTCGCTATAATTACAGAGGTAAATTCTTTATATTTACTATATTTGAAATTACCATATAATACCAAAATAAAATTATGATTATGTGAAGAGTCTGTAATATTAAGAAGATGACTTTGAAATGATTGCTTATCTAAATGAAATTTCCCATTTTATAATCTTGTATAAGCTTCCGTTGTCATTTCCTATTTAAAATCTATTAGAAGGCACTCTTATTTTCCCTTAAGTGGGAAGTCAAATGTGGAACAAATTCATCCCAAAGGAACTGATTCTATGTTCCACTGAAGACAAGGTGGCTTCCATGTGGCATTTTGCCTCTTGCATATTGTTCATCTCCTACAACAAATGGGGGTATGCTCTTTAGTAAACTAATTCAACTCAATTAGAGACATTGTCTTCAAGGGATAACATCATAGAGACTAGAATCAGAATCATACTTTTGGGAAAATTGGGCCCAGGATTTTTGTTTTGTTTTGTTTTGTTTTGTTTTAAGATTTTATTTATTTATTTGACAGACAGAGACCACAAGTAAGCAAATAGCGGGGGGGGGGGGGGGAAGCAGGCTCCCTGCTGAACAGAGAGCCTGAGAGCCTGATGCAGAGCTCGATCCCAGGGCTCTGAGATCATGGCCTGAGCCGAAGGCAGAGGCTTAACCCACTGAGCTACACAGGTGCCCCTGGGCCCAGGTTTTGATGGCTTCTTTCCTCAATCTTATAAAACCTATTTGAACTCTACTGGATGCCAGAACTGCTTAAAAATATTTGGTCCCTTGTAATTTTAACCTTCCAGTATTCAATGCACCTGATCCATGTAATATCCTATAGTATTTTTGTCAAATGAAGACTCTCAAAGTGTGTTTCTTGGGAGACACTTTTCAATTGGTTGCTTACATTTCTGCATTTATTATTTGTTCTAGGCCATCCTTTGAAGATGGTTGTATTGAATAGACTTGGAAGACAGAAATAGTATCTTTTTTTTTAACTTAACCTGTTGTGTTTGCAAATATTATCTGCCTCTGTTTTGATTCTTCTTGTGGGAACTGAGGCTCAGTACTGATATATAACTCCCATCCCTACACACACACAAACACACACACACACACACACAAACACACACACACACACACACACACACACAAATAATGTTAATATTCTGGCTACCTCTATTGCTGTGAATAATAAACTATATTATTTCTGAAACATGAGTCTGCGTCTTCTATCAACACCCAAGAAACTACGGCAGACTCATACACCAGCTTTCAAATAAGGGAAAATAATCTCAGATGCTTTATATTTTTTGATAGTGTTACCTACTTCTGAACATATGACTGAGCACATATAAAGCTGGAGCCATGACCATTTAGAGCTTCTTCTGTGGAAGAACTATGCATTCACTAGTAAACAATAGTAGTTTCATCTTTTTTTTTTTTCCTCCTGGACACCATTTCCTCTCTCAAACTGTTGCTCAAATTGGATGGAGTCTAAGGTCCTTTGAGGAAATTTTTGTTTAATGATTCAAAATAAAATAGGAAGAGTCTAAAGTGCTAAAAATACTTCTAGATAAAAGGTATAAGATCATGCCAGAAAGGATAGTAATTTTATCTAACAACTGCCTGTTCACCCCTTTTTTGTTCATTAACTAATCTCCAAATTCCTGACTAAATCCCTTTTGTAAGCCAGAATGTGAGCTAAAAACTGGGATTTTAAAAAATGTTCATTTGAAATCCAGTTAGTTAACATATATGGTTGTATTAGATTCATGTGTACAATATAACATATAGCACTCAGTGCTCATCATGACAAGTGCTCTAATTAACCCCCATCACTTATTTAATCCATCACTCCTTTCAGATCCCGTCAAGTAACCATCAGTTTGTTCTCCGTAATGAAATGTCTGTTTCTTGCTTTGTTTCTCTTTCTATGTCTTATTATTTCCCCTTTGCTTGTTTGTTTTGTTTCTTTTATTCCATATATGAGTAAAGGTATTTGTCTTTCTCTGACTGACTTATTTCACTTTTAGCATTATACTGTCTAGTTCCAACCATGTTATTGCAAATGGCAAGATTTCAGTCTTTTTTATGGCAGAATAATATTCCATTGTATATACATACCACTTATTCTTTATTTATTCATCAATTGATGGATACTTGGGCACTTTCCATATCTTAGCTTTATAAATAATGCTGCTATAAATATAGGGGTGCTAGCATCCCTTTGAATAAGTTTTCTTATATTCATTGGGTAAATACACACCAACAGGTTTGTTGGATCAAAAAGGACTTCTATTTTTAAATTTTATGGAAATTCCATACTGTTTTCAAATATGGCTGTATCAGTTTGCATCACCACCAACAGTTCACAATTGTTACTTTTTCTTTTTTTTTTTTAAGATTTTATTCATTTGACAGAGAGAGATCACAAGTAGAGAGAGAGAGAGGAGGGAGCAGGCTCCATGCCTGGCAGAGAGCCCGATGTGGGACTTGATCCCAGGACCCTGAGATCATGGCCTGAGCTGAAGGCAGAGGCTTAACTTACTGAGCCACCCAGGCAGCCCCCACAAGTGTTACTTTTTCACATCCTCTCCAACACCTTTTGTTTCTTGTAGTGTTAATTTTAGCCATTCTGACAGGTGTGAGGTGGTATCTCTTTCTAGTTTTGCTTTGCAATTTCCTGATGATACATGATGATGGACATCTTTTCATGTATCTACTGAACATTTGAATGTGTTCTTTGGGGAAACACTTGTTCATGTCTTCTATCCATGTTTTTATTGGATTATTTGTTTTTGGATGTTGACTAAAAACTGGATATTAAGTAACACACAAGACAGGTTTCCTTGAGCTTAAATTTTATTTGCATGAGTATCATTAACAGGAAAAAATATGCATATGGGTTTGTACAAGTGTGTTTATGTATACATCTATCTATCTATCCTCTATCCCATGTCTTCTAATTGTGGTAAATCCTGTAAGGTGGGGAATGGGATAGTCTGAAGAAATATGCTTCTGGATATGCTGGGTAAGCAAATTTAATTGCACTCAGATGCATTGGATATAAGTGAATCACTCAAATGAGTTATTTAATATTATATAGAAACAAATTAAAAGTTTATGTAGTTGAAAATAATAGGTAGTTAAAATAATTTTTTTGTTTGTTGTTTTTGTGTCTTTTTTTGTTTATATATACTATGGTGTGAATGTTTATGTCTCCCAAAATCATATTATGAAATCTAACTCTGTAAGTGCTAGTATTAAAACATAGGGGCCTTTGGGAGGTGATTAGGTCATAAGTGGGATTACAGTCCTTTTAAAGGAGACCCCAGAGAGTTCTCTTGCTTCATTCATCATGTACGTTTACAGTGAGAAGATAGCCATCTATGAGGAAGTGGGCTCTCCCTGGATCTGCCCATTCCTTAATCTTGAACTTCTCCGTTCTAGAACTGTGAGAAATAAATTCCTGTTCTTTATAAGCTATTAAGTCTATATCATGTCCGTTATAGCAGCCTGCATGCAGAAGGACACTATGACCTAAAATGAGAGCAATAAATATAAAGTTTCAGTAAAGTCAGTTGGTACAATGTTTTTTTTTTTTTTTACTTAGAGAAGACATGCTGCTTCATGTTAAACCTTGATATTGTATATGTTTCTTGAAGGGCCACTTCTTACTCCTTTGTGTGTTTTCCACAAAGTCCAGGATGATGCCTTACATAAAGGTAATATTTTATAAATACTGTTGGAAATATATACTTCTCTAAAATCTTATTTTGCCTACAGATTACTTGGATCCACTTTGCCTTGTGTAGAATATTTGAAATATTTTAAGAACAGAATGTCTCTCTAAATAACATTTAGA
Organism: Mustela nivalis; assembly: GCF_964662115.1. NCBI lineage: Eukaryota > Metazoa > Chordata > Mammalia > Carnivora > Mustelidae > Mustela > Mustela nivalis. Next base: position 44,506 of record NW_028136062.1, on the reverse strand, counting down.
ATCATCATTAGTTTATGACTCCTGACTCATTTTTTTATGCAGTGATACTTACTGCAAGAACACTGAAGTTTGTAATATAATTTTGAATTAATCACCAAGCTAGTTTATTTTAACTTATGAAAAAATAATTTCTCATGTTGGTTTAATTCTGCTCTTATGTTATGGTCATGACATTTTCATTAAAATAAAGTAGAAAATAGAAGTAAATAATAAATGAAAAATAAAAATTAAAAAATAAAAAAATAAAAGCAAATCTCTTGTGAAATGTTAAACTTTTCTTACTTATTTTGTTTTGCTTTTCTTCTACCATGCTGGCAAAGCTGTATATTGCAGATAGGTACAATTTTCTAGGTGCTAGGTTTGTTACTTTTGCTAAAATTTTCAAAATATAAGGAGTTGAATAGTCATGGATTGTTTATTAAACTCCTTATCTACACATATAAAAATAAAACAATGATGGTGACCTGGGTATTTCTAAAATTGTATTCTGTTTTTCCATATTATGGTTTACAATGTAATTAATAAAGATTCTGCATATATTAACATCATCCCATTCTATCTCATCTGTATGTCCATACAGAGCATGTATGATTTCTATTCATTGCTATGTTGTGGTGAAGAGATTGTCTGAAGTAGCCTATATTTATGCAGGTAGATCTTAAGCTACGGTGCTCTTGTTTATTTGCTTGTTCGTGATCAGTATGTTTGAAAGATGGTAACTATTGCATCAGGTGTGACGATTAAAAAATATTATTGGTGCCTGATACACTGTGATAAAATAGGTAAGTCAATTCATAATTTGTTAATTAAATTAGAAAAGAAATTCCTTTGGATTTGTTCTTTATTAAGAGTTTTTTTTTTTTTAACGAATGCCTTTGGATGTTTTTTGTGTAATATATATCACATGCCTCAACCTTTAAATTTGAATGTAGAAAAGAGTTATCAGAATGAGCCTAGAAAATATTGTTATGGGGGCGCCTGGGTGGCTCAGTGGGTTAAGCCGCTGCCTTCGGCTCAGGTCATAATCTCAGAGTCCTGGGATTGAGTCCCACATTGGGCTCTCTGCTCAGCAGGGTGCCTGCTTCTTCCTCTCTCTCTGCCTGCCTCTCTGCCTACTTGTGATCTCTCTCTGTCAAATAAATAAATAAAATTAAAAAAAAAAGAAAACATTGTTTTGAAATATTTTTGTTCTGTTGTATTATGTTAACTTAGGAAATAATGGTAGTTATTTTTATTAGCATTTCCTACTTTCCACATGCCCTTACAGATGAGATATCATGTTTTTCCTACTCTTTTTATCGTGGTTGTTATATTCTTCACGATCAATAACAATCAATGAAAATTCCTAACATTAATTTTCTTTGGGAAAGTGATATTTTAGCAGGAATCCATGACCTAAAATTTTAGCTGTTGTTCTTCCAGGAGATGAGACTATCAATGTTCCCGAAATTTCAAGAAATAGAACTTATTAATTGTGTTGGTTGATGTTTATTGTCTCTGAACTTAGAGGTGCATAATTCAATTTAAAATTTATTTTGGGGGCGCCTGGGTGGCTCAGTGGGTTAAAGCCTCTGCCTTTGGCTCAGGTCATGATCCCAGGGTCCTGGGATCGAGCCCCGCATCGGGCTCTCTGCCTAGCAGGGAGCCTGCTTCCTCTTCCCTCTCTCTCTGCCTGCCTCTCTGCCTACTTGTGATCTCTATCTGTCAAATAAAATAAATAAAATCTTAAAAAAACCGGAGTGGACATTATGGGGGTGCTTATCTGAAATTGAGGGACATTATAAAAAAATAAAAAATAAAATTTATTTTGAATTGAAAACAAGATCTTACTGAAGTTTAGGCATCCCACTTTATATCAGGCCTCCAGTACATTCTAATTTATTTATAGAAAATATCATAAACATGAATGACACTTTTCCTATTGCATTTATATGAAACTGCAATGACTCAAAGATGTCAGATTTGAAAAGCACTACCTTTCTATAATTTCTGTTTCTTAGGAGGAATGGATATACCATTTTAGCTCAATTATCCAACAGTATTCAAAACTACCATGAATTTTAAAACATAGTTATTACACCCTAAAAATCAAGTATGAAAATGTATAAACAACCAAATCTCTATCTGTAAATGAAATACTCCCACACAGACGGGTTTTAAAACTTTCTAACTTAAGGAATTTGATAGCACAGACTCAGGGTAGTAGTTTCAGTGCCTACAGTATACTTTCAGGGAGAGAGTAATGTAAGCTCTGAGTCACTTTCTGCCTAGAGATGACCTAATAGTGGTTCTGGCATTGTTTGTTTGTTTTTGAAAATACGTTCCTGGGCGTCATTCAGAAAATGCAGAGTTTGGCATCTATATAAATTAAGGATGATCTTTTTGAACTTTTGTCTTTCATTACATCAAATTACCATAATTGGACAGAAATTCCACTAAATTAAGCATTGTTAGGAAATGTGTAAATTGGAGCTACTCAAATTAGTTGCTCTTTGAACTATGTGCTGTTGGTTCAGGATTAGATAAGGATTTTGAAGGCAAACCTAAATCATTGCTTCCTTTTTTGAGAGATTCTCAGCATATTTTCTTAAAATTAGCTGAAATAAACAATGTGTTTAGTCGCAAAGTGATTTGCATTTTTGCACAAACTCCCTATCTCCTTGAGAATTATAACAGATATTTCATGAAACATCATTGATCTTTACTTTGTTACACTGCTGTAAAGTACATTTAGAGTTGCCAGTTAAAGGTGTTAGTGTTGAGATGAAATGTCATGCATTTTTCTTCACTTCCATGCAAATGAACACAGTAAATTATTAAGACACAATGAAGAAAAAAAAATTGACAATGAGTTCCAGATTTTAAAAATCACTTGCCATTCAATCCAAATTGTGAGTTTGATCAGTTACCGAACACTTTATAATGCACCCCCGGTAATTTTACAGAGATTACTTTTTTCTTACCAATTCTTGATTATTCTGTCTTGCAATGCAGAGAAAGCTAACTAATTTAAAATAAACTTCCGTTAATTTTGATTGTTATAAACTTAAAATTGACTAATTTCCATATACAGAGTTTAAAATGTTCACAATTTACATTAAATATATATTCTGTGTATACCTTGGAAAAATTATACTGAAAATTGAAATTAAAATGATGTTGTATATAGCTGCAAGAAGCCGCCTGTCCCATTTCATCTTACTATATAAGTTGTGTCAGGTAATTTATAAAATCCCTGCTGCATAACAAATCTATTTTTTGTTGGAATGGGTAGTAATGTTTCTTCTTATTTCGAAATAAGAGTTGGTCTATGAGTGCCTCTGCAACTGTATTTTTCCTAAGTGGCTTCATGGTCCTGAACTGAGAAAGCTCAGAGCATTAAACATCAAAGTAATATATTTTGACACAATTAGACATCAAGGAAATGCAATTAAAATGACACTGAGAGGGCGCCTGGGTGGCTCAGTGGGTTAAGCCGCTGCCTTCGGCTCAGGTCATGATCTCAGGGTCCTGGGATCGAGTCCCGCATCGGGCTCTCTGCTCAGCAGGGAGCCTGCTTCCCCCTCTCTCTCTCTGCCTGCCTCTCCATCTACTTGTGATTTCTCTCTGTCAAATAAACAAATAAAATCTTTAAAAAAAAAATGACACTGAGATATCACTACACACTTACCAGAATGGCTAAAATAAAATATAATGACAAGCCCAAAAGAAAAAAATATACCATTTGATGATACACAATGGCAAGTTGTACCATAACTTAACCATCTCAGACTAGTGTAGTGTTAAATTTGTTTTTCTAAGCCATGTTTTGGGTCACTTACCACTTTTCAAGGATATAAAGTGCTATCATTTTACTTAAAACTGTGAAATTTGGTCAGATTTAAATTTCAATTTATGTTAAAACATTCTGTAAACTGTGTTAGACTTTGACATTTGTTCCCTCAGTTCAGTGAATAACACTATATCATATTCTGAAAAATACGCTAATTTTTATTTTGAAAAATATCCCTTTTTCCTCTTATGGTAATTATTAATATGAATTAATAGTAGAATTTGATATGGTCCAATATGACCATAAATACTTTATAGTATATTATCAAATTTAATAATGAATATAATGTACTTCTTTGGACAATTTTTAAAGACCAGTCTACTCTTAAAACAAAAAAAATGGAGATGCACTTCTTTAGTTCACACAAATTTCATTTTATTATATATGACCTCAGATAAATTTCAACAAATCATAATTTATTAAAATCATGTCTACTTAAAAATCTCATAGAAGAGTTAAACCATCAAAAATAAAAATAAACACACACAACACACACACATCACCCATGTATTGGCAAATCACAATTGCTGTAACAATACATTAGGCATTCCACAGTTAAGGGCTATCAAAATTTCCATCAGTGACAAAAAGATTTGTATCCAAATGGACTGATTTTCCAGAATCCAAGAAAAAGTCTCCTAGGATTTATTTAAAGGTAAATATTTGAACAAATACTTCTTAAATTTAGGATATTCAGAACATACGATTAAAGAATATTTGCAGTGCAGACTATATTCAATCCTTCCTTCAAAATGTGCCTTTGAGTACATAATTCTGTTTTCTCGATCTAAATTGAGCTGTCTTCCAAGGAAGTTTTCCAAAATGTGTGTCTCTGTGTGATAAATGTTCTAAGACCTAACATGCTTCATTGTATTTTTACTGTGCTCTCAAATTTAATCAATAATTTGGATTGATGTATAATACCTAGTTTCAAATATCTTTTCCATCTATAAAAACTCCCAGCTGTCTCTTTATATGCTATTACTATTGAGAATTGTGCTGTCAGTATTATTCTTGTACATTTTAGGTGATCTGTTCTTCTCTTGGGCATCATTTATGCTCTTCTCTGTTTTTGATATTCTTAAAACTCACCATAATGTATACGAGTGGTTTTTAGTGTGTGTAGTTTTTGTTTTGTTTTGTTTTGTTTCTGATATCTCGTGTTTGGCATCATTTTAAGTCTGGTATCTTTTATCTTTCTTTAATTCTCCAAAATTTATCTCAGTACTTATTTAAATATTTTCTTTATTTTTTTTTCTCTTCTGCTGTATTTGGGCAGAAGTCATTAATTTGTTTGTTTGTTTTTCCCAACTCATTTATTCATTTTACAGCTATATTCATCTTAGTCTCCATTTATTGTATTCTTTATTTCAACAATTTTCACTTAATTTATATTCACAGTATAGTATCTTTCTTTTCCTTGTATATGTATATCATTATTTTATCATATACTTTTAAGCTATTTTTAAAAATATTTTATTTATTTATTTGACAGTGAGAGATCACAAGTAGGCAGAGAGGTGGGCAGAGAGAGAGGAAGAGAAGCAGGCTACCTGCTGAGCAGAAAGCCCGATGTGGGGCTTGATCCCAGGACCCTGAGATCATGACCTGAACGGAAGGCAGCGGCTTAACCCACTGAGCCACCCAGGCGCTCCTTTTAAGCTATTTTTTAAAAGTACAGTCATTCTTTTTTTTTTTAAGATTTTATTTATTTATTTATTTGACAGAGAGAGATCACAAGTAGACAGAGGGCAGACAGAGAGAAAGAGAGGGAAGCAGACTCCCTGCTGAGCAGAGAGCCTGATGCAGGACTTGATCCCAGGACCCTGAGATTATGACCTGAGCTGAAGGCAGTGGCTTAATCCACTGAGCCACCTAGGCGCCCCTAAGCTATTTTTTTAATTCCTGTTCCCATAACACTTGGATTGGCATATAAAGTTAACCACATCATATTTTTTAGGTAAGTAATTGTACTTTTTATGTGCATAGTTATTTTGGTCCATGAGTTCAGCTCTTCTTAGGATCATCAAATCTCTGTAAAGTCTGGGTATGCTAGGATTTTCTAAGCAACAATAAAATACATTGAAACCTGGTAGCTTAATTATAATAATGTTTTCTTTCTCAATCATTCACAATAGTATTCCATTCTGAGTAGCTTCCTTCTATTTTGCAGCTATAGTGTTTGGAAAAACTTGAATTATGATATTACTGTGATAATGTGAATTAGTCAGGGTTTTTCAGAGAATCGGGAAGAGAAAAAAAGGAAGATATTCTCCAGGTCCAACTCTAGAAGTGACTATTAAAACATCTGTCCAAATTCAATTGAACAAAACTCAGAAATGCCATCTCCAGTGAAATACAAAAAAGATTATATATAGTTCTGGGCACACACATCTCATTTGACCCAATGATGTATATCAATGAAAGACTGAAGGCCAATCACCACTCCATGGGAGAATTTAAAAATAAATTTACTAATGAGGCCAAGAATTCAGAATCACAAATACTTCAGAACTAATAATAACTGCCTTCACTTGATGTTATTCTATAAGATAAATCCTACGGTCAAGTTTCAATTTTAAATTCTTAAATCCTTATGAAGAAGCATCATTTGGAGGGAGCAGTTTTCATAATTTATCATCCATCAGCCTTTTTTAAAAGATTTTATTTATTTATTGGACACAGAGAGAGAGAAAGAGAGCAAGAGAGAGAGATCACAAGTAAGCAGAGAGGCAGGCAAGCAGGGAGGGAAGCAGGCTTCCTTTTGAGCAGTGCCCGATGTGGGGCTGGATCCCAGGACCCAGAGACCATGACTTGAGATGAAGGCAGAGGCTTAACCCACCACCCACGTGATGAGAGAGCCACTCAGGTGCCCCTCATCCATCAGTCTTAATTGATTGGAGGAAAATGTGTGGAGGAATAATGCCTTAGGGAGCTAATCTCTCTAAAGAATTTTCAAGTCTTTACCCCTTCAAGGTTTTGTACAGTTCTGATAGCCTCTAAACATCCAGCGGATTTCTACAGTGACAGGCCTGTTAAAACCTGTCTTCAAACCAGGAATAGAGCTTGAAACATACCAGTCAAGGGCAACTTTGAGTATTTTAAGGCGTTTATCATCATTTCTTTGTTTTTGGTTAATATCTGAAATAGTTCCATATTACACTTGCATAATTTCTCCAGAGCTGACTTTGAAGGAGGCATTCAGTTCCAGCTAGTTCCATATTTTGGCAAGAACTATACTTCTATATTAAAAAAAAAAACATATTTTAGGGCGCCTGGGTGGCTCAGTGGGTTAAAATCTCTGCCTTCGGCTCAGGTCATGATTCCAGGTTCCTGGGATTGAGTCCCACAGTGGGCTCTCTTCTCAGCTGGGAGCATGCTTCCATTCCTCTCTCTCTGGCTGCCTCTCTGCCTTCCTATGATCTCTGTCAAGTAAATAAATAAAATTTTTAAAAAAACATATTTTATACCAGTTATTCATGTTTATTAACTAAGATATCACAATACAAATAATACAAACAGTTGCTCTTTATTAATACCTTCAACCAAGATCAAAAAATATGTCATATTTTCTCCAAAAATTTTATATCATCTGATAGGTCAGATATATATAAAATTACATTTAAAGTTTTAAAAATATCAGCAAATATTTTCATTTAAATGCCAATTTGAAAAGAAATCTACTTTTCCAAACACGACTTTTTATCCTATTTATTTTGAATTTTGTCAACAACTGATAAAATGTTTAGCGAGACTATAAATGTTAGATCGAAAAAAATGATTAATAGATGTAGGTTCAAATTATTATGTTCCATTAAAAATGATTTAGTCTTTGATGAACATCTGTTTGGTAATATGTTGTATCCAGATATAGTCAATTAAAGACATATATAAAATTATAGGGAAATGACATCTTCCGTTCCATTATGAGTAGAGCTTTTAAAATGCTATTTGCCACAACCTGTCATCTTGTCATTATGTAGCATTATGTAGCAATTAAAAAATGTATACTCTTCACTTAGAAGTCTTTTAGAAATCTAAAATATGACTTTCTATGGTTTGTGTCTCCATATTGCTTTATTGCCAGTTAAAACAAATCCACATGCTTTGATTCAAAGGTAATAAATTCCTCTTATTTGGAAAAAGGATGTTTATTTTTGTTCTCTCACCCTTAGCAGGTGGTTTCATTTTAGCACACTTCAGAGTTATAATTTCATGCTTATTAAAAACATTTATTTTGATCTACATAGATGAATGAAACTTTTATTTTATTAAATTATTTGCCAAAAAATCTGTGAGTTTTTAAAATGTATTTCCTTTGAAGGGTTATTTTAGAGCATTCAAAGAGGATCTAAGAGTGTGGTATTATGCAGTTTTTAAGTAGGTATGAAATGGTTAATTATAGGATTGTTTCTTTAGGCTTATGTATATTGTCCATTATATGCTATAAAATATTTTGAAAGTAAATTTAAAGTATGTTTTATGTAGTTTATTTTTTGGAAAAAAATATTGAAATGACTTATGAAATTCAGTATACTCTCAACATTAATTTATTTTGAAATTTACCAGTTGTCTACTGAACTATTATATGGCAGATATTACTTCAGACTACACTGGTAAATGAAATAATTGGCTTTGTAGAACTTTTATTTTAATGGGTGAGACAATTCAAAGCTATAAACCTTAATAAAAATGGCATAGTGCATTCAAAAAGGAAGAGTACAATGGGGAAAAAGAAAAATTCGATCAGGGTGAGAAAAATCAAGGTTGCTAGGCAGGGGATGGGGAGTTAAATCTTTTAATAGAAAGATCAGGGTACTTACAATGAAGCTGACAATTGAACAAATGTATGGAAAGGTGATGAATTTGCGCAGAACTATCAGCAATAAGGTCACTCCAGACAAAGGAATTGGCTATCTTGAAGGCCATAAGGTTGGATCATGCCTGGCATATCTGAGGAATAGCAAGGAGGCCACTGTGAGTGACTGAAGAGTAGCAGGGAAAGAGGTCACAGAGGTTAAATGAGTGGCTAGATCATGTAAAAGCTTAGAAGTCATTGTAAAACTCTGGCTTTTATATTTGGAAACTTACTGTGTGATAGAATTTCTGCTAATAACTGAGAGTTCAATTGTCCATAAACTTTCAAGGATTCTTATTCTAGTAAGACAGAATAAAGAGAAAGAGTTCATATTTTCACATGGTGTAACAAATGCTCGGAGATACAAGTGTAGGAAGCTATGGGAGCACAGAAGAAGGCACTAAAATCACACCATATATTTGATGACTGTGACTATATATAAATTTGTATTTTCTAGATTTTTTGTAGTCATGGAATCACACAGTATATACTATTCATTGCCTGGCTTTTCTTTTCTCAGCATCATTACTTTGAGAATCTCCAATTGTCTTTGCTCTATTGATGGACATTGATGAATATTTCCACTGTTTTCAATTCTTAAAAATAAAGCTGATATGAAATTCACATACAAGTCCTTGTATGAACATAGGGTTTGTTTTTCTTGGTTAAATGCCTAGAATAAAATGGCTATTTGTGTAACTGCAACATATTTTTCATTTAAAAATTTTTGAAACTATTTTCCAAAGTGGTTGTATCATGATATATGCCAACAACAGTTTAGATTTTTTGTTGCTTCTCAATCTAGCTCAAACCAAGTACAATTAGCCTTTATAATTTTAGCCATTCTAATAGATATGTAAGCATGTCTCATTATGATTTTAATTTGTATTTCTTTAATGTTTAAATGTTGAGAAATTGGCCATGTGCTTATAAGCCATCCATATACTTTTGGTGACATGTCTCTTCCATTATTTCCTTCACATGTAAAATTGGATACTCTGTTTGGTTATTAGTAAGGTTTTTTATTTTTATTCATTTTTAAATAATCAGAGTAGATGTCCATTATCAGATATTTAATTTGCAAATCCCTTCTCCATCTTTACGGATTCTCAATGGAGCTTTGATAGCTGTGTCTTTCAAGAAATATGCTACTTCTTTCCTGGTACACGGAGGTATGACTAGAACATTATCAATGTTGACCTTTGCAAAGAAAATCATGGCTTAAGATATATGTAGTCTGCAGTTGTTGGGAGTGTTCACCATCCTTGCCTCTAACTCATCTCTCACTGCCCACACATTCAGGTATAGGGGAATATTGATTGACAAAATATTAATTGCCAAATAACACTAGTTAGAGAATAAGAAAAATGCAGGCACCTGATTATATAATATTCCTTAAATAAAATATGTTTTTATAAGTGCTATTGGAAGTAAATTCCTCAATACTTTAATCACACAGAATGATGGAATCCTAGATTTTTTTTCCTTGTATTTACTAAGAAAATGATCATGCCTCAAGTATATTAAAATGGAATAGGGAAAATTAAAAATTGCTTTAAGTCGATTTGCGTGTGTTGTGCGTATGTGAGAGAGAAAGAGAAAGAGAGAAAAAGAGAAAGGGAAAGACAGAGAGGTGGCTGCAGTGAATTGATGAGTTGCAGGATAGATTTTAAAGTTTTGTCTTTTGCTTTCTACATTTCCTTTTCCTTAGGTTCAAGAGAACAATCAGTAATATCTCAGATGCCTGCTGGTAACATCAGCAGAAAGAGTTAGAGGTTCCTAGAAAATTAAAGAAGAGATATAGTTTTCCTGACATAAGAAAAGTCATTTTTTGTCCCCAGCTATTTTCAATGATCTATACCCCACCTGTGTACTTGCCCAAGCACACTTCTTCCAAAAATTCCTGGGAGGTTCTTACAAAGAAATGCAAAAACCTCACTCCTAAGGATTTTGAGGGAACAAGGCAATGGGAAAACTAACAGTCACCACCAGAGCAGGAAATAGCCTAAGCTATTGAGACAATAAATCAGTGGTAAAACTCCTAGTGCTATTTCAAAAGCAATCAAGGCCTTGCATTCCTTGTCCCAGAAAATGAGCCCAAGACCCCATCTAGTTTCTATCTGCTCTTGAAGCCTGCAGAGTCCCTTTCCCTTGTCCAACAGTTACCTCTGCTTTATTCTAACGTTGAAGTTTCTGCCCTCGGTGGAATACAAGCTTCATTCAGGTGAACATGCAATACATATTGCACAAATACATATGTGGATGTGCATGCATCCACAACCTTATGACCAACCATACACGGGATAATAAAACTCTCCCTTCTGAGTATTCATCTTAAATACTAAATAAAAATCTCTCTCCTGTTCAAACAGTCAAGGCTTTGGAACTTATTCCCTGTGAACTCCTTGTATGTTGTAAACAAAGATTCCTTTGTTTGACAACTCCACCTGTTTCTGTGATTCACCAAAGACTGACCTCAGTTAGTTCAGTTACTGTAATGTAATATCAAGCATATCTAGTTAGTTGATCATTTTGTTCAAGTCTTACATATCTTACCAATATGATGACCATTTGTCTATGTAATCTTAAAATAAGGGTGTTGAAATTATTTTCCATTTGTCGTCCAAGGTAGAAGTTATGATTTTTGTTCTTAGTTTTTCCCTATATATCCCCAAATCTGTTGTTACGTATTAAAATTCAAGAATTATTATACTCCCGGGGCGCCTGGGTGGCTCAGTGGGTTAGGCCGCTGCCTTAGGCTCAGGTCATGATCTCAGGGTCCTGGGATCGAGTCCTGCATCGGGATCTCTGCTCAGCAGGGAGCCTGCTTCCTCCTCTCTCTCTCTCTCTGCCTGCCTCTCTGCCTACTTGTGATCTCTCTCTGTCAAATAAATAAATAAAATCTTTAAAAAAAAAAGAATTATTATACTCCCTGATGAATTCATCCTTTTACTCTTCTGTAATTTTGACTTGATCTTTATGTCTAATAATGAAATTTGCTTTAAAATCACTTTTCATTATCTTGATATAACCACCAAAGTTATAGTGTGATTAGAGTTAATATAGCATATTTTTTCTTTTACTTTTTAAAGCACTTCTATATTGAATCCTGACAAAGAAACAAAACAACTTTTTAACTCTGGAAGCATCTTTCTAAATTATCTTTTTTTTTTAATGAAGCAGTAGCAATTTTTGTTAAGGGACCTAAACTGAAAGTAGGTTTAGAAATTTATTTATTTTTTTATTTATTTAGTAAAAGATTTTATTTTATTTATTGACAGCAAGAGAGAGAGAGAGAGAGAGAGAAGAAGCACACAAACAGGGGGAATCATGTGCAAAGGGAGAGGAAGAAGCAAGCTCCTTGGGGTGCAAGTAGTCCCATGCAGGGCTGGATCCCTGTACACTGGAATCATGACCTCAGCCAAAGGCAAACATCTGCTTAAACAACTAAGTCATCCAGGCACCCCTAGAAAATTAAAAAAAAAAAAAAAGACCTTTTAAAAACATTTTGTTTCTTTCTTGTTTTTTTTTAATATTTTATTTATTTGACAGACAGAGAGACAGGAAGAGGAACTATAAGCAGGGCAGAGGGAAAAGGAGAAGCAGGTTTCCCACTGAGCAGAGAGCCTGATGTGGGGCTCCATCCCAGGACCCTGGGATCATGACCTGAAAAGAAGGGACACTTCTTGGAGGAAGCCACCCAGACACCTCTTTTCTTTGTTTTTAATATATGGCAACTGATGCTTCCCAGCCACGAGGAGCATATTACCCATTGATTAAATCTTTGATAACAACCTATTTAAAAAGGTGTGTAAATATATACTTACTCAGATTTATACACTTTGTGTTTTCTTCATAGTTTGGGGCTGGACCCCATGGTCACAACACTGCTTCCAGTCTTTGCCTTCCCATCTTTTGATACCAGGTATTTGGTCAGCAAAGCAAATTAGTATCAAAATTAATAAGCCCTTGGCACCATATCTCTGGAGCAGGGCTTGCTCTTAGCCAAGGCCCAGAGCAGTTGACCTCCCCTCGCTAGTGCTATAGCCCCAAGGACTAGGTCCCTGCCACCAGAACTCAGTCTTACATGTTATGCTAAGCAGACAAAACCAAACCAGAAAAGCTCCGACAGCTTTCACTGGCCTGCCTCATCTCCAACTCTCTCGACGTCTAGGCAGTACCAGATGACAGGGAGGGGTCTTGGTCCAACATATGGGAGGGAAGGAAGTAGCCACGAGCAAGTACCTGCCTCTCTGTTCCTTTCTTTCATGAGAAGGTTGTAAGGAGGAGGAAGAGGAAGGGGAAGAGAGGTGAACTTCAAGGGGTGAAGGCCTCAGGTAGGCAGCTGGCTCCTGCCAGTAGGAAAGGGACAAAGGAGAAGGCAGTGAGTCTTGCAGGGAGGGTGGGGGGTAAGGGTTACAGCTTATGACGGAATCTGGACAGGAGTAATAGGGATACTAGTCATTTGAGTCCACCATTGGCAAGCTGGGCTGGGTGTCAGGGCAGATAGGCCTCCCTGGGCAACGGCACATGAGAGAAGGTGGAATTCTTCTCTGAGGAGCAGGTGAAGCTTTGGGTGTTGGGAAAGCATAGACAGTATTGTTCCAGGGCCAAGGACAGGTCCGGGTACTCCTGGTTGGAGGTCAAGGCCACAGTATGATCCAGGTCTTCTACCAGCAGCTTGAAGGTACCACATGCCAGCCACCCCTCATTATTGTGTATAACTCTCTGGTGCACTTATTGGCTTATCCATCAAATGACTCCTTCAGCAGCTTGAAAACCACCTCCACAGGCACTCCAGGATATGGGAGGCTTCCAGAGTGAAAATTTTGCACAGGATCACCCCCAAAAGACCAGAAGTCACTCTGGTGGATGTAGATCTGGTCAAACATGGCCTTAGGGACCATCCACTTCACAGGCAGTCCACTGTTGGTTCTCATTTTATAGTAACTGATGTGGTGATATCTCTGGCAAGGCTGAAGTCTGAGATCTTCATCATGTTGTCCTTTGTCACCAGCACTTCCCTGGTGGCCAGGTCTTGGTGTATGCACTTCTTGGAGGCAAGGTACTCCATGCCTCAGGCTACCTGGTAGGCAAAGTATACCGGGTGCTTGGAGGAGAGTTGCTCTGCTGCATTGTGGCTGATATTGTAACAGTACTCCAGGTCAGGAGGCCTCTGGGCCTGCAGGTACTCCTGTATGTTGTCTTTGGAGGCATATTCCATGATAGTGTACGAAGGACCATCCTGTGTGCAGGACCCAGCAGGTTGATGGTGTCCTTGTGCTGTCCAATCATCTTCATCATCTCCATTTCTGAGATTAGGTTTGACAGGTCTTTCTCTGCTGCATCTGACTTCAACATCTTCACAGACACTTTAGTCAAATGGTTGGATTTGTCTTTGTCCAGCCCAATGGCCTCCTCCAACACCACTTGCCCAAAGTAGGCCTCTCTTAGGGGTCTGCCTAAACTGCCTACAACCAGCCTGCCTCAAGGCAGTTATGAACTCTAGATTATCCTCAAAAACATTAAACCACAAGCTAAAAATTCTCTTCACTAGGTCTCTGTCGCAGGTCTAATTTTCTTATCTTTCATCATTTATCTTTTTCCTAATTCTTATTTTCAGTATAGTTTATTTGGCTTCCAGGTGTTTCCCCGGGTTTCTGTATGCTGTTTCATAGGGAAGAATTATCCTGTCATAAAATTATTTCTTGAGCATTCATTACATCTCTCAGTTAAAATGGGTTCTTTTATGGTTTTGATTCATTTGAGTTTTCTCAAAATGGGAAGAATTTTCAAAATGGTGTTTTCCTCAAGGTTCAGAGTATGTCTTAGCCTCATCTTTACTCTTTTTGAAATTCACTTTTCAAATTCTTGTCCCTCTTTTTATCTTTTTAAATTAAAATGTTTTATTTTTACTATTTTTTTATTTGAGTGTAGTTGATAGTCAGTGTTACATTGGTTTCAGGTTTTCAATATCTCCATACATTATTCTATGATCACTACAAATATAGCCGCCATCTGTCACCATATAACACTATTATAATATCATTGACTATATTCTCTACACTGTCCCATATCTCTTTTTAAAATCTCTGATTTTTATGTTTTCTGTTATTCCAGTTTTCGACCATCATTTTACTTGGTTACTTTAATAAAATATGCCTGATTACACACTCTATGCTGAAAACCTTAGCATTTGATTTATAGTAGTCTTTTTCTTCTTCTTCTTCTTCTTCTTCTTCTTCTTCTTCTTCTTCTTCTTCTTCTTCTTCTTCTTCATTAACATATAATGTATTATTAGCCCCAGGGGTACAGGTCTGTGAATCACCAGGTTTACACACTTCACAGCACTCACCACAGCACATACCCTCCCCAATGTTCATAACCCCACCACCCTCTCCCTAACCTCCCCACCCCCCCCCCGGCAACTCTCAGTTTGTTTTGTGAGATTAAGAGTCTCTTATGGTTTGTCTCCCTCCCGATCCCATCTTGTTTCATTTACTCTTTTCCTGTTCCCCAAACCCCCCACATTGCACCTCCATTTCCTCATATCAGGGAGATCATATGATAGTGCCTTTCTCTGGTTGACTTATTTTGCTAAGCATAATACCCTCCAGTTCCATCCATGTCAACGCAAATGGCAAGATTTCATTTCTTTTGATGGCTGAGTAGTATTCCATTGTGTGTATATATATATATATATATATATATATATATATATATATATAATTCATTTGTTGATGGACATCTATGTTCTTTCCATAGTTTGCCTATTGTGGATATTACTGCTATAAACATTTGGTGCACGTGCCCCTTTGGATCATATAGCAGTCTTCTTTACCTCTATCAGAACCCCAGGAAGCTTTATTTATTTATTTACTCACATAAACAGATGATCCAACACAACGTTTTTTGATGTTCCAATGTATTATAATGTCTTACCGCTTAACACTATGCTTACTGCTCTCTTTCACTGTCTGACTAAATCCTCATCATCACTATGCCATTTAATGAGAAAGAACATTTGAACTCAGAGTTCTCTCCATATCAGGGAATGAAGACTCCACCCTTCTGTTTGTGCAGGTAAAATAAATGTTGATGTCTGTCCTGCACATACCCCATCCTGTTCACCAGAATATTCACCATCAAAATATATACACAATGAAAACCATACCTCACCACTTCTATTACCACCCAGCATGCTAAAAACACCATCATATGTTCCTGAATTATTGACTTGATTGATAACCCCAATTCCGCACAAACTGCACTCCTTTCTCCCTGCAAATTTATTTTGGTACAGCAATTTAACCTAAAAATCAAGTCAGATGATTTTATTCTGCTGTTGAGGGTCTTTTGGTATCTTCCCCTTTCATATTAAATAAAAACTGAAGGCGTTTTAATGTACTAGAAGGTCATACATCAATACGTTCTTCCTCTCTCCACCACTATGAACTCCTCATTGGCCTCCTTGCTTTTCCTCAAAAGTAACAGACAAGCTGTTCACACAAAATCTATATACTTACTTGCTCTGCCTAGAGCAATCTTTTCCTTTAATATTTGTATAACACTCTCCTTCACTTCCTGGGTCTTTGTGCAAATAACATCTCATAAATGAGATATAACCACCCAACACAAAATAAAATTAACTTTCATCCCAGCATTCTCCAATGGCTTTTACCTTTCTTGTATTTCTTTGTATCACTTATCACCATCAACCATCAATCATTATTCTATTACTGGTTTATTTTCTTATTTGAGACAGAGAGAGAGAGAATTGGGAGGGTGCGCAGAGGAAGAAGAAAACACCCCACTGCCTAGAAAGCCTGCTGGGGAGTTACATCCCAGGACCCTGAGATCATGACCCAAGCCAAAGGCAGTCACTCAATGGACTGAGCCACCAAGGTGCCCCTCTATTATTGGTTTATTTCACTATTATATTTCAAAAGAATGTAAGCTCTTTGTGGTCAGGTATTTTATATGTTTTATTAATTGAAGTATTCTCAGAAAGGTAGCTGGCAGATTATAAGGGCTCACTAAACTGTATTTTGTTGTTATTATTGGGCTCCTTTATGGGCTTTACCTCTTACGCTAGAAGTCTATCCTTCAGATGTAAGCGATAAGAATAGAGCCCTGCTGCCTGTTCAAATGTGTAAAAAGCCTGTATTAAGTGGATATTTTAAAAGCTAAATGAATGGCTTAATAGTTGTATATAGGGGGAAAGGGAACATATTTTCCACAGTTTAGAAGTGGAGTTCTTTTATAGAGTTCTTGTACAAGCCTACACTATGGAACGATAATGGGCAGTTGTACATTACAATTATACAAACACTTTGGTAATTTATATCCTTTTTTTGTAATTCTTGACTGGATCATTTAATTCCTTAGGAGCATTATAGCATTTCAACTTTTCATGTTCAATAAACTTATTGGGGTTGCTACCTTTTTTATTCAAATGGAGAAATAGTCATGATTTAATCTAAATAAAGTGTTATTGATTGTGTTGTTTTCTAGGAATGAGTCGCACATGCTAGTTTAAAAGTTTTGTTAAAGTCCCAAGTCTGTCACTGATAAAAGCCTTTTGTAGATTAGTAACTTGATCAAAACGGAAAAGTTATGTAACACCAATTGTTATACTATCTTTGTTTCCATCTTGCATTGTAATAACACCCATCTTAACTCTATTTAAGACAAATCATTGCCAGATGGATTTCTGGCATTGATTGCAGGATATGAAATCTAGTATAACTAAAAGTTTTTGGTTTTAGTAGCATATAAATCAATTTAGAAAAATATATGTATTTGAATATAAGATAAAGTTTTAAATTATTTGGCAATAGTAAACTAAACTTTTTTTTTGTAAATTTTTATTTTCTAAAATTTCATTGAGCTCTCTTGCAATAAGAAACAAGTTACAAAAAATTAAGGTTTATTTACCCCAATTCAAAATTATTAGGAATATAATCATAGAGGTTGAAGTATTTAAAATATTGAACCCAAAATGTTTTATTAGGTAAATTCATGAATGCTGAGCATTCACTGTTAAAATATACTAATACTATTGATAGACTGGTAGAAGTCTAAAATCAAATATTTATTAAATATTTATATCCATATCTTTTCATAGCTTGGTAATTCATTTCTCTAGCATTAAATAATATTCCATTGTTTGCATGTACTACGCTTTCTTTGACCTTTCACTTATGGAAGGATATCTTGGTTGCTTCCCAGCTTTTGTCAGTTATGAATAAAACTACTATAGACATCTTTGTGGGTATAGATTTCATCTTCTTTGGATAAATACCAAGAGCTGCTACTGCTGAATCATCTGGCAAGAATATGTTTAGTTATGTAAGAAACTGCCAAGTTGTTTTCCATTCTTTATTCTCAATACACATGGAAGAACATTCCTGTTGCTCCACATCCTCACCAACATTATATGTTCTGTTGTCAGTGCTCTGGATTCTGGGTATGTACTGGTGTCTCTTTTTTGTTTTAATTTGCATTTTCCTGATGACCTTTGATGTGAAGCATCTTTTTATATGCTTATTTGCCATCTGTAATATTTTCTTTTGTGAGGTATCTGCTAAGGTCTTTGGCTCATTTTTAATCAGGTTTTTCCCCCATTGTTGAGTTTTAAGGGGTCTTTGTGTATTTTTGATTAACAGTCCTTTGCCAGATGTGTATTTTGCAAATTTTTTTTCATAGTCTGTGCTTTGCCTTTTCATTCTCTTGGCATTGTGTTTCACAGAGTAGACATTTTTAAATTCAGTGCTTGTGTTTTTTAGCTAAAGTTATTGCGAAAACCAAGGTCATTTAAATTTTTTTCTATATTACCTTCTACATGTTTCATGTTTAGGTTTATAATCCAATCTGAGTTCATTTTTGTGAAGAGTGTAGGATATCTGCCTGGATTTATTTTATTTTATATTTTTAGATTTAGCTTCACCATTGCTACAGAACCATTTGTTTAAAAGATTGTATTTTGCTCTCTTGTATTGCTTTTGCTTTTCTATTATATATAAAATATAATTGATAATATATATTCTGTTGCTTTAATCTAGTCTTTCTGTGGTATTACAATATCATGCTTACAATTATCGTTATGGTAAACTTTTTTTTAAGATTTTATTTATTTATTTGACAGAGAGAGAGATCACAAATGGGCAGAGAGACAGCCAGAGAGAGAGATGAGGAGAAGCAGGCTCCCTGCTGAGCAGAGAACCCAATGCGGGACTCGATCCCTGGCCCCTGGGATCATGACCTGAGCCGGAAGGCAGAGGCTTAACCCACTGAGCCACCCAGGCGCCCAATCATTATGGTAAACTTTGAAGTCAGTCCTCAGTCTTTGTTCTCCTTCAACACTATGTTGACTATTGTGAGTCTTTGCCTCTCCATATAAACTTTAAAATAAGTTTGTTAATATTAAAAAAAAGAACTTGCTGGTATGCATTAATTGTATAGATAAACTTGGAAACCAGTGACCTCTTGAGCTTAGCAGGAGATAGACCATGGACATCAGTTGTCACAGTGGTGCCTCTGGCAGAACCTATTGCAAATCCCTAGGCAAAATGAGACCTCAAGGATCTGAGAGAATGTCTAAGAAGTACTTGATACATCCCTTGGGTATGGTTTATTGAAGTGTCCACCTGTCTGAAAGCTGGGGAATCTAGATAAGGGAGGGAAAATTAGTTATGATAAAACATATCAACAAACATCAATAAATTTTGTAAAACTAATTGTCATGGCTCATATACAATATGACCAACAGAGGGACCATCAGAAGGAAAGCATCTTATGTTTATTGTGAAATTTTTTATTCAAAATAAAGCAATGTGAGGGGAAGACACAATGAGAAAATTACCAGCTTTTAAATGGTAAACATCTTACAAAATGGAATAGGTTTTATATTCTAAGTAGTATATTGAAAAGTAAAACATTGGGGCGCCTGGGTTGCGCAGTGGGTTGGGCTGCTGCCTTCAGCTCGGGTCATGATCTCAGGGTCCTTGGATTGAGCCCCGCATCTGGCTCTCTGCTCCGCAGGGAGCCTGCTTCCCCCCCCCTCTCTCTCTGCCTGCCTCTCTGCCTACTTGTGATCTCTGTCTCTCAAATAAATATATAAAATCTTTAAAAAAAAGAAAAGAGAAGTAAAACATTAAAAAATAAAATTTCAATGAAAAATTTATTTAATTTTAAAAAAAGGTTAAAAATAGCAGAACCATTTTTCTTATAACTGGAAAATACACTGTATATACATCTATCAAAATAACTTGTCATGGGGGAGCCTGGGTGGCTCAGTAGGTAAAAGCATCTGCCTTCGGCTCAGGTCATGATCCTAGGATCCTTGGATCGAGGCCCACATCGGGCTCTCAGCTCAGCAGGGAGCCTGCTTCCTCCTCTCTCTCTCTGCCTGACTCTGCCTAATTGTGATCTCTGTCAAATAAATAAATAAAAACTTTTATAATAAATATTTGAAAAAATAACTTGTCATGTGTGAAATCAGGAGCATATGGAAAAAAATAATATCTGAGGACAATACTTCTGCCATGTTTTGTGCCTTGCTAATATTTTTAAACAGTCAGGCAACTTTTAGCCTTATTGAAATACCTGCTAAGATACCTGCAGTGCCTTTTGGAGCCCTATGACTATAAAAATTAATTGCAAATATTCAAAATGTTTACTATGGTGTCACTATTTAGGGCCACCACCAAGTATGTTTCAGAAGTAAGCATAACTGTTACTCTTCCATAAGGCAAAAGGGCATATTTTCAGGAGTTCCATCTGCTGTACCAGGAGGTGAATCAAGTAATGATTTTTGTCTATAAAATAATTCACTTTTCAATCTAACATTCCTCATTCCACATTATAATAATAAAAACTAGGAGGAGACTAAAACAAACAAACAAATACAACTACAACAACCAGCTTTTCCCACAGTGGAAAAGTAAATATAACCTTAGGAGTAGCCTGAAATTTATTTTTAAATATTTTTAAGATAAACGTTTTTGTTAGAAAACCATATATTTTATATTACTAAGAAATAACAGGCAACGTTTTATGAACTTCTAAAAAGTCTAGTTACTTGTATTTATCTATTAACTCATCTCTTTATGAAGTAGAACATGATCACACCTCTTGTATCTACCCAAGTTTGTATGCTTTGGTTGTTTTATGTTTGCTATTTCCTTGCTTAATTTTTACAATATTTGATACATAATAGTATCTTTAAGTCCATCTATGGTTTCACAGAATTTGTTTGAACTTCATAAAAATGTACCATACTTTTTGCACTGTCCTTGTTTTACTTCTCTATTAGCTTTCCAAGTTTTATTCACTTTAGAGTGTGTAGCTATCATTTATTTTTACTCCTCCATAATGCTATGTTTACAAATTTGTATTTATCTGTACTTTTAAAAATATCTTAATTATATACCATTTCTCATCTCACGTAACACTCATGTTACTTCTACACTTATCAGATATTATGTAACTGAAAACCACAACTCAGCAACAATAGAACACCATTTTTCAAAATTAAATGGCTTACCAGAATTCTTTAATTCTATCCTTTATTTGTATTAGATGACCCTTTATTCTGGTATTTGGCATTGTTCATATGGAGGAAAGCTTATAAGTTGATATTCCATAAATAGAAGGATTTTTATGATCGATTAATTATTTTCATTTAGAATGCATAGAATATGGTTGATTTAATATTTCTTTCTTACTCTCTGCCTGGAACATAGTGCTATCTATGCAATAGCCACTAAAATATTAAGTTAATTACCTAGACTTTAAACTGCATATTAATAGGAATAGCATACAGAACTCTTCTCAGATTGGGACACCTGGGTGGCTCAGTCAGTTAAACGCCTGAGCCTTTAGCTCGGGTCATGATCTTAGGGTCCTGGGACTCAGTTCTGCAACAGATTTCCTGCTTAGCCGGGAGTTTGCTTCTCCCTCATCCTGCTGCTCCCCCTGCTTGTGCTCTCTCTCACTCTCTCTCTTACAAATAAATAAAATTAAAAAAATAAATTCTTCTCAGATAGCTAATATAGAATATCGTCTTTGTATTCATCAAAGGGAAAGTGCCATATAATAATGAAATCCAGACTACTTCAAATTCACTTTTTAACCAGTAAGAAAGTACTGGAAACAAGCCAAAAATGTCTTCAATGAATTAAAGAAATAGATTGATTTTCAATATCTTAATGTTTCTACTGTTAAATTGCAAGATTTTTATACTAGATATCAGTGTAAATATTCATTATACAAGGATATTCTAAAAATAAACCCGAGAAAACTACTTGATATATATGATGACAAAAACGAGTTTGACCAATGTCAGTTTGGGTAAAATTTACAACACCTACCACCTGAAACTCTTGTTCTATATGGTGCCATCTTGTGATGCTGGGCAGCGGCAGTGAGCCACAGCTCCCAGTCAGCTAGAAGATTACAGGGGTGAACACTTGATATTCTTACAAGCATTCTATATATAGAATATATATATAGAATATATATATTCTTCTTTTTTTAATGTAATATTTAATAAATTGCATGTGATATTTGATACTTTGTTATAAAATAGGCTTTGCTTAAGATGATTTTGCCCAAATGCAGGCAAATGTAAGTGTTCTGAGTATGTTTAAATAAGCTTAAGGTAAGCTATGATATTTGATTGTTTAGGGGTATTAAATGCATTTTCAATTTTTTATGTGTTTCTCTGTACATAGCCCCCTTGTAAGCTGAGGAACATCTCTATATGTATATGTAGCCTTGGTATGGCTTACATATTATTGGCATGAAACATCTAGAACAGTACGTGTGCCATAGAATTGTCTACAACATCAAACAAGTTTCTTGAAAACTTGTGCCAAAGGGGTTATGTCTTTAAGGATTCTTATTTCAGAAGGGTTCTCTCAAACGTAAGATTTTTCAGAAGTTAAGTGAAAATCTGACCAAACTAAACATTTTTCCATTTTCCCTAGTGAGCAAAGATAGCTAAAATCTATCTGCCATTTTCAACACTGTACTCAACGATTGTAATTCTAATTTAAGAACAGATTATTTATATCAAAACCACATGTTGGCCTAATCTTATACAATATTCATAAGTCACACTCAGACCCTTGGACACTTTTATTTGTTGAGTCTATATGGTACTACGGACATTCATCTTTTTTGACCTCATAGCTTCATGTATGTCTATACTTTTGAAAATACATGCATCATAGTTCCATTGTAAAATGTCTGGGTTATAAAATGTGCTATGCTATCAAAATGGTAATAAGAACATACAAATGACCTGATGTAATGAACTGGACCAGATTGCCAGATATCACATTGCATACCAGAAAGATTCAGTGGTAAGTTTTAAAATGGCCAGCTATACACTGACTGAATTATAACTCATTTAGCTTCTTTCTTTGTGTACAGTATTATACATTAGTCAGTATTATAGTAGATAAGTACTTTGGACAGATGTAAATATGCTGTAATAAAAAATGTTTTTCTTCTTTCTTTTAGTCCTTTTTACTTGTAAGACTAGCCACAAATACCACGCCTCCCCCAAAATAATTTGCAATCCAAATTTATCTCTAAATGAATTTATTGCACAGAAAAATATGTATATATATATATATATATATATATATATATATACACTTACAGAAGACATGTTCAAAAATAGTTACACAACAGCAGGGCCCTAAATGTAAGCAGTATAGTTGTTTTGTTTTGTTTTGTTTTGTTTCTTTTAAAAAAAGAGGTTATGTGAAATATTAGGATTTTATTTCCAGGCGTAGTATTTCAAGACAGTTAACTACACCTATGGTGTCAACAGCCTCTTGTTGGCAGTATGATTTTATTGGCTCCATGGAATAACAGCAAGAATTTACTATTGCTTCTTTCTTTTATGACACACACAGAATAAAAAAATTGACACATTTGCTCAAGACCAACCAGAATCCTTTTAACCTATCAAAATTGATGGGAGGCCTTCACTGCCAAAGTCACTGCTGGGTTTTCACAATTCATTGCAGACAATGTGCTACTCCCATTATGATAAAGGAGAGAAGAGTCATAATCAGGGAAGAAAGCTAGATTAATACTTGTAATTATCATTGAATTATTTAGCCTGCTATAGGATTATTATTATTAGTGCCATTTGATAATTTTCTCTCATTATATTAAACACAACTGTGAGTAATTACCCTACCTAATATTTCTCTGTATTGGCTGACTAGCTAGCAAACATTCATGAAAATATCCATTAGCCACACATATAAAATGCTGCATTATGATGCTGTTGAATCAGAACATACCACTACCTGATCCTGTAGCTCTTTGAGGATTTGCAAATCAATTAATTCTATCTTTGTTGGATTCTTCCCATACAATTAGAAAATTTATAATCGAGTCCATGAACATTATTAGTTTTACCATTTTAAACCAGCAATCACACTTTGATTTTTACAACAAAAGCAGAAATATAAACACACACATTTGGATCAGTTTTCTCTTAGTCTGTCTGGACTTCAAAATCCTATTCCTCAAGATGATGCACACCAAAGTTCTGGATTAAACAAGAAATTAGATGGCACCTGAACACTTGGTTTAATATTCTCAAAAGGACTATGCAACTTCTTTCTTACATTAAGACATTGTTTTACAAAGATCCACACTTTTATAATGTTAGTATTTTTAATAATCAATAAAGTCAATTAATCATGATTAAAAATCAAACATAAAAATTTCTACTTTTTGCTTTTGCCCCCTCCATTTAGAACTTATTTATAGCCTGATAATTCAAAGGTCCCTATGTTTATGAAAATCTGGACAGAAATAGCTCTAAGATCCCATTCAGAACTTGATATTAATCTAAGTCTTTTGGCTCCATTTATCCTGAGAGCAAAGAGTAGGACAAAGGATTTGAGTACTGTTAGTTTATCTGGGAGATTATCCAAGGTAGAAAAGAATGGGAAAGTGATACAGTGAAGAAGCAACTTTGTCAAAGAGGTACATTGTTGATATAATTGTTGTGGATAGAAAATGAAGGCTTGCTTTTACTGAAAGGTCCTGAGAAACTTCTTTAAGTTGTCCTCATGAAGACCTGAAAACTGACAATTTTACCTATGGTTCTTATTTCCACTTCACTGAGAGCTGTCCTCAGAGGACATTAACTCTCCTACACTTTTGGGTTGTGTTGGAGACATTCCAAAATGAGAGAGAGAACATGAGATCCTATCAGTGTTAAGTAACTGCAATTTCCCATGGAACTATCCACCACAGGTTTGGCTATGATCAGGAGTTGGGCCTTGATATCAGAGGGATTTGAGGCAGTATCATTTTAGGTTAATCATTATATCTGAAATTTCCAAAAACTTCAACTGATGAAACTTTGATTATAAACCTATAAATATAACAATAAATCTACAGTATTCAAATTATTTTCATAGAAATACACAAACAAAGCATCAATTGACTAATATTTAAATGTTACAAAATACTGAACTGAAAGAATTTGGTCATATAACAACGTGTAAGAAGTAGAGCTTAGGTTTAGGTTAGAAGTCAGGATGCATTTGGGACTCAGTTAAGAAATTGAATGGAGGGACGCCTGGGTGGCTCAGTGGGTTAAGCCGCTGCCTTCGGCTCAGGTCATGATCCCAGGGTCCTGGGACCGAGCCCCAAATCAGGCTCTCTGCTCAGCAGGGAGCCTGCTTCCTCCTCTCTCTCTGCCTGCCTCTCTGCCTGCTTTTCATCCCTCTCTGTCAAATAAATAAATAAAATCTTAAAAAGAAATTGAATGGATGTCTGACTATCTTATAGGTTTGCTAAAAATCAGTGACTTTGTGTTCACGTGTGGCTATGCAGGAATTTTTAACTTTCTCTAAGAAGTTATTAGATTTGATTATATAATGGCAGTAAAGAATGGGGAAAAGCAAAGTACAAACCCCATAAAGACAAAGACACTGAGTATGAGAAAAGAGTAATAGATAAGAAGAATCAATGCATTTGAGGAAAATGGGAATTGAAATACACAATGATTGTTGATTTTTTTAGATGGAGAAAACAAAACTAGCTTGCAAGAAGGAAATAACAGAAGACATGCTGTGATGTGATACAGAATCCTGGAAAAGGCAGTAACGTGGAATAAAGGAGTAGGGAGAGCATATCAGGTAATTTGGATAGGAAGGAGTTAGGAGATAATTGCTTGATAAATTTTATATGGCCCACTTAAATGCACAGATTTCTCTTCTTTAATTTATATGGAGAACAGGGTGTCCTTTCTCTTCCCTTTCAGAGCACCCGAGGTGTACTCTTTCAGACTGAAAACCTAAAAAGCTCAGGACTCAGTTGCTTAAGCACAGCTGAGAGGACATATTTCAATTAAGATTTACAGTTTGCTGTAGGTAGTAGACTGTCAAAAGTGGTTTAACCATATTTTTCATTTAACAAGAAGACTACAGAGAGTGTTTTCTGGTGTTGGTTCAGAGTCTTAAGAAAGTCAAGTGAACTATCTTAGAGGTTTTCATGGCTTTTCATTCACAGTTGCAAAAATGTAATGTGTTGGTTCAGAGTCTTAAGAAAGTCAAGTGAACTATCTTAGAGGTTTTCATGGCTTTTTATTCACAGTTGCAAAAATTGCTGTTGGAGTTCTCACTATTAAGCCCACATTTCTGGCAGAAAGATAGAGGTAAAAGAGAATGATATCTTGTACGACTGATACTTTGTCATAAGGTTACAATGTAACTAGAAAAGAGACAATAAAATATTTGATGTTGTTTTAAGTTTCCTTGTTGTCAATCCCTCAGTGCTTTCTGATATTAAAGGAAAGAGTAGATGGATATTGACCTGGCAACTATCAACACCTGTCAGTCTCTCTTGGATAACCAATATCTCTATAATCTCTTCTTCCCAGTAAAAAAAATAAAATATATTCATAACCCACACTGTGCCATCTCAAGTTACTGCACCAAGATAAAATTACAATGATTTTCAGTTGTTCCAAATGGACAGAATAACCTTCCTTATGATATCATGTCTTATAAGATAGATAATTGGCTTGCTACCAATATACCCAGATGTGACTGTGGAAGAGACAGGAAAAAAAATAATAATATTTATTTATTCCTTGGGTTGACCCTGTTTACACAGATGCATTACTATTAGAAAAGGTTGGTTTGGGACATTGGAATGAATTTACTTAATGGGTCTGTATGTAATTGGGTTGGAGGAAATTTTTAATTTCTACAAAAATTATTAGAATTCGATCTTATTCTCTTTTGTTGATTTTCACATGTTAACAAAGCCAACGTTTTTGTCTAGCAGACAAGATCTTAAATCCTAACAAAACTCAATTTTTTCCTTTTTTTTTTTAAAGTTTGAGAGCCTCATGTTCTCTCATGCTGCTTTAAATACAACTCAAAAAAACAAAAGGAGCTAAATGGGGCAGTAAGACCAGACTTTTTATTTTATTTTATTTATCTTATTTTTAATTAAAAAATTAAAGATTGTATTTATTTATTTGAGAGAGAGAGAGAGCATGAGTGGGGCAGGGGGATGTAGCTGCAGAGAGAGACTGAGAAATATACTCCCTAATGAGCAGGAAGCCCGAAATGGGGCTCGATCCCAGGATCCTGACTGAGATCATGACCAGAGACAAAGGCAGATACATGTGCAAAATCCCTTTTTTTCTGGGAAACAATACTTTACAAGATATGTTTGAAAAAGTACTGGGGAATCAACTTTAATCGGAGATACAAAAATTTAATTGACTTTTGTAAAGCTACAGGGATCCAAATGATGGGAATCCCAGCCCGTTTAGGTTGTGGACCACAGAGTATTCTTCTCTGTAATATTTTATTTTCTTCCATGTCTACTAACTCCAGTCCAAGTTCACTGATCTCTTTTTAGATAGTGCAAAACATGGCAAAGAATACCAAACAAGTGCCCAATATTCTACATTTATTACATCATTTCTAACATATAGAAGTGTGTTATCAAGGCTGGTTCTGTGAACAAACCTAGTTATGCTAAAGTGTGTTTTGTTCTCCAAGAAATTAAATGCATGGTTATCACACAATTATAAAATACTTGTGTCAAGAATTTTTATTCAAAAATTAATAAGAGAAGCAGATATTAAAACTAGTTCACATGGTTATTTGGGATATAAGCAGAGTTGTGCAGCAGAAGTGCTCTGGGCCCATAATTTGGGTTATAGAATTTATGTTTTCTAATGAAAAATCACTAACTTGCATTATTGTTAACAAGAATCCTGTGCATTACCATCAGTTTTCTCCATTATAACCTCTTGCTCTACAGTTTGTAAATAACTTTGTCAATAGCAAGCTAATAAACGGGGTGACTCCAATGGATTGAGATAATCTCTAGAGTTTCTGCTACATAATGAACAGGACTCCATTGAAAGGACACCTAAGAGTTTATTTTGCCCCAAAATTTGATCACTTTTTTCACTGTCCTTACCTATTTTCCAAACCTAGTCCTTTTGCTTCACCTTTCAGTCTACGGAGAACCCTGTATCTGACTGACTTGTTAATTCTGGGAATGTCTTGCAGATTAATTTGCTTGCCCGAGGTGGTTCCTCTAATTGATGTCTAAGAACCCTAATTAGTTAAGAAAACTTTTTTTTAACATTTTCATTGCTATTTATTATTATTATTATTATTGCTAATATCTCTATTATAAATAATTCACAAGGGCATCTTTCTGACAAAAGACAAAGAGCTGGCTACTAGTAGAAAAAGTACATTTAACTCTGTCAGTGAAAGTGGTAAAGGGATTTGAGAAAATAAGGCAAAGCAGTGGAATTATGTGTTAAAACTTTAAATATTATAGACACATTTACTTAATTTCTAATACTGTTGTTGCTTATAATTAAATAAGATGTTTTCCATGAACCACGCATTACAGCAAATATATTGTTTATAGAGATTAAATTTTCATCAAAAGGGACGCCTGGGTGGCTCAGTTGGTTAAGCAGCTGCCTTTGGCTCAGGTCATGATCCCAGCGTCCTGGGATCGAGTCCCGCATCGGGCTCCTTGCTCGGCCGGGAGCCTGCTTCTCCCTCTGCCTCTGCCTGCCATTCTGTCTGCCTGTGCTTGCTCTCTCGCCCACTCTCTCTGATAAAGAAATAAAATCTTAAAATAAATAAATAAATTTTCATCAAAAAATTGTAAGTGTATTTTATTGTAGGATATGATAAGCATTTTGCAGATGAGAAAAGTGAAATTTAGAAAAGTATGTCTTTTCAAATCCCTCATACAATATCTGGCCTAGATAGAAGGATATACTATCACAATTGAGGAAGATAATTGAGATTACTTAAAGTGATAAACTTTACTGTATAGGGTTTTTTACAAGTTTGCCACAGATTCAGATTCTTTTAAAATATATATCTATTTTGTGTAAAGAGAATGCACTGAGAAGTAAAAAGAAAGTGATATATCAGTGCTACCAACTAATGGCTATAATATCATCACCTTATTTATGAACAATGAAACAGTGTGCAATATTTAAATAAATTTAAATAAATTCCTATTTATTTTATATATTTATAAATTTAAATAAATTTCTATTTATTTATTATTAAAGAAATTCCTCTAACAAACAGTATGTTTTGAAGGTTGCTAGCAGGAAAGTGTTGTACGACATGGAAGTAATCAGAAAATGTGATCTAAAATTCTGCTTTCAAGGGCGCCTGGGTGGCTCAGTGGGTTAAAATTCTGCTTTCAAGAAGCTATCACAGTAAGTACTGAGCATTAGCTATTATATGCTATGGATGAATAACTGAAATCTACATTTGAAACTAATGGTACACTATATGTTACCTAATTGAATTTTAAAAAGTTAATAAAAAAACCACTATTTTATAAAACAATATTCCCAACAGGCTCTTTTGCTTTAAAATACTCACTTTGTAATGAGAGTCATTACTTTTGTCTAGCCAATTCTTACAGCACTGTTTATCCCTTCCCTGCTTTATCCCTTCCCAGTATCAATAAAGGCTCACTTGGGTTACCTAGAAGCCATGAGAAAGCTTGTAATAGATCTGGCTGGTTTTCACCAGCAATTTGACCACCATGTGCACAGGGAAGTCTATTGATAAAGGCTTTATTGCAATAAGTTGCAAATACATGGATGATTTTGAATTCTCTTTCTTGAGGTCTTGTTTCATGATAATAAATTTAGGGTGGCTTATTGGAATGGATGTTATTAACATATCTTCATAGTTATAAGCACATGGAATTGTAAAATAGATGAACGAATGTGGCATTACTGACAACTGTCCTCATTTTGAAATCAAATTACAGTGTACTAAGATGAGGAAGCAAAGCAGATTTGGGATTATGAGTGAAATAATTTAAAAAAGTCTTGGGGTATGATCAGACTATTGGGTAATTCAGTAGAAAAATGTCAACTGATTGAGATTCTGTGTTCCCTGATTTCAGAGAGAAGTTAAGATAAATAAGTAACACGAGGAGACTAGGAAGCCAAACATAAGTGATAATTTTGTGCCAGGGTGTGTTTACATCTGTTTATCTTCTTGCTTTACCACTAAGGTTGCTCCTAGAGGAGAGTTTAAATATGTGTTGGAGCTAATCTCTGTGGATTACACAAGAAACCACATCCTACAGCTCTCCCTGAAACAACCCTTATGATTTCAATGTAATTTGGTTTTTGCATTTTTAGAAATAACAAAATACTTTGCAAACTCATCTACTTTATTACCATCACAAGTGAGTCAGCTGACTCCACATTTTAACACAGTGACAGTCACAGAGAATGGAGGAATGAGTAGAGTTATCAATATATGTGCTTTTAAGAAGTATGACAGGGAAGCAGCTATTTCCAGGAACCAAAACATGGGTCAGCAGCTGTGCAGGAAAAGTGATGGAATAAATGACTCATTTCAGAGGAGTTCTATAACATATTAGTTCTATAATGTATCTTCAGCCCCCAATTACCCGCTTTGATCTAAAGATAAGGATTTACAGTTAAGGTCCCATTTATGATTTGACTGGTGTGGTCTGAATCATTTTTACTATTGTTTTGACTATTACTTGAAACCTATAGTAGTACTTGGGATATGTGTTGTGTATTCTGTGAACATGTGCTATTTTTAGATTAGATAATTTCTGTCTCGAACCCCTGTTCATTTCTTTGTTTTTGTTTATTTGATAGTGGTTTCAGTAAATGGATATATCTGAAAAATTGCAAAGCCACTATTAAAACAAGTTATTATTATATATAGCATGGAATTGCACATTCCTCCTTTGAATCCGACAGAGCTTCACCATATCCTTAACAATTTGGGAAAAACATGCTATTATTTTTCTTTATAAAATTTCTCCTGTTAGGCTGTGATGGTTGTCATCAGCAGTAACTCCTCTGAAGGCTTTGTCAAAAGAGTTGAAAAAATTGGAAAGGTGTGTGAATGAAGCTGTTTGCTGAATATAAAGAAAAGAGCATTGAAGTACAATTCACACTCTTACTTCTCCTTCTATGCTTTCAGATGTTTGACATTTGAAAATTTTGCTTCTAGAAGAGATGCCCTATATAATTCTTACTTTAAGGAGCAAGTTGCTTATAATTTTTTTATTATTCTACCATTCCAGTATTTCCATTTAAATTAAATTCAATACCATTTAAAAAAAATCAAAAGTGCAGCCAGTATTCAATTCCTGGGCTAAATAATTTTAGAAAGCTTTGTGTTATTGAACCTACAGGGTTTTTCTGTAGTTTTAACTCTTTCTTTCTGTGATTTTTCCCATTAGTCACGTAAGTGACTGCAATATAACAGACATTGAGGATAAAGAAGGACTGAATAGAACAATCCTTGGCCTCATGAAGTTGAGAATCTAGCAAGGGAGTCAAACAATTCAATCATTCAGTGACAATTTATTGAGTGCCTGGCCTAAAATGAGCACAACAAAACCCCAGGCCAGAGGAATCATTTTAATGGGAGAGATAGATAATAGGTAAGCCAACTTTAAAAAAAAATCGTACTGCTTTTTCTTTAATAGAGATGCATATTTGAACTAAATAAGCACATTTTTAAAAGAGCAGTGATTGAGAAGAGGTTTTTTAACTGAGTGGTCCGAAAGGGCCTCCCTGAAAAAGTCTGTTTTGAACAGATTTCTGAATAATATCAGCTAGGAAGCTGCGTAAAAATCTCAGGGATGGGTGATTTTTCCAGTCGAAAAACTGTAAAGGCTCCAAAGTCACAATAGAGCTATAAGTTTCTCTAATAAAGTAACTTCTGACAAAGAATGAGAAGAAATAACTAACCCAGGTTTGAAAGAAAAGGGACAGACTTTCTATGGAATTCATATTTAATTAAAGCTCTAAAGGACAAAAATACAATAGAGCAAAATTCTGGTCACGCTGATATACCTAACGAAAGTTCATAAGCAAGGTGTGGGTAGCAAAGAGTGTGTGGGAATGTTGGTAAGAACAGTGGGGAAGAGTCATCCCTGAACATGTTCTTAAATGAAGCAATTCTTGGGTTGTATTAAAGGTTAAATTGGAGTTTGCCTAAGCGATTAGAGAAGGATGCCTCAGCTTATGGAAGTTCAAAGCCATAAAGATGTGATAAACTACTGCAGATATTTTCATGTATATTTGTTGTTGCTTCTAGTAATGGTGATCTAAAAACTCCTACTTAAGACAACTAAAAATCCAGACAAAATATCTTTTAAAGTTAAAAATATCAGAATGATTATAAAAATAAGTGAGGGATTACTGGGCCAAAATACGAAATACAATGAGAGCCTAGAGATATATGCCCTGAAGCCAAAAATGGCTATGAGAGCATTTGAAACTGCTAAAACACACTGAGCTGTGTTGTTCATAGACTCTTGATACTAGAGAAACAAATCCAGCAGCAATCAAATTTGAGGACTTTGGTACAACCCAAATTTAAGTTGAGATCCCCAAAGCACAAGGAGAAGCAGAAATAAGACTATAGCCTACCTTGCCTTCTGTGTAAACTGAGAAAGCCAATCACTGAATTTGGAGTATGATTGTCTTGTAGAGTCTCAGATATAAGAGAAAATCCTACCAAGGAGGACCATACCGTTATTATAGCTCTTAATTATCCCTACTCAATAAGAGTTTCAAATATAATGTCTTGAACATAGCAAAATGTAACAAAGCACACAAAGAAAAACCATTAACAAGATTGGATAGACAAAATGGGATTAAGTATGATGTTAAAATGATCAATAAAGATTGTAAAATGGCTTGATTACTCTGCTCAAAGAAATGAGAGGGGAAGCAAATTGAACAAAAAGCTGACACTAAAAATGATATTGAGAAAGGTTTTATAAATGAACCAAATGGATACTCTAGAACTTTAAAGATATGACAGCTAATTTAAGATACCACAGGGGTGCCTGGGTGGCTCACTTAATTAAACCTCCAATTCTTTTTCCTTTTTTTTTTAACACCTTAATTTTATTTTATCTCTTTCAATTTGGCTCAGGTCATGATGTCATGGTTGTGAAATAGAGCCCAGAGTTGGGCTCTGTGCTGAGCCTGGAGCCTGCTTAAGATTCTTTTCCCTTCTTTTTCTATCCCTCCCTGCACTCTCACTTGCTCACTCTCTCTTGCTTGCAAATAAATAGATAGATAGATAGATAATAGACAAAGCAAAATAAAAGCAGATTATGAAAATAAATATAAAGATTTTGAAATGAAAACAAGTTCAAAATAAAATAGAGAAGACCTACACAGCTAAAAGTTCATTCAGAAAATCTACTATTAAAGAAGTCAGTATGACACAGTGTTAAGATATCAAAAGATTTGAGCATGTACTTTACAGAAAGGGTAATCCAAATGGCCACTCATAGGTAAAAACTGTTTATCTTTATTATGAATCTGGAATTAAATTAAATTAAATTAAAAATAAATTAAAACCTAAAATGACATACTATTACACACTTACCATTTTGGGCAACAGTAAAATTGCCTTGCAAGAATGTGAAAGAATGAAAGTGCCCATAATAAAAACATTTGAGGTAAGTTGGACAATATTTAGAAAACTTAAAAATAAAAATAAAAATTTGGTCCATTCCTAGAAATACAACATGGAACTAAATGAATATTTTCACCAGGATATGCAAACAGATGATTATAGCTATTTCATTCATAACGGCAGATCAGTAGTGGTCTATTTGCACAATGTTACATTAAATAAGAGAGAATATTAACAAACTGGGAGGAGGGGCTAGGTTGTTATCAGAAACAGATCTTCTATGGTGCTGATTATGTTCTATTTCTCAAAATCTTTAAGTTAAAAAAGTTTTCAAATTTATATCTAGATAGATAGATGATAGATAGACAGATATCCCAGAAGCTGCAATGCTAGGCTAAGACCAGGCTTTAAAGGGCTTTTCTATACTCTACTAAATACTTGAAACCATTCATTATATCATAGCTCAGTGTTCAAATCTCCATTTGTTTCCTCAGGTTCCTAATATTTACCTTAAGGTGACCTGATTCAGACTTTTGATCACCTTTGTCTAAATATTTCTATTTTAACAAAGTCCTTTTTAACACTGAGAGACTAAAACTTAGAAAAATACTCTGATTGTTATCTCACTAGGGTGGAAAATATATAGTTACCCATTAACTAATGATATCCATGTCTACATTAGATCCGTGGCATTTTTAATTCTTGGGAGCTTTTGGTTAAATGAAATTTTTAAGCTTCCTTTAAAGGAAGCTTTAAGCCATCACCACATGAATAAAATTAAAGAACCAAATGAAAACAGGCCAAGTATTTACAGAGTAATAGAATGTGCAGTGGAAAGAGTACAATTCTGAAATCATAAAGCCTAAATTAGTGTGATGCATTTTTGCTACCCATGTAATCATAAACCAGTTATCTAAATGTGTTAGCCTCAGTTTTTTCACCCATGAAATGGTGATGATAATACTTATTATGCAGCGTTGTTGTGTGGATGTGATGAAGCATGGAGCATGAGAGTCTCATATTCCATGCTAAAATGATAGCTATTTTTATACTTATAATAATTCTAGTAATAGTAATTAAATTGTTCAAAATGGTAATATTCATTTATATTGAGGCATTGTATTGACTATTATTAGACACATTTACCAACATAAATTTCATTTTACTTTACCCCCTCTGAGGATATATATTCCCTAATTCAATATGAATCTCCTTATGAATAATAATTATCATAATAAATATGCTGATTTTTCTTCTATTTGTTTTTAAGGAGGTATCCTTTACTGTTGAACATAAACTTAAGCAAGTCTGTCTTATTCAAACTTTGCATGCTGCTTTCTTATGAAACTAGATTATAGAGTTGTATGAAATAAATTCATGCAGTTAAGACATTGATGTTTGGAACACTGGGTGGTCAGTTTAGTATTTCAAAAGAAGATTTTAAATTTAAACCTTAAAACTGAGCTCTTTCAGCCTTTTTTATAGACCATCCTTCATGCTTCATAAGTACTCCTCCATTGTAAACTAAGTAATAGTTTTTGTCACAGTGTATATAACAAAAATGGATTTTATATTCTATTATTTCAGAGTTAGTTGCAGTTTCTACTGCCTTACTTCCTTTTTTGAAAAATAGATTAATTCTACAAAAAGTTTTTTCCAGCTTTATTGAAAAAAATCGACATATTTGTAAATTTAAGAAATGATTTCTTATAACATTGCAAACTTTTAACATTGTGTAAATTTTGTACAATTTGATAAATTGGTATACATCTTTATTGCAATATAATCTACACAAAAATGTTAATACATCTACTATCTCGTATAGTTGCCACTGATTTTTATGCATGTATCGTAAGGAATTTTAAGATCTACTCTCTTAGCAACTTTTATGTATATAGTATAGTAGAGATAAACTTCAGAGGTCTTGTGGGTTTTGTTCCAGACTGCCTCAATAAAGTGATTATCTCAATAAACTAAGTCAAATTATTATTTTTTATGGTTTCCCAGTGCATATAAAAAATAGACACTATACTGTACTGTTCAAAAGCATTATGTTTTTAAAGAAAAACAATGTATATACCTTAAGTAAACTAGTTCTGAGTTTTCAGTGGGTCATAATTACTGATCACAGTTCACCATAACAAATACAATAATAATGTAAAAAACTTGAAATATTGCAAGAATTACCAACATGTGACAGAGAGACACAAAATGAACAAATGTTGTTAGAGAAATGGTGGCAGCAGACTTTTTTTATACAAGATTGCTATAAACTTTCAACTTGTAAGAATGTGATATATGCAAAGTTTAATAAAGGGAAGCACAATAAAAAAAGTATGTATATTTTATTAACTATGATCATCATGCTGTACATTAGATCCCCAGAACTTTTTCATATTATAGTTGCAAGTTTGCACCCTTGGACCACCTTACTCCACCCCAGGTTCACCCCTTGTCAACTCAACTCTAAGTTTCCATTAGTTTTCCTTTTCCTCAGATTCTGTATGTAAGGGATATCATAATACATAAAATTAAAAAATATATAAAATCTTTGAAATATTTCACTTAGTATAATACCTTCAAGATCCATCCATGCTGTTGTAAATGGCAGTATTTCTTAATTTTTCATGGTTAAGTAGTATTCCGTAGTATATATTTACCATACTTATTTTATTCTTTCATCCATTAATGGATACTGAAGTTATTTCCATCTCTTGCTTAGAGTTAATAATTTTATAATAAACATAAGAGTGCAGATATGTCTTTGAACAGTGACTTCGTTTCCTTTAGATAGATACCTAGAAGTGGGATTACTGGATCATATGGTAATTTTACTTTTAATAATATGAATAATCTCCATACTGTTTTCCATACAAATTTATATCCCTATTACAGTGCATAAGTTCCCCGTTTCCCCAATATTTACCAAAATTGGTTAGTTTCAATTTTTTGGTAGTATATATTCTAATATCTTGCTGTGTTTTTCAGAGGTAAACAACAACAACAACAACATAAGGACTTTGCCCTGAGATTTTTACGTTGAGCACTTTTTAATGCTCCTGTTGGTCATTTATATAACTTTTTTGAAAAAAAAAGTCTATTGAGATCCTTTTGCTATTTTTTTAATCATATATTTTTTTCTATTTGTATCTGTTGGTTATTAACCTCTTTTCAGATATAAGATTCGTAAGTATTTTCTTACATTCTGTGGATTGTGTTTTCATTCTCTCTCCCTTTTTTTGGCAATGCAGAAACGTTAGTTTGATGTAATACCATTTATTTATTTTTGCTTTTTTTGCTTGTGTTTTTAGTCTGGTATCCAAAAAACTATTGGCAAGACCAATGTCAAGGAGAATTTTTCCTATGTTTTCCTTTAGGAAATTTAGTTTCATGCATCACCTTTAAGTCTTTAATCTATTTCAAGTTCAGACTTATGAGTGATATAAGGTTCCCTTTTCATACTGTTTATGTGACTATTCAGTTTTAAATATCATTTATTGAACAGGCTATCTTTCCCCATTACATATGTTGGCCCCTGTCAAATATTAGGTGACTGTATGAAAGGATTTATTTCTGGACTCTCAATTCTGTCTACTTGTTTATTGGTCTGTTTTTATGCCAGTATACTTTATTGTTTTGAGCATGAGGGCTTTGTAGTATAGTTTCAAATCAAGAAGTGTAATCTCCCTTCTTCATTCTTTCTCAGAACTGCTTTGATTATTTGTTGTCTTTCATGGTCTCATATAAACTTTAGGATTCTTTACTTACTTCTGTAAAACAATAATATTGGATTTTTTTTAAGATTTTTAATTTATTTATTTGACAGAGAGAGATGACAAGCAGGCAGAGAGGCAGGCAGAGAGAGAAGAGGAAGCAGGCTTCCTGCTGAGCAGAGAGCCTGATGCGGGGCTCGATCCCAGGACCCTGGGATCATGACCAGAGCCGAAGGCAGCGGCTTAACCCACTGAGCCACCCAGGCGCCCCTAACATTGGATTTTTGATAGGAATTGGATTTACAGATGGTTTACGGTAGTATGGACATTTTAACAATGTTAATTCTTACCATTCATAAATATGAGCTATCTTTCCATTTCTGTCACCTTCAATTTCTTTATCAATGTCATAGTTTATGGAGTACAGATCTTTCATCTTCTTAGTTAAATCTATTCCTAAGTATTTTATTATTTTTGATGCTATTGTGAATTAGATTGTTTTCTTTATTTTTTCAGATAGTTCATCATTAGAATGTTAAAATGCTCCTGTCTTGTGCTTACTTTGGCAGCACATATACTAAAATTGGAATGATGCAGAGAAGATTAGCGTGATCACTGAACAAGGATGACATGACAAACTGGGAAGCAGTCCATAAAAAAAAGAAACAAAACAAAATTCTTTTCTTTTATATATTGATCTTGTATTTGGTAATTTTACTAAATTTGTTTATTCAAATTTTTTGTGAATTTTTTAGGATTTTTTAACATGTAAGTTCATGTTATCCAAAAAAAGAAAATTTTACTTCTTCCTTTTTTTTTTTTTTTTGGAGACTCTTGTTTCTTTGTGTTCCTTGTTTCTCTGGCTAGGACATCCACTACTGTGTCAAATGAGAGTAGTGAAAATGGACACACTTGTCTTTCTTCTGATCGTTAAGGGGAAAACTTTCAAAAGTTTTGATTGAATATGAGATTAGCTCTGGGCTTGCAATCTGTGTTTTTTCTTTAATGGGTTTTTTAAATTATTTTTTAAAATTTTTTATATAATGTGTTTTAATCCCTAGGGGTACAGGTCTGTGAATCACCAGGTTTACACATTTCACAGCACTCACCATCACTCACCATAGCACCTGCCCTCTCCAATGTCCATACCCCCACCATCCTCTCCCAACACACCTCCCCCCAGCAACCCTCAGTCTGTTTTGTGAGATTCAGTCTTTTATGGTTTGTCTCCCTCCTAATACCATCTTTTTTTTATTTTTCTTTTCATACGCCCGAAACTGCCTATGTTGCATCTCCACTTCATCATATCAGGGAGATCATATGATAGTTGTCTTTCTCAGATTGATTTATTTCTCCAAGCATAATACCCTCTAGTTCCATCCACGTCATCACAAATAGCAGGATTTCATTTCTTTTGATGGCTGCATAGTATTCCATTGAACATATATACCACATCTTATTTATTGATTCATCTGTTGAAGGACATTTAGTTTCTTTCCATAGTTTAACTATTGTGGACATTGCTGCTATAAACATTTGGGTGCATGTGCCCCTTCAGAATGCCACATTTGTATCTGTAGGGTATATACCCAGTACTACAAGCACTGGGTCATAGGGTAGTTCTATTTTCAGCTTTTTGAGGCACGTCCACGCTGTTTTCCAGAGTGGTTGCACCAGCTTGCATTCCCACATACAGTGTAGGAGGGTTGCCCTTTCTCCACATCCTCGCCAGCATCTGTCATTGACGGACTTGTTCATTTTAGCCATTCTGAACGGTGTGAGGTGGTATCTCATTCTGGTTTTGATTTGTATTTCCCTGATGCCGAGTGATGTGGAGCATTTTTTCATGTGTCTGTTGGCCATTTGGATGTATTCTTTGCAGAAATGTCTGTTCATGTCCTCTGCCCATTTCTTCATTGGATTATTTGTTTTTAGGGTGTTGAGTTTGATAAGCTCTTTATAGATTTTGGATACTGGCCCTTTATCTGGTATGTCATTTGCAAATATCTTCTCCCAGATAACTTCTGACAGTGATCTTTTGGCTTTGTTAACTGTTTCCTTTGCAGTGCAAAAGCTTTTGGATCTGATGAAATCCCAATAGTTCATTCTTGCCCTTGCTTCCCTTGCCTTTCGTGATGTTCCTAGGAAGAAGTTGCTGCTGCTGAGGTCAAAGAAGTTGCTACCTGTTCTCTCCTCAAGGACTATGATGGATTCCTTTCTCACATTATGCTTCTTCATCCATTTCCAGTCGATTATAATGTATGGTGTTAGGATGGTCCAATTTCATTTTCTGCATGTGGCTGTTCAATTTTCCAGACCCCAAGGCCAATGGCTCCTTCTCTTCCCCAGGGACAGTGTGCTGTGCCTTCCCCACACTTGCTCCTGGGGAGCGCAGTGACAGACGTGTGCAACCATGCATCTCTCCCATGCAGAGGGGATGCCCAGGCAAAGAGGATTTCGCTCCATGCGGGTTTATTACACCGTGCTGTGGAGACTAGCTCCGGCAAGCAGCAGGCAGCATCCCACAGACCCGACTCTGATTTCCCAAAGAATGCTGTGCTTTCCCAGAGGGGATGCCCGGGCAAAGAGGCTTTCGCTCTATGCGGGTTTCTCCAAAAGTGCTGCGAATACTAGGCTAAGGCAAGCAACAAAAGCAGCCCACAGAACCGACTCTGATTTCCCAGCGACGGCCATGCTTTCGCAGAGGTTTTCAGCTTGGCGCGAAACGCACTTCGCTGCTGCTTCCTCAGCAAGGCTGTGGTCGTTTGCTCTGACGCGGCAGGAAAGAAGAGCCGCGGGAGAGCTGGTGCCTCTTGGTCCTTGCTTTCCCGGGCTCCATGTTCGCGCCCGGGGTTCACCTTGCTAAGCCGAACTAAGCAGACACAGTCACAACCCTGCAGCAGCGTGCGTGGCCTAGCATGGCACTCTATGCCTATTACCATCTCCTGGCGTAGGTAAGGCTTTGCCTTTTGCTCCGGCGCTCGGGCAGACTCGGGGTCTACGCCAGTGCCTTCACCATAGGAGAGAGGAGGCGACAGGATTCCTGCACCGGGCCCGAGCACTGGGATGGGGAACAGTGGGGACTGTCTCCACTCTTTCCCCGGCACACCCCCTGCCACCCACAATGCTGCCATATCTTGATGGAAGACGGCATCTGACTGCACGTTTCTCCATGGGGTTGTTTCTGCGAGTTCCGGGTATGGCAACTGGTGGCAAGCCCAAGTCTGCCCTTGGGACAGGTGGCCAAAAAAATGCTTTCCCCTTGGGACCAGAGGCACAGGACAGGCCTGCCTTCTGCCCAGACTCCTTCCTCAGAGTGGAGCACGCACCATGCCCTTGTCGTCCGCTCATGTCTCCTTAGCAGCCAGGCTTCAATCTCTCCGCACAGGGAGCAGAGGACACTTGTCTTCTCATGGCCTGCTATTCGTGCCTCGGCAGGCTATTCTGACTCCCGAGCGTTTCCAGACCCCTCGGCCAAGGGATCCTTCTCTTCCCCGTGGGCGGCGTGCTGTGCCTTCCCCAAAATTGCTCCTGGGGAGCGCGGTGACAGACGTGTGCAACCATGCTTCTCTCTCAGGCAGAGGGGATGCTAGGGCAAAGAGGATTTCGCTCCATGCGGGTATCTTCCACCATGTTGCCGAGACTCGCTCAGGCAAGCAGCAGCAGCATCCCCAAACCCAACTCTGATTTCCCAACGAATGCTGTGCTTTCCTAAGGGAGAGGTCCACGCAAAGAGGCTTTCGCTGTATGCGGGTTTCTCCCACCGCGAGACTGGGCTCAGGGAAGCAGCAGCAGGCCTGACAACATTTCTCAGCGAATGCTGTGCTTTCGCAGAGGCTTTGGTTGGAGCGAACCGCACTTCGCTGCTGCTTCCTCAGCAAGGCTCTGGTCGTTCGCTCTTTCGCAGCAGGGACGAAGAGCCGCGGGAGAGCTGGTGCCTCTTGGGCCTTGCTTTCGCGGGCTCCAAGTTCGCGCCTGGGTTTCACTTTGCTAAGCCGAACTAGGCAGACACAGTCACAACCCTGCAGCAGCGTGCGTGGCCTAGCATGGCACTCTATGCCTAATTCCATCTCCTGGCCTAGGTAAGGCTTTGCCTTTTGCTCCGGCGCTCGGGCAGACTCGGGGTCGAGGCCAGTGCCTTCACCACAGGAGAGAAGAGGCAACAGGATCCCTGAACACGGCCCGGGCACTGAGATGGGGAACTGTGGGGGACTGTCTCCACTCCTTCCCCGCCGCACCCCCTGTCTCCTACAATGCTGCCACATCTTGGTGGAAGATGGCATCTGACTGACCGTTTCTCCATGGGGTTGTTTCTGCAAGTTCCAGGTATGGCACCTGGTGGCAAGCCCAAGTCTGCCCTTGGGACAGGTGGCCAAAGAGATGCTTTCCCCTTGGGACAAGAGGCACAGGACAGGCCTGCCTTCTGCACAGACTCCTTCCTCAGAGTGGAGCACGCGACCCTGCCTAGTCATGCCCTCATGTCTCCTTAGCAGCCAGGCTCCCATCTCTCCGCACAGGGAGCGGGAGACACATGTCTGGCCACCGGCCTGCATTTCGTGCCGCGGAAGGCTATCCTGTCCCGAGCGTTTCCCGACCCCAAGGCCAATGGATCCTTCTCTTCCCCGGGGGCGGCGTGCTGTGCCTTCCCCACACTTGCTCCTGGGGAGCGTGGTGAAAGATGTGAGCAACCATGCTTCTCTCTCAGGCAGAAAGGATGCTAGGGCAAAGAGGATTTCGCTCCATGCGGGTATCTTCCAACATGCTGCGGAGACTCGCTTAGGCAAGCAGCAGCAGCATCCCCAAACCCAACTCTGATTTCCCAACGAATGCTGTGCTTTCCAAGGGGCGATGCCAAGGCAAAGGGGCTTTCGCTGTATGCGGGTTTCTCCCACCGCGAGACTGGGCTCAGGCACGCAGCAGCAGCCCCCAAAACATTTCTCGGGGAATGCTGTCCTTTCGCAGAGGCTTTGGTTTGGAGCAAACAGCACTTCACCACTGCTTCCTCAGCAAGGCTTCTGTCGCGTCTGGGAAGAAGAGCTGCGGGAGAGCTGGTGCCTCTTGGGCCTTGCTTTCCCTGGCTCCATGTTCGCGTCCTGGGTTCACCCTGCCAGGCCGAACTACGCAGACACAGTCACAACCGTGCAGTAGCGCGCTTAGCCTAGGATGGCACTCCATGCACACTACCATCTCCCGGTGTAGGCATCGCTTGGCCTTTTACTCTGGCGCTCAGGCCGACTCGCGGACTAGGCCTGTGCTTTCCCCACAGGAAAGGAGAGGTGACAGGATCCCTGCACACCGCCCGTGCACTGAATAGGGAGCTTTGGGGGACTGTCACCACTCCTTCCCCTTAAAACCCGGGCCTCCTCCAAGCTTCTACATCCCGGAGGAAGACGGCATCTGATGGCCAGGTCTTTCTGGGAGTTGTTTCTCGAGTTTAGGGTAGGCGCCTGGTGGCAAGCCCATGGCTCCACCACGGTCAGGTGGCCAAGGAGCTGCTGTCTCCTTGGGCCCAAAGGCTCAGGACAGGCATGCTTTCTGCCCAGACTCCTTCCTCAGAGTGGAGCCCTTTCCCCTGCCCTAATCTTCCCCTCGTGTCTCCTTAGCAGCCCGGCTTCCTTCGCTCTGCAGTGACAGATGTGTCCCTTTCCTTTAGGCTCTTTCCACAGGCACCACCGCGCTTCTCTCTCAGGCAGAGCGGATGCCCAGGCAAAGAGAATTTCGCTCCATGCGGGTTTATTCCACCGTGCAGGGGAGACTAGCTCCGGCAAGCAGCAGGGAGCATCCCACAGACCCGACTCTGATTTCCCAGAGAATGCTGTGCTTTCCCAGAGGGGATGCCCCGGCAAAGAAGCTTTCGCTCTATGCGGGTTTCTCCCATCGTGCTGCGAATACTCGGCTAAGGCAAGCACAAAAGCAGCCCACAGAACCGACTCTGATTTCACAGCGACTGCTATGCTTTCACAGAGGTTTTCAGCTTGGCGCAAACCGCACTTCCCTTCTGCTTCCTCAGCAAGGCTTTGGTCTTTCGCTCTGTCGC
This sequence comes from Mustela nivalis, assembly GCF_964662115.1. Classification (NCBI taxonomy): domain Eukaryota; kingdom Metazoa; phylum Chordata; class Mammalia; order Carnivora; family Mustelidae; genus Mustela; species Mustela nivalis. The sequence goes on along the minus strand of NW_028136062.1, from coordinate 1,062 downwards.
GGCCTTGTTTTCCCGGGCTCCAAGTTCGCGCCCGGGCTTCACCTTGCTAAGCCGAAATAAGCAGACACAGTCAAAACCCTGCAGCAGCGTGCGTGGCCTAGCATGACACTCTATGCCTATTACCATCTCCTGGCGTAGGTAAGGCTTTGCCTTTTGCTCCGGCGCTCGGCAGAATCGGGGTCTAGGCCAGTGCATTCACACAGGAGAGAAGAGGCGACAGGATATCAGATTTGGTTTTGGGGAGGCTGCTGCTGCTTGCCTAAGCGAGTCTCCGCAGCATGTGGAAGATACCCGCATGGAGCGAAATCCTCTTTGCCCTAGCATCCTTTCTGCCTGAGAGAGAAGCATGGTTGCACACGTCTGTCAACGCGCTCCCCAGGAGCAATTTTGTGGAAGGCACAGCACGCAGCCCCCGGGGAAGAGAAGGATCCCTTGGCCTTGGGGTCTAGAAACGCTCGGGAAGCAGAATAGCCTGCCGAGGCACGAACAGCAGGCCATGAGAAGACAAGTGTCCTCTGCTCACTGTGCGGAGAGATTGAAGCCTGGCTGCTAAGGAGACATGAGGGGAAGACAAGGACATGGGTGCGTGCTCCACTCTGAGGAAGGAGTCTGGGCAGAAGGCAGGCCTGTCCTGTGCCTCTTGTCCCAAGGGGAAAGCATTTTTTTGGCCACCTGTCCCAAGGGCAGACTTGGGCTTGACACCAGGTGCCATTCCCGGAACTCGCAGAAACAACCCCATGGAGAAACGTGCAGTCAGATGCCCTCTTCCACCAAGATGTGGCAGCATTGTGGGTGGCCGGTGTGTGCCGGGGAAAGAGTGGAGACAGTCCCCACTGTTCCCCATCCCGGTGCTCAGGCCCTGTGCAGGGATCCTGTTGCCTCCTCTCTCCTGTGGTGAAGGCACTGGCCTTGACCCCGAGTCTGCCCGAGCGCCGGAGCAAAAGGCAAAGCCTTACCTACGCCTGGAGATGGTAATAGGCATAGAGTGTCATGCTAGGCCACGCACGCTGTTTCAGGGTAGTGACTCTGTCTGCTTAGTTCGGCTTAGCAAGGTGAACCCCG